>NW_026571292.1:0-25000 GCF_026225935.1 Boleophthalmus pectinirostris | reverse complement strand
TATGTGGTGGGAGAAGACTAGATATTCTATTTCATGTTTAAAATAACTTTTTTTTTTTACTTAACCCTCTGGTGGAGGGTTGGTCACTTGCTTATCTCCACTGAGATGTTCTTGATTTGCCTCAAATATTCCACAGAATGGCAATAAACATATCTATCTCCATGGAGACAAGCAGGTGATCATCAAGCCAAGTTACAGATCATCCATGGAGAGCCAAGCCCACTCACAGTATGAATGCATGTTTTTGAGAAGTTAAAACACCTGTAGTTGAGTAGATTGATAGCTATATTTAATGCCATACTACGGACCATCCCATGACAATTACATCTCCATGGAGACAAGTAGATAGCCAAGCCCCCTCCAGAAAAGTTACATTGTGCTATCATTTACGATGATAACTGGCAAGGTTAGATCACACACACACATCAATTTTGAAATAGTGGCCAGTATTTGACTTTGCTTATCACTGTCAACAATTTAAATTATTATTTTCTGTCCACATGATTGGTGCTTTATACAGAATACTCTTACTTTCTTGACTAGATTCGGCTATTTAACTTACAATAGAAGTTTAACACAATCTATACTAGGCCTGTACTATTGCAATATACAATAATATTGAAACTAAATCATGCCACTGATACAAAAACAATAATGCAAGATAATGCCAGTAAACCATTTAGCCAGTAATTAGCCATAGAAATCTCTACAGCTCAAGTCTCAGCCTAATGTTGCTAAGGAACTGTAAACACGATAAATATTGGGCCATAAAGTATGTAGTTCCAACTTTCCTATATCGAACGATAAGTAAATATAGTAATTATTGTGACAGGCCTAATCTGTGCAAGCATTTCCTACCAAATATACTGTATACTTTACACAAGTACTTTATGTTTGTACAGTAACAGTTCAAAATCAACTCAGAGTTTATATACATATATATATATATATATATATATATATATATATATATATATATATATATATATATATATATATATATATATATAAAACAGTATCTTTCCTGTTCCCTTTACTCGGTCTCAGATTAGAAGGAGTTTCCAATGATCAAATATATTCTTTGCCTGTATACCTCTGACTTGCTCTGTGTTTAATGATGGCAGCACTGTCTTCCTCCCCCCTGATGGCCCCCTCCTGCCTTGTTCTCTATCTAATGATTGTTCCTATTTGATCTCTCCGAATCCCCGCTCCTCTTTCACTCTTTCAAATATTTCATTCCTCCCACTCTATTTCTGCCCCCCATATCTCTATCCACGCGGCGGATTTTTAGTAGAAGTCGCTTGTGTCTCTCAGAGTATCGATCGTACCAACTAGGCTCTTGTTTCTCTGGGTACGTTTACTTGATCATGTAATGCAACCTGATGTTACACAAATCAAACGGTTCTTACTGGAAATTGCCTATAATCTAGAAGCTATGTGCTGTTTTGTGCTGTTTATGTAACTATTGTAAATATAGAACTTGATCATTTGCCACTAACTGTATATTTTTCTCTTTTTTCTTCCACTCTCTCTCCATTTGTTGCGCTGCATCTTGGAACAGTTTCTGATGGTAGGTATTACTTATTTATTATTATGTATCAATTATAGTCCAGATAAAAAGGCAGAAGAAATAGCTTAACACCATTTATTTTGTATAAAACATGATGACGCATCACACCAAAATGTTGCGCAAGCCTAATGTATAGGTATAGAGGGCTCTATTAGAATGTGAGCTCACCTAGTGCTGAGCCTTGAGTTCAGGGAGGGTTTCGAGTCCTGGAAGGGTCTCAAGTCCGAAAAGAAAAAGCTGTGAAAAAACACCACAGCTGTATTTTGTATATAACATGATGGCACGTCACACCAAAATGTTGCACAAGGTATTTATGATCAACAATGAAAGAGGACAGGAGCGTGAGCTCTTCTAGTCGAGGGACATCCTCTGGTCTGATAGGTTTTTAAAATGCAAATCTACAGTTGTCACTGCATTTGGGTGTTATGCTTTAGAGAATATTGCATTCATTTAAAAATCCTCATATAATCTGAGGGCCCCCTGAAAGTTTTCAACCTTTCCGAGGGCTTCGACCCCCAGGTTGAGAACCATTTGTCTAATGTAATCAAAATCAGCTAAAAAACCAACAGTGGTCAGTGGTGCCAGCACACTCTGCGACATACCACTGCAATGAGTCTGTAACAGTATTATATGGTGGTGTGTTATGTTTTTTATTAATAAAGTATTGGCTATATGGAGGACTGTTTGGTTAATTTGTTAATGTTAAAAAGGTTACTGATGCATTCATTTTGTTCAGTAAAACCATAAAACTGTGATTTGATAATTGGGGACCTGTGTTTTCTGGATGAACTGCTGTGAATCAGTGTCACTAAATACTTACTGTATGTTTAGAAAAAGTCCATTAGGTTGAGTAAATGGTTCAGTCCATAGCGCTTTGGTTGTCATGGACACACAATCTCAGCTGTTGCGCTAACGCAGCAGGTGTTGCTAATACCATTATGATGGTCCTTCCAATTGGACCCAGAACAGGGTTTATTTTATTGGCCCATAAACCGCAATAACCAGCTGTTGGTTTATGTCTATTACTGGGGATTACAACATGGCAAGACACCAGTATCTTTGGACTGCAGCCAGTTTCAACAGCTACACTTATTTTTGCAACAAGCTTCAATCAGTCTACAATAGAAACCCACTATATACTTTGTAGTGTGTGTCAAGGCCATGAGGCCAAGGCCGAGCTTTTGTTGGGCTGGAATTGGAAAATCTAGAGCAGTGGTTCTCCACTGTATTGACTCTGCAACCCAATTTCATTCCAGGTCATTTTGTTGTGACCCCCTTTCCAAATAAAAGTTTTCTAAATAGGTTGTCTTAAAGTTGCACGATGAAACTTTTCAAGTAGAAGGTCCACCACCCAATTGTCTCCATAGAGATGTTGTTGCTTTTTCTGAAATGTTCCACAGTACAGCGTTAAACACATGTTTCTCCATGGAGAGAAGCAGGCAAAGTTACAGGTCAGATCTGTGGAGAATTGAACCCACTCACAGTAAGAATTAAATGCAATCAATTATTCCAGGATTTTTCCAAACACCTCTAATTGAATGAATACAAGTTAGACAAGTTTAAAGTTTCAGACAAAGCCATTAAATCTTCTTGGAAACAAGCCCATGGCGGACATCAATAGAAAAGGGACCTTGGACCTTAAACTGATTTAACCATCCTGAATAGGAATGTTTAAGGTATACCTATCAACATCAAACTATTGCAACAGCAAATAATGAAAGCCAAAGCAACCCCTTTAAAATGATAACCCAAAATGTTTGTCCTGCTAAAAGGATTTATTTGTAGTGTAAAGTAAATGATAAATATAATTATTCATCTTAAGCCAAATAAAAAGGTTGACCGCTCATGTCTGCTTTTGTTTTGAAGTTATTACCCAAGCTTTAATTACAACACCTGTCATGTTCTGCTTTCCCCGTCAGCCGTTACATGAAAAAGCAAAAAGCAATTATTGTCAATTGCTCCAACTAAATGTTAAATGGTAATTGCTTGTCACATTTTTGAAAACCTTGTAACAGCGGCTGTAAAAGCAAGCTAATTTAATTTACTGTGAGTATTTGAGTAGCCGTCAAAACAGTAGGATCTTACGTATTATTATTATTTTTTTTTCATTCTCCCAGGTTGCAGGGACCAAGGCGTTCCTCAAGATGTCTGAGAGGAAATGGGGACACTTTGGCCTCTTTAGATATGTGGTGACTCGGGGCTGTCTGGGCTTCGACCACATCACAGAAGATGGCGAGCATAGTGCTGTACAAAGAAGAAAGAAAGAGGACAGTGTTGTAAGATATGCATTACAATGGTCAAATGTACACCTACGTGGCCATGTCTACCACATCTGTCTTACTTTGTCACGTAATTGTAATGTTTGCGTCTTAAATATTTTATTGTTATTTTGTATGGATTAAGGATGACAATTTAAAGTCCCATATTGCGCTATTTTATAATGTTGTTTCCTCATCAAAAACATACCTAGAGTTGTTTTGTTTCATTTACACATATTTAACACACAAATTCTGCATATTTAGGTTAAGTTCTTCACTCAGATGGAAAATTTAAAGGTAAAAGGAGCTGTTAACTTCAAAACTACTGCTTCATGACATCACTGGTGGAACATTTTGAGCTTTGGAGAAGACAGACTAATAATAATAATGGATTACTCAAACACATGTGAATGAAACAAAACACAAATCCAGGTATGTTTTTCATGAGGTAACAGCATTATAACATGTCTTAAAGCTCTCAAGAGCCAATTTAACATTTTTGACTTAACAATATGTATATCAGATATTGTGGGAAGATGTGTTACCACTGCCAACTCTGAAGCAGCTAGTAAAATGCCAACTATAGCCATTATTATTTAGGCCAGATAATTCTTTATTTGTGCTTGGGACTGGCACAACAGATACATTTTGTCACCCCCTTTTGGCAGCAATATGTAATAAACGTGAATAAGGGGTGCTTCAGTTATATCTTCAGCTATAGCTTTCTTAATTGTGTTGCCAGATTTGTTTAACAGCTATAAGTAAATTCAGTGGAGTTACTTACCAGTTCGTGTGACCTATTCAATACTGTTTCCCATTTAGTGTTAGATAAGAATAAAAAGCCTGGCAATAGATTAGCAGAATATCCAACATGTCTTCCTTTGAATCATGTTGTGATCTCTAACACTTGTGACTCAGTTTTAATTAATGCCACTTTAAACCAGTCAAACTATGTGATACAGACTTGACAAAAATGATTCACCCTCTTGATAATTAGCGCTTGTCATACCTTTTAACTTCAAATATATTTTAAGTTTGAGATCTAATTAGCAGCTCTCAAAGTATTGGGACTTTTAAATGTGATGATGCCAAATGTTTTGTATTTGCAGTTTGGTGAGTGCATTTGAAAGGACTAGTATTTGTAAATTCTTAGTTCAAAACCAGCTGTATATTAAGTGTATATATAAATATGCGTGGGTGTTTGACAGTGAGCGATATGGAGTAGGATCTAGTAACAGTATGTGCGTGTTGTAAAGGTATAACTGTATGTGTGTGAATACCAGGATTATTTATCCAAAACCACATTAGCATAAAAAGCAGATCCAAGGACCAAAAAGCAGAAGGACTCATTAAAGTGTAAATCCGCATCTGTGAGTGCGCAAACATGTCTTCATCCTTTTATTAAACAAACCTGAAAACTCGAAAGTCAAAGAATGGGAATCAGATGAGACTGTAACGATTCTGTCATTTTTGGACTGCCATCCGTGTAGTATTCTTACATTGTTGTGCCTCTTTACACAGTGTTTCCCACAGAGACTATGGTGGCACAAGTTATCCATATCTGAATCATATTTTTTTAATACAATTTTGGGTGTGTTAAAAGGTGCACTGTGTAACTTTTCTGGTGAAGGATACTTACTTGTCTCCATGGGATATTATTATTGCAGGAATGTTCCATGGTATGACATTAAACATTTCCATCTAGCATTTATTCATTAGATGTGTTTTTATTGCTCAAAAATATAACAATTCCTTCTGTGAATAGGGGTGACTCTCCACCAATCTGAATTGTAATGTAGCGTAGTGCTGTAACTTTCTTACATAATCTGTTTAATCTGTACCGTGGAATATACCAGACAATAGCAAGCAATAACATTTCAATGAACACAAGCAGGTGGTGGCCCCTTAACTAGAAATGTTACACAAAGTCCCTTAAAATGTCACCAACTGCATCAAGTGACCAAAAAACTGACCAATTAAATACAGTTACTTTTCCTTATGATAAACTACACCAAAGTATAATTTGTACAACCACCTTTTGTCTTGTTTTTAGACTATTGTGGCAAAAATGTGTCTATACGGGGCCACCACAGTCTCCATGATTCATGGGAAACACTGATACAGCTTCTTTATTCACTTTTTTATTCTTGTACATTAATCTGAGCCCCCTTAACCTGAAGCCTTTTTAAGATTATTGTACTGTAAAAGTAAAATTTCTGTTCAGCATTTGCCTTTGTATATGTTGTACAGTGTTTGTGTTATAAGCTTATGATTTGTGTAATGGTACTATGTCATGCCTTTTTGGTCTGTATTACACAAATTACACAAATTAAACTATTACTTTTTTTTTTCACTTGTAAGTGATTTTAGTTTTCATTCCTGGAGAAACTGCCGTGTGCAGTAATTTGCATGCTCATTTTTGTGTATATTGGCTGTAAGCAACACACATGGGGAACTAGTGGGAAGAAAAAGTGAGATTAAAAACTTCAGTTAACTATTTTTGTCCATCTGTTACTTACACACAATGACTGTGTATTTCAACATTGGCAATAAAATAATAAGTCTCAATGCATTCTTATGGAGGTGAACAATTCTATGTTAAAACTATAAAGCCAACAATTGTATGGAAAATCGAGCCAGAAAAATAACTAAAAACAGTTTGCTGAAATGCAGCCACCCACTGTCTGAAGATTTGCAAATTTAGAGTGTGTGAATGTGTCTCCATGGTAATGATAGAAATAGTCTCATTAACTTTGTTGTTTTTTCACTGCACTGGCAATAGAAAAGAAAACTAACTATGGCTGTTATTGTTGAACTGGGTGAACTGCTCAAAACTCACCAAATAAGGTGTGCTCAGTCCTCACTATCTTCAGCTGCACTGTGGCTGTGGCTCTTGTAAACAAAAGCTGTGGTTTCCATCCTCTGTCTAAACACATAGGCTCCTGATAGAAGGCAGTGGCAGCTCAAGGTAGGTCCCATATCATTCCCAGAGTTTACAGAGATTCTATTCATGTATCTGAAGTGAACTTAAACTTATCTGGCACCTGGAGTCTACAAGGCTGTAAGAGTACAAGCTCTGTAACAGTATGGCTAAATAAATGGCAAAAACACCATTCCATCTTGAATAAGGCTCTTTTATGCTTTTTTTTTTTTCTTTTTGCAATTATAGTAAAAATCTACAGAGGTGGAGTTCAATTGTACATGTAGCCTAATATATCTTACAATGTCAATGTTTTCAGTTAAGTTGCACAGTGCACCTTTAAAAATGACTTAACTGAAAACATTGACATTGTAAGCTATATTAGAGGTGCACTGTGTGACTTTTCTGATTTTCTCCATGGAGATATTGTCTGAAATGTTCCACAGAATGGCATTACCCTTAGTTATCTCTAGGAAGACACCACAGGGCCAAGTTACATGTCAGATCTGTGGAGAGGCGAGCTCACTCATAGTAAAAATGCAAGTTTTTAAGTTCAATAACTCATGTTTTTGAGTAAATGCAAAATGGATGGACGTTTAATGCCAGACAGGTGAACAAAACAATAACCTTTCAATGGAGACAAGCAAGTGGCAGGCAAATCCTTCACCTGAAGTTACACAGTTCACCTTTAAAGTACATTTACTTAAAGACATAATAGTATTTACAGCGGTGTGATAAGTTGTGGTAAGTAGGCCTATAAAGAGTCTCATTAGATCATGGTTACAAGGATTAGCTATCCGATTAGATTAGAGCCTAGTGAACAATGGATTTAGTAAACTACTTTAGAATTACCATACTAAACAGCGATGTGCACGAAAGACTAAATGAAACCTATGAAACTTTAAAAAGAGGACAATATAGGCACACAGACACTGGCATTAAATCATGCACGGTGCTGCTTGGTGATCACGTGCTAACCTAAACTAAAAATTTCATTATTGCTGTGACCATAAAAAAATACCTTAAATGCTGTTTTGCTTAACCCACCTGTCCACATCCACATGTATCATGTAGCATAAAAGCAGCGACTGTCTGCTTCTAATTAGACTCGATTAGCAGCACTTAAAGAGCCTTACTGTCTGAACAATCTTATGTGAACCGTACCATTAAAGGCTGTGCCAGCTGAAGTTGAATACAGTGCCACCTGTCGGCCACAGAGTTGAATTACAAAAATAACAAAGGCCAAAACGCCTACTACGTGCCATGTAAGTCTATTGTCCATATACGTTTTACAGTCTGAACTATTTAAGTTGGGGTTGTTAAAAATACGTGTTTATTATTCGGTTCAGAAAATACTGCATAGGCCTTCTTTAATTATTTCATCATCATACACACAAGAAATGCATCAAAATTAATTGATAAACTTCAGGCAAATGCATTAGATTAACAAAAATCATTATATTTTATTAACAAAAATATAGGTATATCTTGCTAAATCAATAAAGCACAGGCACTGTTAAGAATTACGCCTAAAATTCTGCCACTGAAAACTACTTGAACCACACCATTTTGGATCTGTGGAGTAGAAGACTACAGACACATTTTGCAGGTTATGGAGGACTGCACACTCTCAGATGATATTTAAGGACAGTTCATTCATATACATTAGTGAGCATGATTCCAACCAGACTGTATTCATTTAGCATTTTACAGTATTCACAAGGTAGGAAAATATTACTTTGGTTTTAAAACTGAGGCATTAGTTTTAACAGGTTAGTTGAAATATACAATGATTTGCATTTGTGATGGTGACCATTCTGGACAGTGAAACAAAAAACAATGAAGAAGCCCTCATAAGAAGCTCTCTAGGCAGCATCTTTACCTTAAACCCTGCTTATCTCAAATATAACAGTTTGCCATAAAAACAAACAGAATATTGTGAAAATCACATTATACTTCAACAACTGACAATCATCCTTTTTTATCTTTTTTGTCAATTTCCTAGTTTCCCAGACATTTTTGGAAACAATACATTTTGCATGCTTAAAGCAAAACATTTCATAATTACTTAACACAGCAACGCAAATGCAACAAAAAGCAATTGTACCTTCAAGAAAAATACATTCAAATCAAATATATTCTACAATAAATTCTCAAACAAAAATCAATTCCAATATTGCTGGATGCTCCCTTGTTTAAAATCTAAAACTGGAAATTGTGCTACATTGTCTTTCGGTAGTGAGATGCCCAAAATGGGGAAAACAGTCGCAGGCAGGAATCGTATCTACTGTCCCTGTTGATATTCTTTCAGTGGCTTTACTTTTGGCCCCAGTTTGTGCATTTATGCAATTTCATTTCATCTTCTTAATTAGAGGGTTTGGTCCTCCCCTCCCAGTACTTGCTGTAGGCGTTCTGAAACATATCCTTGCATCTGAGCTTGGCGTTTAGCTTGGAGCAGATGAGAAAGGAGCCACCCATCTTCCTGTGCAGGGAATAGGTCTCTTCGGGGGGCGGGGTGAGCCTGTGTTTGAGCATGACGGGGATCAGGTTGTGGATGCGCTCCGTGGTCGACTGAGAGCCAAAATCAAAGGTCTCGCTCGAGTTAAAAGCCTCCCCCAGGATCATCACAGCATCCACGTGAGCGTTTATCATCGGCTGGAGAAAACACAGACACACAGTGAGGAGTGAGGAGGCAAACTTGAAGCATTTTATCATATGGGTACCTTTAAAGGGCCCGTATTACTCTATTTTCTGATCCATGTTTTAGTGTTGTTTCTGCATTACAAACAGACCCAGAGTTGTGTTTTGTTTCATTCACACAAACCCTGCTTCTTCTATTTAACTAAAAACACTGGTCCACCATGTGATATCAAGTAGTAATACAGGTCAAGTGGTAATACATCAAGTGTTCCACTGTGTTTTTACATACACCTGCATTAGAATCATAATTTCATACATGGGACTGCCATGCTCTATTGAATTAAAGATAAAAGGTAGCTGCTAACTTGAAAACTACCACTACATGACCTCACAAGGTGGAACAGAGCATTTTGAGCTTTGGAAATGCAGACAGACTAATAATAAAGAGTTAGGAAAATGTTCCAGTTTGTTTCTGTAAAATGAAGCACTGAAAGTACTTCTAAGAATCGCCCAAACAGAGATCAGGGTGTACTGAACTAAACACATGTATTTTTTGAGTGGAACCATCAAGTCATCTCAAGTCACGGGGCTCCAAGTCAAGTCCTTAACCCATATTATCAAGGCAAGTTTCAAGTAATAATGCCACACCTCTTCCAAAATTGATCACACTTCTGTTTTTAATTACTTAAATGAGAGAATCAAAGTTTTTAAATGATATTAATTGGGTACAATTTTATCTATCCAAACTGGCCCTGGGCAGAGACGGTCGGCAGTGTGAGTTGAGCTGTACGTACCTTAGACTCGTATCCAGTCAAAAACTTCATGTCAATAGATTTCTGTAAAACCCCCTCTCTGTTGCCTTCAGCCGCTGCATGGATCACCTACAACCAGAAAAACACAATTGTGTTATTATTATTATTAATACACTGTTTACCTACTTTAAAATTAAGTTATCTGAGTAGATTGACCAAAAGACCAAAGTGTGGAAAGGTTTTGACATCTTACCTCTATATAGAGGTCAGTGAAGCTCTGGTCAAATCCTCTTGTAGCTCCAAAGTCCAACAGTGCCACCTAGAGGATCACAGTAAAAAAAACAAAAAAACAAACAAACATAATATTATAGTTATAGAATATTTCTAAATATATCTAAACTGTAGTGCATCTTACCCTGTGTGTTTGAGGATCGTAAAAGAAGTTGGACCAGTTTGGGTCGGTTTGCATGTAGCGGAACTCAAGCAGTTCTCTTAGACACAACATCAAGATATTGTGACAGATCTAAAATATAAATAAATTACATTACTTTAAGAGAGACAATTAAAGTAGCATTCTGCAAAACAAAAACACTTAAAATCCAACTGATAAAACTATTGGTCATAATATTTTAGTATTAAAAAATACCAAAAATACTTTTTAACAAAAATTATAGTTCCCATATCTTTTAACTTATAGTGCATAATCCAGTCATGCATTATGCATGAATGCATGTAATATCTGAACATAAACAACAAATGATTGACAGTCTATTTTTGCATTTCCTAAGTACATGGGAAATATGCCACTAGATGGCGTTTTCTCAGGAGAAAACAGGAGACAACAGGAGACTGTGTATATTCATGTGTACTAGCCTGTCAGTGTGTTAAAACTATTTGTAAGTGGATTTCATTTACATCCTCACTTCCTATTCTGTGTGTACCTCATTCTTCAGATCCTGGGAGAGAGTCTCGGCTTTGTCCAGGGGAAAACCAGGGACAAGTTCAGTGGTGAGGACATGAGTGCTGCATAACTCATCAACTACATTAGGCACATAGAAGAATGGATGATCCTTAAGCAGCTCCCTATGGCAAAAATACATGATAAAATTAGGTATATTGGTAGTCTATGTTGTTATTAAAAATAACTTTGTACTTGATTTATGTAGCACTATTTGTTCACAAAAAATATGCATTAAATTGAATTATTCAGTCTTTTGCTTGGTGGGATAAGCTACTACAGTCACCCTGAGGCTGACAGGGACTTAGCTGTCAGTTTGTGCCAGTGGTCAACTCACTCATATATTAATAGTAATTAGTAATTTAATGTGATGACTGGCAGCCTACTCACTTAAACTTCTTTGCACACTGAGCTTCTCTGATGTAATCACACTCCAGTGCAAGCTCTTTTCTCATCACATCAATGAGGTGATCTGGAAACAAGCCTATGACCAAAACAAAAAGGAGAGGTGGTGTAAAAGCAGGTTGGCAAGATCAGCTCTTGCTATTACTTTTAATATCAGGGTGATGTGTGACAGACAGTGTGAGTTTTGTCTGTACCTTCAGGCAAAGCGTTGCTCATGTGCAGCACAGTCATCAGGTTGTTGACGTCACTGTTGATACTTTGAGCTACACCGGGATACTGAAAACAAGCACACAATTTTGCATATTTAGTTATGCATGGACAATATATTAGTCCATTTCTTAATACAGTCTATGATTTGGCACCAAGGGAGTGTGATTTTTTGGACAAGACAGCAAAATAAAAGCACCAGGATAATATACAGCAGGTTAATAGAAATATTTCACTATGAGTCGATGGAGCAAGAAGTTTAGCTGTGTCTATTAGCGGGTTAGCTACGTCTATTTATTATGCAGTTAATGTGCCAAATGTATTCATTTTATTAGAAATAGATGAATAATGAAGCTGAAAAGTTTGTGATTTGTTTCAAAAGTACCAACAATTACCATTAAAGCCCATATAAATACACACATTTTGTATTTACGTTTACAAAAAAGAAAAAGACAGGGCAAAAGGGTCTTAATGATGCATAACTAGATATTTACATTAGCAACACTTATATTTTCCAGTGTTTGTAGTGTACACACACACATATATGTGGCTGGTGTACCTGTATTTTCATGGCCACCTCTCTTCCATCTTTCATCCGGGCCAAATGCACTTGCCCAATGGAGGCTGCTGCAAAGGGACGCTCCTCGAAAGCCTCGAGCTTGTCTCTCCAATTTGGACCCAAGTCATTGTTTAAAGCTTTCTGTAAATCAACAAAAAACATTACTACTAAGATACGACACATTTGTACAGTATTTATTATGAAAGACAACAACAAATGCTACAATTGCTGTGGTCAAATCAGAAATTAAAAGGTGCACTGTGTAACATTTCATTTTTGAACAACAGAAACACCTGTAAAGAATAAATTCAGATGGAAACGTTTAAAGTCATATCATGAAACATTCCAGGCAGAGCAATAACATCTCCATGGAGACATCAGGCAGCGGACCCTCCACTAGAAATGTTATGCAGTGCACCCTTAAACTGCCACCCTAAATTGCTTGTATTATGTAATCCCAAAACTATTAGAAAACAAAAAAAGGACTTTACCGTCATTTGTTTGATTGGCATAAAGTCAGCGCTCTGTCTCACACGCTCAAAAATCTTGGCGAGTTGTGGGTTGATAAAAGCATCATCTGAAAAAGATATTTACTCATGAAGCAGTGACGATACAATGAAAGGTTTACATTTGTGCAAATTCAAAATGATGTATCTAAAAATACATAACCAAACTACTGTCATGTATATTTTTATGAGAAGGGATCTCAAAGTTGTCATTATTTCATTCAGGTGCTACAATGGTTTAAAATATAATGCCATAACTCTTAAACTACCATTGTAAAACTGTCAACATCAGGACAGTGGAATATTATGGTTTGTGGGTTTTCTATTGTTCTGAGCTGTATTTGAGGTTATTTATACAGTACAGTGATTTATATTCTCCAGGACCAGTGAGCAGAGTATGTGCTTTGTCTACAGAGAATACCTGTGCAGTCACGTTTATGATTTAAGAAGTGGCTTGTAACTTGTTCAGAGTAAATATGTGGCAGATCTACAAATAACCACAATGAGGTACAATAGGTCTGAATCTTAAGAGTGGTTAAAATGTGCAGCGCGCAAACTTGGCTGTGAACTCAGGCCATAAATGCCAAAGAACCAAAGGTCACTGCTCAAGGTGAGACAAGGAGCAAGGAGTCAACAAACACAGTGGTTTGTTTATGGTGTTATCCGAGCCCACTATGAACCAAGATGTTTACTACCATAGCCACTAGACACTCTTTCACTTTGTCCTCTGCTAATCAGCACCCCGTGTATACAACTTGCTTAGAAGGAAATGCTTACACTAGATGCCTGTTAAAAGGTCCTATATTATGCAAAACTCTTGTGAGCTTTTAGACATATTATAGGGTTACCTCCTCAAAAACATACCTGGAATTATGTTTTGTTTCATTCACATGTGTTTCAGTAATTATTTATTATTAGTCTGATTATGTCTCCAAAGCTCAAAATACTCTTTTCCACCTTGTGATGTCATGAGCTGCAGTTTTCAAATTAGCATCTACCTTTTGCCTTTTGTTCATTTGAGATTGGCATTTCCAGAGATGAAATTATCCAAATGAGTCTAGTAAAAGTGTATGGAGTTTAAAAACACAGTAGAGCACATCCTGTATTACCACTTGACATCACAAGGTGGACCAGAGTGTTTTCTGTATGAGAGAAGAACACATGCGAAATATGCAGGGTTTGTGTGTTTAACATATGAAAATGAAACAAAACAACACTCCAGGTATGTTTCTGATGAAGAAACAAAATTATAACATAGATCAGACAATAGTATAATATGAGCCCTTTAAACTGTTTTATTTTAAATTATTTTAAATGGCTTGTTTCAGCTCACCTTGAATGCTAAGCATTTGTCCAAGCTTTAATGCAGCTCCTCTGACTTTACACAGAGTCCGAACGATGCGTTCAGCGTTGGCCTCAGACAGGAAGGGACTTGAATCCAAAACTGCTTTCTTTTGTTCACCTTCAGCACCTGTGCACAATATAGTTTATAATACTTTGGCAAAGGTGTGTACTCTGTCAACACCATGATCCCCAGAAGATCAGTTATCATGCATGCACACATATTTCATAGAGTATGTGTGTCAGTAGGTCGAGGTGTTGGCAGGCGCTGTGGCCCAGACTTGGGTCTCCTTCAGTCGCATTACTACAGATTTAAACCAGTGGCAGGTGTGCACCCTTAGCCCTGCGTCTTTACTGGGATTATAGAGAATCAACACCGACAAACACAAACAACACAGTTCTCTGCCTCTAACATTAGTTTGTGGATTAACTGTCATCAGTGACTGGTGTGAGGGAAAGGTTTGTAAAAAGAAAATCAGGTTTAAAACATTTACATGGGTTACCTACCATTTTGTCGAATGGTTTTCTTAGCCACTTCTGCCAAAGCTCCAAAACCCAAACCAACAGCTAGCCCTATAACAAACCAACGGAAGATTGGAGTTTAGGTAACAGACTATCTCCACATAGTACAACATGATACATAACACCTAACTGGAGAGTTCATTCACTGACCCAAAGGTCAGCTGGCCAACTGTCATTGTGCCCTTGGGCAACACACTTAACCCACTTAGCCAATATATGTGTGTGAGTGATAGGTGGTAGTTGGAGGGGCTCGTAACAATTGGCAGACTTCCATCTGTCAGTCTACTCCAGGTGTGCAGTGGATGAATAATCAAATATAAAGTAAACTAAATTTATGTGTTATAAAAATGTTATGCACTACTATTATTAGATCGTAAAATTCATTTGTCTGAAGGACAGATACTTAACAGCTGGCAACTAAAACAATGCTGTAGACTTTAATACCATCTGTCTCTGTCAAAAAAAAATCCCCCAAATCTCAACTATAAGACAAAATAAACATACACTGACAATTGAAAGGTGTTAACTAGGATCATATATCAAAGTCTAATAATCTCATCATTATTAGATAGTTAAAATATAATCCATTTTGATTATAGAAACCAAAAAAGAGGAAGGGGCTGTTTTGTAGAGGAGTTACTCCAAGTCCAATATGTTATGTAACCTTTTATTACATAACTGCTCCGCTTGCAGACACAAACACAGAGACTGAAGCAACAGAGAAGAGCTAGAGCTGTTAAACAAGAGCAGGTTCACATGAGCTTGTGGTTGTACTAAACACTGCCCTATAAGCCAAAAACAACAGAAACATTTGATCCTATGTGGCAAATATGTTCCTTTCTATATGCCTGCTGCAAGCTTGGATTTTGAATAAGAACAGTGCTTTAAAGGAAACATTATTTTTATAGAAAACACTGCACTTTTCCTTATTAGCACATTTTCCAATATGTTCTACGGCTACTGAGGATTTTCGATATAAACTATATTTTTTTATAGGAAGAGGCATTTTAAGTTAATATACTAAGCACTGCTATATTTGGCAATAGAGGGCAAGAATTTCTTTTCACTATTACCACATTTTCCCTATATTTTCTATGGTTACTGGGGATTTTGGGTATGAACAATGTTGTTCTAAGTAATGGTGCTGTTAAAGTACGGCTCAATGTGTGACAGAAATATTACACTGCAAAAGCACATGTGTCTGTCAATCATTGGCCATACAAGCTCTGTTTACAACAACAGTGTGATATACAGGTGATGCCTTTAGGGGCTGTTCGGTAACACATAGCTCCCCAAATAATCTTGTTTATCTGTACTCAAGGTGTCAGCACAACATATAAAAAATGTTTCATGAGTTAAATATCTAAACAAACTAATGAACTTGTCTAAACTATTTGTTGACATTGGCCTCTGCTCCCCATAACACCTGTCTAAATGTTACTCCTTTCAACACTGTTAATTTATTGCACCTTAGAATCTGTTGAATGTAGGCCTCCACACAATATTGCTGTGTAGGTCTGAGTTAGCACTTTAGCCCCTTGAATACAAGATGCTGTCCTGAGCTTATGTTACCATCATGCAATGTGTTTTAGCTACTCTGAATCACTCCCTCCACCTGTTAACTTATCTATCACCAAAGGCTCACGTTCAGGATCTTTGGAGGAGTAACATACAGTAATAACAGTTATGAGCTTTTCGTTCCGCTAAATTACTAGAATTAGACTGGGAGAGATGAGAAGAATAGTTATTGCTACACAACCAAATCATGTGTCCCTTTCGTGGTTTCGGTGATTATTGAAGAAAGTATTAGAAAGTAAGTACGTATCAGTCAAAAGTTCAAATTATATCTAAACTAATGAAGGGAAATCACAGTTCTATTTCAAACTGAATGGAACAAACCGCTACCCATAGACTTGGTTATAGTTTGTTGTATTTCCCTATACAGATAAAATAAAGTTATTATCTAGATCTATATTGTAAAGGGTGTAAGGGTGGGAAGGACATTTTTTTATTGTAAACATCTGTGCATTCTATGTGTGTCTTCACTTTTTCTTTTGATACTGTGCATTACACTGTTCAATAAACAAGTGAACTATTAACTATTAACTGTTATAACTCTTGTCAGTGAGAAATGTTGTAACAATATATTTCCAGTAGCTTCCTGGTTTATACATACAAAAAAAAAAAAAAAAAAGGTACGGTTTGATAAAACCAAACTAAAACCAAAACAGAAAAAAAAAAAATGAAACCACGAGGCCATTAAGCCACTTGAATGCTGGAAATCTGCATTGAATATATAGACCAGGTATGTCCAAACTATGACTCGGGGGCCAAATGTAGCCCTTTAGCTTCTAGGGGAATAGGCCCATTTTTTTCTTAAGTAGTACTTTTTATGGCAAGTTTTTGAAAATCTACCTTGATAAAGCCAATATCAAATATTTCATGTATTAACCACTAGTCTATAGCTCTCAGTCAGCCCTTGCTTTGTCTATGTTAAGATATGCAGCAGCCCATGATGAGAAAAGTCTGGACACCCCCGATATAAACAATGATAACACTGTACCTCCAAAGTTGGCCAATCTTCCAAGTCGGGTCACAGGCACTTTCCTCTCTCTGGCTCGCTCACTCAACTTAAAAAATAAACGCAATATTATTTTAGTAATTATTTGTCAGTATAAGCAATAAAATCATAATGAAGAAGTATCACCATTTGTTTGTGTGGTTTAGCGTCTGTCCTCTTGCTCTGTCTGGCTTTCTCAATGTCCTCTGCTGTCAGCCCCCCAACAGTGGAGGGGTCTTGGTGGTAGCTCCTGAGCTGCCTGATCGAATGCTGACACAACATCTGTCCCCACAAATGCCTCTGGGTGTACAAATTATGGTTGGGCAAAAAGTGCCTCCTATGAAATATAATTATTTAGTGTCCCAGAATGACCACGTATGAGTAAATTATACATTACTTTCTATGATACATACCCTGAGTCGAGGTGATAGGATCTGGTTTGATCTGTGAACTGTTTTGATGGATCTTTATATCCTTCAAATATTGAGTGATTTCCTCCCATAGCTGCATTCTGATTGGCTGATCCTTCCTCTCCACTTCCTGAATGCCCACCACCTTCTTCCCTGAACTCTGAGGCCTGAAATGTCCCATCATCCTCAGGGAAGTCAAATTCAGATGAAGTTGAGGAGGTTTGCTGGCCACTCATCTCCTATGGGGATAAAAATACATAAGAATACATACTTTTAATGGCACGGTATGTATATATATATATATATTTATTTTTTTTTTTTCTGTTGTACTTAAAGGGTCCATATTAAGCTATTTTCTAATCTATGTTATAATGCTGTTTCCTCATCAAAAACATACCTGGAGTTTTCATTTTTATTTCATTCACACATGTTTAACACATAAACCCTGTACATTTACTGTTACACTTTGTGATGTCATGTGGTAAAATGGCAAATACTCCACTCAGTTTTGAGCTTTGGAGATGTAGAGAGACTAATTATAAAACATGTATGAATGAAATAAAACACAAGAGCAGATATGACTTTGATGAGGTGGCAACATTACAACATGGCTTAAAGCTCACAATAGTCAATTTTGTGTAACATAGGACCTTTAACTCACCTGCATCTTCATCACTGCAGCAGACAGACCCTGTTCGGCAGCAGACTGGACAGTTTCCACTGCTGCCCCGACCACTGGCACTGTTGAAATGAAACAATACATTAACAAGCTTGCACCTTAGATTAGCTGTGTTCTTTTAGGGTGCATTCACACTTATCCTTGTTTGGTCTTTGTTTGGGCTCAGTTTAGTCCTGATGTAGATTTGGTTTGACTCCTGTTTTGGACCTGTTGTAGTCCAGGTTTAGTCCATAGACTGTATATATAATTGGACATAGCTAACTGCTAGTCCTTGCGTTCCAAATTGTAAGTGAGCATCGAGGAGATTTTGTCTCCATCAACTGCGGCTCCAAATTACTTTACATTGAAAAATGGTCATACCTCAGTCTCAAAATGTTCATATTAACCCGCTCTACATGATCCTGGCATTTTTATTTAGCTATTTTGTTCATAAATCAATTCCTGTTCCTAATATGTAAACTCCAAATTCATCCCTATAACTGCTAGCTTCATTTGTCTGGAGTCCAACACTATGGGTGACGTCACACTCCCTTAGTCCAATTCTTTATACAGTCTACGGTTTAGTCATACTTTAGATTTGACTTAGTATAAGTGAAAGTGTGAATGCATCCCTAGTAAAACAAACCAGCAGAGAAATCTCTTCAAAATGTGTAATACAAGACCACACAATAAACATACCTGCCTCACTGCGTAAGACATTGGTCTGAGTCTCTACCACTGCCTGGCTTAATTTAGCCAAGCCTCGCATCAACAGAATCATGTCAGTTGCCATCACGGACTAAACTGACAAAAGAAAAGAAAAACAGTTTTAGCAAAAGGCAGATCTTACTTTTTTTTTAATTGTCAATCATAACATTCTAAAAACAAAACAAAAAATCCTTAAGTCATATAATTTTGACACAGTGATAAGTAGTATTGTAGTATTAGTACATATGTCGCAAGCTCCTCTAATTTTTAATTATTTGTACAATTTATGGCCCTTTTTTGAGTAATTTCTTGGTTAGAACTACAGTAACACAGTAGTACAGTAACACAGTCCAATTATAGACCTGGTTTAGCCCTAGAATAGTCCTGTTTAAGTCAGGGTTTAAACCTGGTGGTACTCAGAAAGCCAAATCTTTTCTCAGTTGGTGGGAAAATTCATAAAGATCCAAAATTGCAAAATATAGACTATAGTCACCTTGTCTGAACCAACAAGGACAGCACAGTCATGCTCAGATGAAGACTTTTTTTTTCTAAATTTACTCCTTGACCCCCATTCCGACTCACAGACAGGGAACATGAAAACAGGGGAGGGAATACCAGGCATGGCTTGTCTGCTGTGAAAGCCCGAGTATGTGGCCGGGGCAGATCTGATAATGTCACTGGAAACTTGTGGAAGGAGAGGGGTTATTTCTGTGCACGTGTTCGGTTCATGTCACACATTTGGCACTGTGATGTACCCTTACTCTAATTCAGTGCTTGGAAATTGTCATCTTTATATTTAACTTAAGTGATTTCTTTCCAAGAACAAATGTTTCATCAGTTTTAGTTTAGTAGAGCAGGTTGTCTTTACTAGGTTGCATTGGTTTAAAGTATCCATTGTACAGTTATTTATACATGTGACATAAAAAGTAAGATGGGAACTTGGAGGACACTGGTTTGTTGTGAAATTTAAATTGTGATGACATTACACAATTGTAGAGAAAGGGGTGACTCAGAGTCATTACTAAATATGATTTTATTTATTCATACCAGCCTTCTATGAATCTCATATTTCTACACACAAATATTGACATGATCATTGCAAAGTTCTGCTAATTTTTTATTGTTTATGTTTTTAGGGGTTTTTTTTGGAGCCAGATCACAATTTCATCACAATTCATGTACAATTTGTTATTTTCTATTCTCTAAGAGGTTAATAGTCATCTGCTTCTTCTTCAAGTTCACTCTTCTTTAAGTTCCAGCTGACATACAGAGGCTGCCAATTTCAAAAGTGGGTGGGGAAAGTGTTTGAGCAGACAGCTGCATAAATAGAAAATAGACAGTGAATCACGATATGATGATTTCACCAAAATATCTCTATAGCCCTATCCTAAGCTCCTGTTATTCTTGTAGTCATTCAACAGTGGCATTTAACATAGCAAATGTTGGGTAATACTGGTTGATACAAACATCCCTCGAGCCTTGAGGTAATAAAGTTGAAAATATTTATCATAGAAATTCGGAATGGTAACAACACAAACCCTGATCTGGCATTGAACCTCAATGTTTTTTTTCCTCTTCATTTGTTAAGTAAGTTAACTGTGTCAGTGGCCCACCTTGCTCATCCGGAAAGTAAACTCATCTAGAGTTTATCCAAACATTTGTCTTTCCTGGAGAAGATAGTATATAGTGTACTTTATAACCATGTGCATTTGTTGCCGTTGTGGGTGTGACGACAAGCTTCAACGTGCTCTGAAAAGATTTGAGCCAGAGGGAAAAAAAAAGCAGCCGTGCCTTTAAAACATGTGCTAAAATCCCCACATCTACACAATGAGGCTCAAACTGGGTCAGCTGTTTTCTTTTCAGACAGTTCTTTTAGAGGGTCTAGTCTAAATATTGCACCAAATGGACCAAAGTTAATGCTAAAAACTTCACTTCATGTATAAATTATTCAAGTTAAAAGTTATAGTTGACTTTTCTGCAAGTGTACGGTATGTTCTGGCACAGAGAAAGAGCATGTGCAAGCCCCTTTTCTATGCACTACACTGCGTTTGCTAACTGAAATCTACAATGTAAACAGAAGTGGATAAAATCAGTATTTACAAAGTCTATGCCCTTCAGACAAAAATGCTGAACAATTGAGCAATGCCAACTTCCCATTCGTCTGTCAGTGTGGGGGTGTGTACAGGTATTTTGTGCACAAGACAACTGTGATTCGCAATATAAGAATAGGGTAGAGCTGTATATTGGATATAACTCCTCTTTAGTAAAAGTTGTTGAGGCACAATGAATAGTACTGAGGTCTAGTCTAGCCTAATTGAAACACAGGACTGCAACAATCTATCAGAACAATCGAGACTAAATGACTATGAAAATAATTATAATTGTATTTTGATAATCCTTATTGGCCACAAGAGCTTTTATAACAAAATTTGCAGCATTAAAAAAATTTAAAGTTATTATAATAAAAAAAAGAATACAATCTTTATGTATTACAGAAATAATGGTTTGATGACTTGATTAATTGGAATAATAATCATGGATTTATAAAAAAAAATATTGTTAGTTGCAGCCATACGGAGACTGTTAATGCTCAAAGATAAAAGTCTTTTATGGTGTCTATTATTCTAAATCTATACAAAAGGCTATTCAATTCTAATGTTCCACAGAATGATTAATGCAGCATAAGTACCAAAAACACTTGTATGTATGTGACCCAGATATTGTTTAAATTTTTTTGTATTTAAATGGAAATAATTTATGTTTTCAGTTTCTGCTCTGGTATCAGTTAATATCGGGGATGGGCAGATACTTTAAGTCAAAGGATCGACATCAGTACTGAAACAGAAAAAGCCGGATCAGTGCATCTCTAAAACTGATAATAAACATTGGTACAGAGCCCTAGCTCAATGTTCATTACCTTAAATAATAATTAGGCCTCAGTAGATAGAGGAGATAGTAGAAGTATTTAAAGCATTTTGTTATTGTGTATGGCATTGTACACACCTAAGCTTCAGCTGTTGTCTTAGATCTACAACTGCACAGGCTGTTGACTCACAGCTTTGAAAATAGATGCACTGACCCTCTGTACAGTCTATATCGGAGTATAGCGGTCAGAACAAAGAATTTACTGTTTAACTTCTATCATCATCTTCCTATAAATATGACACAAGCTTATGGCATCTTCTTATCTGTAGCTAATAATAATGGGGGGAATTAGAAATGACATTTTTATTACAGATTTAGAAATGATTTTAACTTTATTTCAACCATGGCGTCAAACTATGCCTTATTTGCCACCAGTCTCTTGTTACTTTTTGCTAGAATGTATTATTACCATTTATAGTTTTCTCTTTGTTATTATAATATATTGTGATTTGTGAGCTACTGTGTCCAAATAATTTCCCTTGTGAATCAATAAAGTTTGTCAAAGTCAAATGCAAATGCAAATGTCACTAATTAGCATAGTCTATCAAGACGATATAGATTTTTTTATTTTATTTTTTTTTATTTATTTTTATTTTTTTTACCGCCAGTATTGGTTTTATTTAGACAAGCAGAAGGTGAAGTTGTGGGTTCATAGAGGTTGTGGGCGTGTTTTAAATTACACAAACAATGAAGCAACATAAAACGGCGTGTTTGTAGTGTATTTGAGATAAACTGCGCAAGCGCTAAATCTTGGGACTTGAGCTGCCACATGGAAAAACATCCTGTTGAACAACTTAACTGGGGCCCATGTCAAGCCTCCGCGCAGCCATAGGATACAAGAATACACTAAAGCAAAGTTTACTAGAGTTTAACATCACTGATGTTTGCAGATTTAAAATGATCCAACAGATTCTACAGCGGGCAACTTTTTAACTTTGCAATTATTTGTGTGAATACTATGAATACTTCCTCTTGAACGAAGATGCAGTGCCATGTTGTATACCATTGATCTTAATACTCAAAGTGCGTAATTGCGAGGTACCAGGGCGCGTAAAACTGTCCTGGATGAAGTTATCAGCGTAGTGGCAGGTTCATGAAGTTAGTACAAAGTGTGCTGCTGGACAGAGACGAGTCTGTACTGTACTACGCGATGCTTCCACTGCTGATACATTAACCATTGAGTTGCGTTACAATGTGTTAAAGCTGCGTTAATCGGTTCTCCAAGGATAAACTAGAAGAAACAAATGTATGCAGTCATTTAAGCATTTACTCACCAACAGCCGAAGTGAAGAGTCTGCAGTTTTCGTGTCCTGTTAATGTCAGCAGCAGGGAGGTCACTCAGGGATAACTAAAATCAACAGCACATGTACAACACTGACTGAGGCCTTCGTTCGGTTTAGTTAATTGTATAGCATAGTAGACCCGCAATAAGCTGTCTGCTGGTCACACTTCTGCTAATCCAGTTTGTCCCTCTTCTCCACGAGGTCAGCTCTTATTTACCAACTCACAGCTCCTGCACAGCTCCTCTGATCCCGCGGACCTGCGCAGACGCGGCGCGATGTTGACCTCACTGCGCACAACGGCAAAGCGGTGCTCAACTGCGCACAAATATGCACCAGAGCATATCTCAATCAAACTGCGATGTCTTTAGATGGGTTTGGTTATAGAAAGCCACATAATTCTTTCTTTAAATCTGACCTAAATATTTCTTTTCCGCCTACACAAAAACAACGCCTTTTTGTTGTCCCGTCCACGCGCTCTCTCCATTGGTTCATTGGTGTGTTGACAGGAGGTAGGGCTTGGAGCAAGACCTCTGATTGGTCTGTCGATTGTTATCCTCAAGGTATGGCCTCATTTGGCATATTTTTCTAACACACCTTTCACATACCGAGGGCTATAACTGAGGCGTGTTCAGACACATTTTGACACAAGTTTAAAGAACTGAGACAAGTGTTGACAGAGACAGATACATGCGCGTGTGTCCCTCTGCTGGACAGATCTAGAATGCGCACCGCATTTAGTTTCCCTGAGTCTGCAATAATTTCTCTGATCAACAAAATCCAATAGGCTGTTACATATCAAGAAGATTAACACATCTTAAACCTGACAATTTCCTTTCCTGCCTTGTCCATGTTCAACTTCAATGTGACTGAAATGACAGTAGAGGGCGCTAAACGTCTACTTAAGTAACACAGGTAATTTTATTTTTAAATATCCAGTAACAAATAACCTAACACTTTTTAATTCCCTTTTTAAATATTTCTCTGTTATGCACCATGTCTATATAGTCAACAAAATATGATATAGCCTAGTTATAGTATAGTAGGCTTTACAGTTTACAGGCTATTCACTATGAAGTGCATTTACATTTTACCCAAGAAACGGTCTCACATTTCGGATATACCCAAATAAATGGCCCTATTTTCATATCAACAACCACATACTCTGAAATCAATTAGTTTTTCTATCCACAACAGTCTGGTCCGGATGCTGGTGTTGTGATGTTGTTGTGGATAGGTGTGATTTGAATGGCAAATAACCTCCTGATGCAAATACAACCATTAAGCAGCCAAGACACAACCTGGGGTCCAGCTGGGATTTCAGAGTCCAGGCCTACATGCATTTGAAGAAAGTAAGTTATTAGCCTACCGTTTCTTCATATAAAATGTAGTTTGAAATAGGCCTGTCAAGATTACTGGTAATTATTGACTTACTCTTAAATTGATGATAAATGAAACAATAATGGCAGGTCCTTTTTCTGTACTAATGGGAAACCTTTTTGTTATTTGTCTGTGCTACAAAAACAAATCGAGCTGAAGAGAGTGAAATAAACCACTTTGTAGAGATACAAATGTAAACTACTACAGTAAAGTACTAAAGTTTAATTCTGGTATTTTCCATTTAGACCATTTGGGGGAGGTGTGGGATGGGTTTTGCTTAAAGGTTGTTGTGTCAGTGGCATGCATTAGTTTAAATATTATTGTTTATATTTTCTTCAGCAATATATCGCACTTCAGATTTGTTATTATGGCAGTCCTAGTTTCAAATGTTTAAAGTCTGTATCAATAAAAATGAAGATGTGATTTTAAAATGCATTTTTA
>NW_026571291.1:2784092-2786592 GCF_026225935.1 Boleophthalmus pectinirostris | reverse complement strand
GACCCGGGGCATCACACACACAGACACATGACTCCAAAGATAAACACTCACCTGGAGTCACATATGAGGACATTTATCTGTCTGTAAATTAGATGTGTTTCCAGGTGCCCACATCCGTCGATATATCGGTTGGGCTCTAGTGTGTATATTTCAATAAAATGTTGAATTTAAATTTTTTCATGTATATTTAAAATGTATTTTGAAATAGGACTATAGGCTGAGGATTTAAAAAAAGAAAAACTTTTTCACAACTCCCCCTGTCAAAAACACTTCAGCAGCCCTGACACACCTGCAGAAAAGTAAGAAATCAGGAAAAGTGCAAATATTTTTTTCACAGCTCTATATTCAGACTCAGGTTTCTTTGTGTCGTGGATCGACTTGAGTCTTGATCTGGACTTAGTTCCAGTTCAGGATTTCAGGCTGAGTCGACTTGTTAAAGACCTTTGATGGAACAGGCCCTTTAACTCGAGAGACCGACTTTATGAAAACCTTTAATAGTGACACTGACCTGAGCTGTGTGACCTGAGCTGTGTGACCTGAGCTGTGTGACTGTGACCTGAGCTGTGACACTGACCTGAGCTGTGTGACCTGAGCTGTGTGAGCTGTGTGACACTGACCTGAGCTGTGCAGAGGCTCCACTTTGGTCTTTTTTAAAGGTGATACTCAAGCCTTTGGACTTGTCACTGCTCAGAGAGACTCCACTGGGACCAGGACCTGCTTCAGACCTGTTAGAGTCTTGGTTTGGTCCTGCTTCAGACCTGTTAGAGTCCTGGTTTGGTCCTGGTTCAGACCTGTTAGAGTCCTGGTTTGGTCCTGGTTCCGCTGGTTCTGGTCTCTTCTCCATTTTCCTGAAATGAAACACATTCAGCTGTGGTTAAGTGTGACGGAGCAGGTCCGGACACAGACCCTAAACCCGTGTGTGTGTGTGTCTCTGAGTCAATGTCGCACGTGGATCTCTGAGCGCTCGAAGCTGTACAAGATCTACACGACTGAAGTGAGCTCTTCATTTAAAGGTCTGGCAGCATCAGGTCATAAAAATAGTCCAGATGCCCTCCCATCCGAGCCCGGTCAGGATCAGCCCAATGTTCCCGACGTTCCTCCGATTGTGAAAGGTTTTTTATTTTCCTCGTTAAAACCTCGAATCGTCCTCATCTCGAGTTCTCACCATGAACTCATAAAACAGCAGCATGAAGAACTTTGTACAAACTCACCACATCAGCCCGAAGAAGAAACTCTGAGAGAAACAGAAGCAGAAACAGAGATAAAGGGTGTTTTCACACCGACAGTATTTGGTGCACCAAACGATCCATTCGAACCAAAAGTGGTTAGTTCGGTTCGTTTGCGTTGGTGTGAAAGCGTCAATCGGACTCGGACCCGAACCAACTCAACCGGACCGAGACCGCAAAAAAGAGGTGGTCTCGGTTCGCTTGAATCCGCACCAAATGACCAACTTTGGTGCGGTTCCTCTGGTGTGAACGCGAACCCGGGTCCAAACCATAGACAGTATGGGCAAACGGACTATTCGAAATGCATCATGGGAGGAAACGCGTCTCCTCTGCCTGAAATGACGCTGTACGACTCCAGCGCAGTAACAGATTGTTGTCCAGACGCAGACGCGATTCATTTTCGAATTATTTTACCAACAATGGCCAATACAGAGAATGTAACACACGAAGATCAGAGCAAGTATCAGTGTGCGAACGTGTGGCTCCAGAGTGAGTCAAAAAGAGAAGCCCCGGTGTTCCCCGTGATTCACACAGCAACCAGCATTTGTTATTTTAGGCTTTAATTAACCAAATAATTTTATGGCAATAGCCTATTCAATTGATACAACTTTAAAAAGTCCCTGTTTTTAGCCTAGTGTGAGAAATACAGTCGGACTAGATCCAAACCAGAGTCCAGAACCAGCGGGAGCAGCTCCAGTTCAGTCCGGGCTCAGAGGAGCTGGAGCGGGGAGCCTCGACCTGAGGAAGCGCTTTCCCCAGGAAGAACCAAATGCGTGGAGGACGGACGCTCAGAACAACATATAACAAACCAAACTGGACTCACGCTTCTGTCCGGATGCTGCACCACCTCAGAACCAGCCGCGGTTCTTGAGCGCGGAGAACCGGAGCAGCGCCCGGACCTGTAGTCCACAGCGCATTCTTGCTTTTACCGCACGGAAACAGCGCGCAGACGACGGAACGTACCCGCTCAGACCCAGTCATTGCGCACTGGTCTTGCTCGCCACCGTTTGGAACCAGCACATGGAGGACAGAGCCTCCGGACCATCTGACCAACGAGCTTGTAGGACAACAGAAGACCAAGGACCAGACCCCAGCCCCGTCCTGAGGAGCTGTTGGCTGCTGCTGTTACCCGAACTCTGGGCTGATGCGGTGAGTTTGTACAAAGTTCTACATGTTGCTGTTTTATGAGTTCATGGTGATAATTTGAGATGAGGACGGCCCGTGGTTTTAACAGGAACATCGGTGTTGATAACTGGAGTATCGCTGTTTTACCG
>NW_026571291.1:2706592-2781592 GCF_026225935.1 Boleophthalmus pectinirostris | reverse complement strand
ATTAGCTCCTTCCACTGGAGACATGAGTCTGACTGTGGCTGTGGCAGGAGCAGTAGTTGTAGCAGCAGCATTAGCAGGTGCAGCAGTTCTTGGCTATTATCAGGGAGCCAAAGTCTCAAAAACTCAATAAAATGGGTTGAACCTGACATGCTCTGCCATACTTTTTATTTGTGTGTGGTTTTTTGGGTTTTTTTTTTTGGTAACTTTGACCCTAAGGACCAACAATTGGAGGGTCTTCTCTTCTAGAAATATCACGAAAAAAAATTGTGGCCATTTTAGTGTATGTAACACACATTTTTTGACAGAAAATTTAGAAAAAATAGTAATTTCTTGAAATTCTCAGTGAGTTGGTGAGCTGCCAGTAAATTCCAGATGTAAAGAACACAAGTGGTGAAGATTCAGTGAAAAAATTATTCTTAAAACACATTTCTACAGGATTTTGACTCAATTTAATACAAGAAAATTAGGTGGGTTTTTTTGTTTGTTTGGTTTTTTTTACTTTTTGGGCTGTATCTTGCCCCCAGTCTCAGCGCTGGTGCAGGTGTGGGGTGTGGAGTTCTAAACAGGAGGTGTGTTGTGTCTGAACATCAGGTGAGTGGAGCAGACTGAGGGCAAGTGTGGTGTGTTCAGTGAATTGTCAGAATCGTAAAAATAAAAATCAACATGTAATATGCTCAAGGTTCCGTGTCGTCATCTGTGCTCTGGTTCCTCCGCGCTCGACTGCCACTGGTTCTGAGGTGGTGCAGCGTCCGGACAGAAGTGTGAATCTAGTTTGGTTGGTTCTATGTTGTTCTGAGGGTCCGTCCGTCCTCTGCACTTGGTTCTTCCCGGGGAAAGTTCTTCTCAGGCCGAGGCTCCTCACACCGCTCCCCGCTTCAACCAGGATCTGATAAAGCTGCAGCTGAAGCCCTGAGTCTTTATGTCTCTGTTGTTAAAATTAAAGGAACGACTCGAGAATGTGCTGATTTTACAAGGCGCTCTACTGGTGGTCTGAGTCTATAGGCTGAGGATTTCAAAAAAGAAAAACTTTTTCACAACTCCCCCTGTCAAAAACACTTCAGCAGCCCTGACACACCTGCAGAAAAGTAAGAAATTAGGAAAAGTGCAAATATTTTTTTCACAGCTCTATATTCAGACTCAGGTTTCTTTGTGTCGTGGATCGACTTGAGTCTTGATCTGGACTTAGTTCCAGTTCAGGATTTCAGGCTGAGTCGACTTGTTAAAGACCTTTGATGGAACAGGCCCTTTAACTCGAGAGACCGACTTTATGAAAACCTTTAATAGTGACACTGACCTGAGCTGTGTGACCTGAGCTGAGCTGTGTGACCTGACCTGAGCTGTGTGACCTGAGCTGTGTGACCTGAGCTGTGTGACACTGACCTGAGCTGTGTGACCTGAGCTGTGTGACACTGACCTGAGCTGTGTGACCTGAGCTGAGCTGTGTGACCTGACCTGAGCTGTGTGACCTGAGCTGTGTGACACTGACCTGAGCTGTGTGACACTGACCTGAGCTGTGTGACACTGACCTGAGCTGTGTGACACTGACCTGAGCTGTGTGACCTGAGCTGTGTGACACTGACCTGAGCTGTGTGACCTGAGCTGTGTGACACTGACCTGAGCTGTGTGACACTGACCTGAGCTGTGTGACACTGACCTGAGCTGTGTGACCTGAGCTGTGTGACACTGACCTGAGCTGTGTGACACTGACCTGAGCTGTGTGACCTGAGCTGAGCTGTGTGACACTGACCTGAGCTGTGTGACACTGACCTGAGCTGTGTGACCTGACCTGAGCTGTGTGACCTGACCTGAGCTGTGTGACACTGACCTGAGCTGTGTGACCTGAGCTGTGTGACACTGACCTGAGCTGTGTGACCTGAGCTGTGTGACACTGACCTGAGCTGTGTGACACTGACCTGACTGTGTGACACTGACCTGAGCTGTGTGACACTGACCTGAGCTGTGTGACACTGACCTGAGCTGTGTGACCTGAGCTGTGTGACACTGACCTGAGCTGTGTGACACTGACCTGAGCTGTGTGACCTGAGCTGTGTGACCTGAGCTGTGTGACACTGACCTGAGCTGTGTGACACTGACCTGAGCTGTGCAGAGGCTCCACTTTGGTCTTTTTTAAAGTTGATGCCCAAACCTCTGGACCTGTCACTGCTCAGAGAGACTCCGCTGGGACCAGGACCTGCTTTAGACCTGTTAGAGTCCTGGTTTGGTCCTGCTTCAGACCTGTTAGAGTCCTGGTTTTGGTCCTGCTTCAGACCTGTTAGAGTCCTGGTTTGGTTCTGGTCTCTTGTCCATTCTCCTGAAATGAAACACATTCAGCTGTGGTTAAATGTGACGGAGCAGATCTGTGTCTGGACACAGATCTGCTCCGTCACATTTCACTGTCCACTGACAGCGACCGATCTGTGTCAGTACAAAACCAAAAATAAGAACATTAAAAAAACAACATTTTTCTTTATTATTTGTCTCCAAAACCAAAATGAAAAAAAAAAACAGATAAAGATTCGATTATTCAGTTTTCTATTTTGTGTTTAAATGAAAAATGAAAAAAAAAAAAAAAAAAAAAAAAAAAAATGGATAATGGACTGAACCAGGACTGAACAGTTTTCAGTCCCAGTCTGGTCCTGGACCTGGTTTAGTCCTGGTTTAGTCCTGGTTTAGTCCTGGTTTAGACCTGGTTTAGTCCTGGTTTAGACCTGGTTTAGTCCTGGTTTAGTCCTGGTTTAGTTCTGGTTTAGACCTGGTTTAGTCCTGGTTTAGTTCTGGTTTAATCCTGGTTTAGACCTGGTTTAGTCCTGGTTTAGACCTGGTTTAGTCCTGGTTTAGACCTGGTTTAGACCTGGTTTAGTCCTGGTTTTAGACTTGGTTTAGTCCTGGTTTAGACCTGGTTTAGTCCTGGTTTAGTCCTGGTTTAGTCCTGGTTTAGACCTGGTTTAGTCCTGGTTTAGTCCTGGTTTAGACCTGGTTTAGTCCTGGTTTTAGACTTGGTTTAGTCCTGGTTTAGACCTGGTTTAGTTCTGGTTTAGTCCTGGTTTAGTCCTGGTTTAGTCCTGGTTTAGACCTGGTTTAGTCCTGGTTTTAGACTTGGTTTAGTCCTGGTTTAGACCTAGTTTAGTCCTGGTTTAGACCTGGTTTAGTCCTGGTTTAGACCTGGTTTAGTCCTGGTTTAGACCTGGTTTAGACCTGGTTTAGTCCTGGTTTTAGACTTGGTTTAGTCCTGGTTTAGACCTGGTTTAGACCTGGTTTAGTCCTGGTTTTAGACTTGGTTTAGTCCTGGTTTAGACCTGGTTTAGTCCTGGTTTAGACCTGGTTTAGTCCTGGTTTAGACCTGGTTTAGTCCTGTTTAGTCCTGGTTTAGTCCTGGTTTAGTTCTGGTTTAGTTTTAGACCTGGTTTAGTCCTGGTTTAGTTCTGGTTTAATCCTGGTTTAGTCCTGGTTTTAGACTTGGTTTAGTCCTGGTTTTAGACTGGTTTAGTCCTGGTTTAGTCCTGGTTTAGGGTTTAGTCCTGGTTTAGTCCTGGTTTAGACCTGGTTTAGTCCTGGTTTAGTCCTGGTTTAGTCCTGGTTTAGACCTGGTTTAGACCTGGTTTAGTCCTGGTTTAGTCCTGGTTTTAGACCTGGTTTAGTCCTGGTTTAGTCCTGTTTTAGACTTGGTTTAGTCCTGGTTTAGTCCTGGTTTAGTCCTGGTTTAGACCTGGTTTTAGTCCTGGTTTAGTCCTGGTTTAATCCTGGTTTAGACCTGGTTTAGTCCTGGTTTAGTTCTGGTTTAATCCTGGTTTAGTCCTGGTTTTAGACTTGGTTTAGTCCTGGTTTTAGACTTGGTTTAGTCCTGGTTTAGACCTGGTTTAGTCCTGGTTTAGACCTGGTTTAGTCCTGGTTTAGACCTGGTTTAGTCCTGGTTTTAGACTTGGTTTAGTCCTGGTTTAGTTCTGGTTTAATCCTGGTTTAGACCTGGTTTAGTCCTGGTTTAGTCCTGGTTTAGTTTTAGTTCCTGGTTTAATCCTGGTTTAATCCTGGTTTAGTCCTGGTTTAGTCCTGGTTTAGTTTGGTTTAGTCCTGGTTTAGTCCTGGTTTAGTCCTGGTTTTAGACCTGGTTTAGTCCTGGTTTAGTCCTGGTTTAGTCCTGGTTTAGTCCTGGTTTAGTCCTGGTTTAGTCCTGGTTTAGTCCTGGTTTAGTCCTGGTTTAGTCCTGGTTTAATCCTTTATCTGTTTTTTCCATTTTTCATTTAAACATAAAACTGAAAACTAAAAAACGAATCTTTATCTGTTTGTTTTTTGTTTTTTTTTTCATTTTGGTTTTGGAGACAAAAAATGAAGAAAATATTTGTTTTTTTCATTTTCTTATTTTTGGTTTTATATCGAAAAACAAATGAACGAACGACACCTGGATCACGGTCAAATACCTGCAGATTGACACGAGTCCTGAGAAGAAGCTCAGTGGAACAACAAGGTCCAGGACATGAACGACTCGACTCCTTCAGTCATCAGATCCCAGCAGGAAGCACTGACCAAAGGACGAGACACCGACACACATGAAGCTCCTGACCCTGTGGAGGCTTCATCCAAAACCTGCTGGAGCTGGAGAAGGTCTGGAAGGAGAAACTACAGCAGAAAACAGGAAAAACAACAGAACATCTGAGTCCAGAACAGAACATCTGAGTCCAGAACAGAACATCTGAGTCCAGAACAGAACAGAACAGAACAGAACAACACTGAAAGACACTGAAGAACTGTGAGGCTCCAGGCGTGTGGAAAACCTGAGGAGGAAGAACAACCACCATGTTGTTTGTCATGTTCACCTCAAATTATCTTCGTTTTTGTCACTGAGTAGAAATATATTTTTATATATTTTTCTTACTTTTTTCTTACGCACTGTTGAATGAGCCGCGGAGCGTGCGCGTGTCAGAGTTTGGTGTGAAGTGAACGGAGCGAGTCACGAAACAAAATGCCGCGTTTCCACGAACATCACGGAAGATAAACCGACAAAACTCAAGAGCTACGAACTGGCGCCTTTACTGCGTCACGACGCACGAGGCTCAGAACAGAATGTTCACCCCCAAGCACGAGCGGATACTGCGCCCATCCGACCCGAGGCACGAGCGCGACTCTCCCCAGAGTCCGAGACAAAAACCGTTTAACACTGAATAAAAACTCGGAACACGTTTGTGTTTGTGTTTGTGTTTGTGTTCAGGGTCAAAACTGACCCAGTCTGTGATCGTGTCTGAAGTTTGTGGAGGTGAAAGTGCGTCATTCAAAGTGCATCAGAGCGCAGAGACGCGTCACGTTCACGCGCGAAAAACACGTTTGAAAAAGTGAAATGTGACACAAACTTTCAGCACTAGACACACAAACAAAACACACAAACACACAAACAAAACACACAAACACACAGAGACTCACCAGGGGCAGCTCGCGCTCACAGTCTCGGCTCGGGGGCTTTGGAAAGTGAAAGTAAAAAGGGTCCACAGGTCACAGATCATCTCCGCACGAGGAGCTCTCACTCTGATCACGAGTTCAGACGATCTGTGCTCCAAAGATCCTCTGTTGTGTTTGTTCCTCTCACAAGTTTATCCTCCGCAGACTCTGTGAATCTTCTGCTTTTTTTGTTCTGCTTTTCTTTTCTTGTGTCTGTGGGACAAACGTCCGTCGTCTGTGTTCCTCCTCAAACATTCATCACTTTTATGTTTCATGTTGAGACTTTCAGGTGCAGAGGGAAACTCACCTGTCTGCTCTTTACTGGTTTTGTGTGTTTTTATTTTTATTTATATACTTTTTATTTTATTTGACACATTTTAGTTTTATTATTTTATTTAGTTTTACAGGTGCTTGTTGGTTGGACGCGGCGACAGGTGAGTAACTCCAGAACTGTTACCGTAGCAACAGCAACGTGAGTGGGTCAGACCTTCAGTCCGTCACTGTCCTCGTCTCAAATACTGCGCTTTTCTACAAGAACTTTTCACTTCAGAGATTTTCTTCTGAAAACTCGACTTTTGTTGAGGAAAACTGAGCAAACACGAGGAACAGACAGAGCTGTGGATGACACAAAACTACTCGAGTAAAAGACGTTATTTACTTTACATGTTACTCCAGTAGAAGTACAAAGGAAATGACTCAAGTCAAAGTAAAAAATTATTTGGGAAAAGTACTTCTCAAGTCTTGAAGAACTTAAAGAGTAAATGTCTGATTTACAGTGTTGGGAAGGTGACTTTTAAAATGTAATCCCCTACAGATTACAGATTACACACCCCAAAATGTAGTTTGTAACATAATCCATTAAATTACTTAAAGTGAGTAACGTAATCTGATTACTTTGGATTACTTGATATTGTCATGTTTTTTTAAACGACATGAATGTAACAACCACATCCTGAAAATTCTTGTTTGTTTCTTCAAATAGTCTGAGCCCAAGTCTCCATGAATAAACATCTGTTTACTGTAGAGAAACAAAGACCACGAGATCTTAATATAAGAGGTTTAGTCTGTTAAAAGACAGAAACAAGATCAGTCTTTCCTTAACCATATTAAAAAATATTATTGATAGAGAAATTATTTTTTACATGAGATCACCTTAAATTATGTCAACCTACTGTTAGGTGTCATGTTGTTTAGACCTGGTTTAGTCCTGGTTTAGTCCTGATTTTTAGACCTGGTTTAGACCAGGTCTAGACCAGGTCTTTAGTTCTGGTTTAGTCGTGGTTTAGTCCTAGTTTAAACCTGGTTCAGTCCTGCTTTAGTCCTGGTTTAGTCCTGGATTAGTTCTGGTTTAGTCCTGGATTAGTTCTGGTTTAGTCCTGGTTTAGTCCTGGATTAGTCCTGGTTTAGTCCTGGATTAGTTCTGGTTTAGAGGTGAACAGGAGGAGGTTTACGCGAGAAAACACGGTCCACACGCGGCGCACGAGACGGCGGTGTCCGCGCTGTAACTACGGAAGGAGACGTGGTCCGCGGGTTCTCAGGTTGATGACGATGATGAAGGTGTGTGTTTGTGTGTGTTTGTGTGTGTTTGTGTGTGTGTGTGTGTGTGTGTGTTGTGTGTGTGTTTGTGTGTGTGTGTGTGTGTGTGTTTGTGTATATGACAGTAGTGCAGATATTATGAGTCTATGCAGGTTGTTTTCACCAGTGCCAGTAGCTCCTGTTTCACATTTAAAGGGATAGTTCGGATTTTTTGACATAAATCTGTATGTCATCCCCGTCATCAGTGTCGTGCATCCACACCAACTTACCCCCCGAAAGCGTCCGGTGAGCCGAGATACTGGCCCGTTTTGGTGCTGAGGAAAGTAGTTCGGCAAGTTGTGTGGGGACTGTTTACTAAAGCGTTTTTCTTCTCAAAGCAACATGTGTTCAAAAGAGTGATACATTTGCATCACAAAACCATCGTCGCCAAAAAAGTCAGACCTCATAATCGCTTGGCGCTATTTTCTCTCCGTACGTACCACTGCGCGCTGGCCGCCAGGTGACAGCCGCGCACCGATCCATCACTTTCTTCAGTTGTTCGGCAGTGTTTACATGCACAGACGCCGCCACGCGAGAGAGCTAACGAGAGAGCTAACGAGAGAGCTAACGAGAGAGCTAACGAGAGAGCTAACGAGAGAGCTAGAGCCATAAGTATATGAGCCTGGTTCACTTTGTTTACTGCTCGGAATGTTAGCGACAACATGTCTGATTATGACACCGACAATAAAGACTTTGCCTTTACCACAAACCCAAGGGGAGATCTTTGTGAACCCGAATATACTGATGCCGAATTTCACCAGATGGAGTTAGAACGAGCAGAGAGAGAAAAGACAGAGGAGTGGTACAAGTTGAAGCTGGAGCCGTGAGAGACCGAGTGAGCGACAATCACCATCACGTCATTTATAAACTCGTATACAGCGAACATAGAGCCTCCACTGTGACTGAAGCATGGACGACTAATAGAAACATAGAATCATCCACACGTCCACGTAGCTGCTGCCAACAGTGTACGCGACATTTACAATAGTAATAACAGTCGACTTATAAAGTTATGTTTTGTAGAAGCTTCACTGGTGATATGACACTGAGTGATTTACTGCACACAGAGTTACAGCTGATTCTTGAACCTGTTCTCTTGTAAACGTAGCGGCACTTCTTCGTTCTTACCTGGTTTAGTTTCCACATTGAAGCCAAAGACAAGAAGCCAAAGTTTCCTCAGCGCAAAGTCCGTGACAGGAAAACAGTGAAATGTGTGTGGAGATTCAGCCAGATTTTTGTTGTTACAGCCTGGAGAATCAAGAGTTCGCACCATTTTTTAGATATATTCATATGTATCTTATACAAGCTCATATACTTCTGGCTCTAGCTCTCTCGTTAGCTCTCTCGTTAGCTCTCTCGTTAGCTCTCTCGCGTGGCGGCGTCTGCGCATGTAAACACTGCCGAACAACTGAAGAAAGTGATGGATCGGTGTGCGGCTGTCACCTGGCGGCCGTGCGCAGTGGTACGTACGGAGAGAAAATAGCGCTAAGCGATTATGAGATCTGACTTTTTTGGCGACGATGGTTTTGTGATGCAAATGTGTCACTCTTTTGAACACATGTTGCTTTGAGAAGAAAAACGCTTTAGTAAACAGTCCCCACACAACTTGCCAAACTACTTTCCTCAGCACCAAAACGGGCCAGTATCTCGGCTCACCGGACGCTTTCGGGGGTAAGTCGGTGTGGATGCACAACACTGATGACGGGGATGACACACAGATTTATGTCAAAAAATCTGAACTATCCCTTTAAGTTGTAGGCGATTTTATATTTATTTTTTTTTATATATATCTCACATCGGGAGAAGAATTTCCAAGACACAAATGCGTTTTTACCAATGCACTGCTGCTTCCACTGTGTGACTGACACCGCCAACTTTAACATGACGTTTACGTCGCTCTTATTACGCGCGTTCTGTTTGGGTTTCAGGCAATGAGTGAAATTACCGAAATAAAAAAATAAATAAATGGGATGTAGCACAAAATGTGAAAACAGGAAAATACCGCCTTGTAATCCACTTATTTCAGCAAAGTAACTGTAATCCAATTCCCACTCATTGAAACAGTAACTGTAACTGAATACAGTTACTCATAATTTGTACTCTGATTACATAACGGCGGTACATGTAATCTGTTACTCCCCAACACTGCTGATTTATCATTCTGATGAACGTGACAGAACCTGAAATAAGAGTATTAGTATCAGAGTACTTTTACTCTGTACTGTATATTACTCAAGTACTTCAGTATTGTTACTTCCATAAAGACATGACTGAAGTAGAAGTAACTGAATGGTGCTAAAAAACTCCTCTGAAAGTCCAAGTGACTCAAATGACTCAAAGTGTTGAAGTTTTTGGTTTTCAATTGTTTCCAGACACGAGTCAAAGTGAAACAAACGTCACTTTTACTCACAAATCTTCAAACTCTTGTTTATGTTGTAAAGACACTTTGGTCCTCACTGTTCTGTTCACTCTGAGGTGAAATGTTTATTTGTTAATATTATCTATTGTGTCTGGTTCTTTTCGTGTGTGTGTCATTATTATTTAGGTCGTATCAGTTTGTTTGTTTCGTTCTCTCCAGACTCACGGGGATTTAAGGTGAGAGGGACACACATGGACACGTGCAGAGTGTGTGACGTCACACGGTGATTTGGACACGTGTCAGGAGCTGTCAGGACCGTGAAGCGACGATATTTGGAACATATCGCTGTAGTTTGTGGATGATGGCGTTTTCGTGTTGGATTTTACTTCTCCACAGGAGCAGCAGGACTGTGGGACAAAACTCAGACTCTCCACACTCACGTCACACTGCTGCAGCGGCGGGGGGAAACTCTGGGAACTTTTTGAACACAGAGACACAGAGACACAGAGACACAGAGACTCGGAGACTCGGAGAGACACATCGGAGACTCGGAGACACGGAGACTCGGAGACACGGAGACTCGGAGACACGGAGACACGGAGACACGGAGACACGGAGACGGAGACACGGGACAGACTCGGAGACACGGAGACACGGAGACTCGGAGACACGGAGACACGGAGACAGACTCGGAGACACGGAGACACGGAGACTCGGAGACTCGGAGACGGAGACTCGGAGACTCGGAGACTCGGAGACTCGGAGACACGGAGACTCGGAGACACGGAGACTCGGAGACTCGGAGACACGGAGACTCGGAGACACGGAGACTCGGAGACTCGGAGACAGACGGAGACTCGGAGACTCGGAGACACGGAGACTCGAGAGACACGGAGACACGGAGACACGGAGACTCGGAGACTCGGAGACACGGAGACACGGAGACACGGAGGAGACTCGGAGACACGGCGACACGGAGACACGGAGACTCGGAGACACGGAGACACTCGGAGACTCGGAGACTCGGAGACTCGGAGACACGGCGACACGGAGACACGGAGACTCGGAGACACGGAGACACGGAGACACGGAGACACGGAGACACGGAGACGGAGACTCGGAGACACGGAGACACGGAGACTCGGAGACACCGGAGACACGGAGACACGGAGACACGGAGACACGGAGACACGGAGACACGGAGACTCGGAGACACGGAGACACGGAGACACGGAGACTCGGAGACACGGAGACACGGAGACACGGAGACTCGGAGACACACGGAGACAGACAGGAGACGGAGACACGGAGACTCGGAGACACGGAGACACGGAGACACGGAGACACGGAGACACGAGACACGGAGACTCGGAGACTCGGAGACACGGAGACACGGAGACTCGGAGACACGGGAGACACGGAGACACGGAGACTCGGAGACTCGGAGACACGGAGACTCGGAGACTCGGAGAGACTCGGACTCGGAGACTCGGACACGGAGACACGAGAGACAGACAGAGACTCGGAGACACAGAGACACAGAGACTCAGAGACACAGAGACACAGAGACACAGAGACACAGAGACTCAGAGACTCAGAGACACAGAGACACAGAGACTCAGAGACTCAGAGACAGAGACAGAGACTCAGAGACTCAGAGACAGAGACACAGAGACTCAGAGTCTGAGTGTGTCTCTGGCTCCTGAAGCCTCCTCAGGTTTCTCCTTCACTTTGGGGTTTTCACTTAATATGACACATTTGATTAACAGCTGAAAACTGGAGGATTGAGGAGAGGAATCAAGGAGAAGGAAGCGAGCAAAGAGAAATGAGACGCGGCCGTGACATCGCGCTGTTACCTAGCAACCCTGATGTCCACTCCTCTAATGTCACACACATTTGATTTGACGAATCCAAACCCTCAGACGCCCTCAGAGACCCTCTGGACATTTTGGAATAAAAAAAAACCCCAAAAAAACCGGAGTGTCTATTTGCACTCTGGGTGTTAATAGTTCAATGGACACGATTCTTCTATTTACACCCGTCTCAAGAAAAAAGGGAACAGTGACATGTCCGCTTACGTCATTTCCTGTGAAAAGTGCAGGAAGCTGGATTTGACAATCCAAAGAAATACAATTTAAAACGAAGGTAAGGTAAAAAGTAAGTCAGTGTTGCTACAAAATATATTTGCAATGCCTGTTTGACCATTACTGTTTGTGTAATTAAACGTTGTATAGAGGATTTTTTAAGGAAACAGAAATACAGCGACAGTCCTTTTTTAAATGTGCATGCGTGACACCACCTTGCTCCTCCAGTAGAAACACCTCCTCCCGCCTCCTTACTCCAGAAATCACACTTGTTTACAGCCAGTGCACGTTCAGAATTACTGTTGAGAAATAATTTAGCGACCGATGCATCAGTTTTTAGACCCTTCGTCCGCTTCATTCGCGCCATCGCTGGAAGGAATCTCCAAGAATCACCTCAGTTTGGCTTCGCTCCTTTTTCCTCTTCTCTTCTTCTTTCAGCGACCTCAATAACGGACTTTCTTTTGCGGCGAACTGGTCGTGGATTCTCGTTCGCCGTCTCAACAAACTTTGTGCAAACTGTGAGGAAACTACAACAAGAACCGCTGCATAAACCACATAATCCCTGTGACACTAGAAATGTAGGGAGATTGATTGACGACCTAACAGCCAATAGAAAATGAGGGAGCCTCGTTTTCTATTGGCTGATGTTTCTCTGGCCTCACTACGTCCACAGTTGATCGATTTTCATTCTTTTTTTTTTTTTTTTTTGGTCATCATAATTACAAGGCTGCTGCGTCTCTATAATGGTATTTTAAGCTTTCATTAACAATTTGAAACTAAAAAAAAAATCCTCCATACAACCTTTAAATTGAAGCATCACAGCATCATGGACAGTTTATTTAGCTTGTGCGATGTATAGTTAGAGGTTATGCTGGTTGATCCGTTTATTCAGCAGTTCAAGTTCAGCCTCGAGTAAGAGAATGCTGATATTAAAAGTAGTTCAAATGGAAGCACCATAACTACTACAGAACGACATCAGCCCATTTGAGATTATAATGTATTTAATGCAGCTTTACGCACAAAAACAAACCTAACGCCACAAGACTAATCTGTGTAAAATACCCACCGAAAAAAACAGTTCGCTCTGTGCCTGATGCGGAGCTTCTGTCGGACAGTGGTGAGTCTGTTCTGGAGATGGTTCATGTTAAACTTTACAGAGATCAAACATGTGCAGATCGTACGTGTGCAGGTTCTTTTTCCAACAGTCATTTCACTCATGTACAGTCGTTTTATTTACGTCAGTTCCCGTGTCACTTTCGTCTCCAGGCAGATTGTCCCTCTCTCGTGTGCTGTCCTCTTCATCACGCAGCAGTCCAGCCTTTCCAAACCCGTTGGTTATCCTGGATTTTTTCACATGGCCCCAGGCTGTCACACTGCATGATACAGTGTCAGTACCGCACATGGAGCAGGGCCCCGTGAACCAGTAGAGGCCCCTCACCTTGGCGTTACCCCTTCTGGCGTACGCTGCGTGGATCCATAGACCGAATGTGTCTCCTGCTGCTCCCGTACAGCGCATGGACCGGGCCTCTTCCCGTGCACCTCTAAACCAGAACTAAACCAGGACTAAACCAGAACTAAACCAGGACTAAACCAGAACTAAACCAGGACTAAACCAGAAGTTAAACCAGGACTAAAACCAGGACTAAATCAGAACTAAACTAGAACTAAAACCAGTTTTAAACTAGAACTAAAATCAGGACTAAAACCAAGTCTGAACCAGGATTAAAACTGGACTAAAACAAGATTTAACCGGGACTAAACCATTAGGCGCAGACTGTGAATGATTGATCGATGATCCGCATAATTTTGAGGAAAACAAACATCAAATATTACTGTCAGTGAGGTTTTTTTTTAAATAAGTAACCTGGGTGTAAATAGCATGTTTGTTTGTCTAGAAACAGCCAGGTGCCCGTCTGTGTGCCAAGATAAATACACCCGGGTGTAAATAGCAACAATGGCTGTTTGCCCTGTGTGTGAGTAACAATGTTAGATATTTACACCCAGGGTGCAAATAGCATCTGCCAAAAAAAAAGGTTATGTTTGAGTTCGAGCTCTGAAACTTTCCAGATAATCACAAACTTTGATCCCATTTTAAAATGTCTCCTTGAGTCCGTCTCCCAGCTCTGAGTTTGGATCCTTCAGAACCAAACGTGTCCTTTTGATTAAACACATGACATAATGTGACATCATCAAAACCATCTCAACCTAAACTTCTCAGATGAAAATTGAAAATTGAATAATTTGACATTTGTCATGAGTTGGCCCCTGTGGACCTCAGGGGCCCCTGTGCTTTTTTATATGGAAGTTCATCTGGAGCTCTTCTCTACAACTGCACATAGGCTTAAGGAATGTGCAATAATTAATAGAACAGAAGAATGCAAGGGTTTGCCTGTTAAGGATAATTTAAGGGTCCTGTTGGTGCATCACTCGTGGTCATACTGGTCTCATATTTACTTTGTTTTATGGTGTTTGTTTATGTGCTGCTTTGTGTTGTGTTGTCCTGTTTTTTGATAAAACATGTTACCCCCTGTCCCAAGACAAATTTCTCCCATGGGAGAAAATAAAGGATTATCTTATCTTATCTTATCTTCTACTGTAGGTCCCTGAGGAAAAGTGAAACACACAACTGCTACTGTGTGTGTGTGTGTGTGTGTGTGTGTGTGTGTGTGTGTGTGTGTGTATGTGTGTGTGTGTGTGTGTGTGTGTGTGTATGTGTGTGTATATGTGTGTGTGTATGTGTGTGTGTGTGTATGTATGTGTGTGTGTATGTGTGTATGTGTGTGAGTGTGTGTCAGCGTGTGTGTGTGTGTGTGAGTGTGTGTAGTGTGTGTGTGTAGTGTGTGTGTCAGTGTGTGTGTCAGTGTGTGTGTCAGTGTGTGTGTACAGTGTGTGTGTGTGTGTGTGTGTCAGTGTCAGTGTGTGTGTCAGTGTGTGTCAGTGTGTGTGTCAGTATGTGTGTTAGTGTGTGTTTGTGATGAGTGTGTTTTTTTGTTTGTTTCTTTGTAAACAGGAAACATTCGTTCTAACCGTCGTGGGTAAAGTCGTGTTTACTGTACATTTTATTTCCGAGCGTTTTTCTCTCTCTCGAGGTCATTTTACGACGCACAAACGAGCTCTGGATCTGTTTGTTCCTCCGTTTGAAAATCACACGCCCAGGTTTAGTAAAGTTATTATTATCAGGTTTAAAAACACAAGCTGAAAACACGACTGAACGGAAAAACTGAAAATAAGAGATTAAAGATCGATCAAACATGCACGAATCACTCTAAACACAACTAACACACACAGATCAATAATAAAGATTCCGCTCGGGTAATCAAACTGTCAGATTATTCTAATAATTCCCATCCAAATGTTATGCTGAAAAACAAAAAAATTATGGCTAAATATTAGGGCTGGGCAAAAGTAAAAAATTTTATCGCATGAGTTTGAGTGCGATTAATCGTGATTAATCGCATGTTATACACAAAACCAATTAATGAATTAAAAATTAGTATAGTAGAGTATAGCTGCACTTTTATTGGAAATGTAAATGAAAAAGCCAAACATTTGTTGTGCAAAACAGCATTTCTTTCAGACGAGAACCATCAGAGTCTTCAAGTTATTCTGAAGGCTCAAGAAAAAATATTGAATGAATTTTTGTACTACTAAATAGTTTTTATTCAGTGAGTAATAAACACGACACTAGTAATAATTTCTAGTTCACTGTTATAAACTTGGACTGATATTTCTTGGGAAACAAAGGGTTAATATAATAGAATGGAAATGAACCAATCACAGTTTTTCTTCCAGTGGTTTCTGAGTAAATCAGTGACTCCCCCTGCAGCGCTGAACTAAAACAAACACCTGCAGAGGCTGGAACGAAGTTTGAGATTGACAGTTGTCTGAGCCAATCATATTTCATTCTGTTATGGGCGGGATCATATCACGAAATCTTCCGGGTCTTCGCGAATATCCTGTGATAGCGTAATGTAAGTGAGACCACAGCGACAAAACTCTATTTGGACGCCTCAGGAGCATCTGGAAGAAGGAGAAGACAAAGAACCGTGAACTGGTTGGTCTAGGAGCTAGGAGCCCGCGGACGTTTAGTGAAAAAAGTGTAAAGGAAAGACGTCAGACTTAAAGAAATACTCGGGTTGGACTTTTTCAAAGTAAAAGCCAGTGAGCAACAGACGTTTACAATAAAAAAATAAGTAAATAATAAAAACGGCGTTAAAATAATTGTCAGCGATAATGAACGTTAACATGCCTATGCCCGTAATAAATACATTATGGTCATGAATAAAACAGAAGTAATAAGTAAGTCATTAATAAGACCCCGTTTACAGTGAAATGAATCCACGTATCGTATTGGAAACGATCTGCGTCCACACACGTCGTTTCTGTGTTTGCAATCGCAGTCCTTCCTTATCCACACACTTTGAGCACATTTGTTTACGTTCTACAGAAAGGAAACTTTTTTTTTTTTTTTTTTATAATTTGTCACATCCACAATAATTAAAAATAATAAAATAAAATAATAATAATAATAATAATAAAATAAAATAAATCAATAAATAATAATAATAATAACAAATAATAATACCAAAAAAAAAAAAAAAAAAAAGGGAGGGGGGAGAGGGGGGAGGGAGGGGTGCAGTACAGAGTTTCTCAATGCAGTGACACAAAAATTTACATACACATATATTTTAACATTGTCCAAGAGGATGTTGTTCTTATTTTACTGTGCTTTGTCCAAATAGGGTTTTGCCACAGTCCATAGGTCATCAGTCCTTTTGTTGTTTGTGTCCAACGATTGAGCCGCCTGCTCCACAGAAAGGAAACTTAAAACCACATGGCTCATTTGCATAAACTGAGCGCTCAAAAAAACAACTCGCTCCTTGTGTCGCTGATGCGGTTCAACTTCTGTCGGACTAAAGGACAAGACTGAGTGGAACATGAGTGTTCTCTCTGTGACAGAGGGATGTTCTGCTGATGGAAGGAGCAAGTCACAATGACATGTTCCAATAAGGACGCGACTAGAGCTCCTACATCAGAGTATCAGTGTTTTCAGGCGTCCACACAGTCAAGGATCAGATCTGTACTAAGATGAATTCGTGGGAGCTGGAGGCACCAGATCGTTCGTCTCTGGAGCCGTTTTTCATCAGATTAATGTTACGACCCAGCTCGTTTGGGGTGAGGGAAGTAACAAAAAATTAAAAACCAAGATATAAAATGGAATAAATGAAATCATGTTTAACAGGAATGTAAAGGTAAATTAACAAAAGACTAAAAATATACAGAGAACAACCTAAACTAAGAAACAGAACAACAGAATAAACTGAGTTTTGTGCCACAAAAGGAGTCACACAGGCTTACATAAAACAAGTGGTAAAATTAAGGGACACACATGAAACACAAGTTCCCCAAATTAAACCACATAAACCCACAAACAGAATCGAGTGACCAAATCAAAAAAGGCACAACACAGAACTAGACTAAACTACACACACGAAACCAAAATGGAACAGGCCACCAAGGCCAGCAGCCCTGATCAGGTGCTGGTAATCTCCTTAAATAGGGGGCGGTGGCTGCAGGTGAGGTGGGCGTCGACCTGCCCCACCAATCACAGGCCAGGGTTCCCACAGCAGGAATCAGGAGAACTCAGCAAAATCACAAAACAAATTAGAACTAAGGCTATGTTCAGACTGCAGGGCTTAACGCTCAATTCCGATTTTTTTGTGAAATCCGATGTTTTTGCGAGGTCGTTCATATTTCCAATTAAATGTGACTTGTATGTGACTCCAGTGTGAGCATGTGACACTGGAGACACGACGACGTCAACCGCAGCGAGCGTCTCTGTGTTTACAGAAGTTGTCCAAACATGGACGCAGCATCGAGCACCTGGAGATTTTAAAGTTCCTCTCGTACCGGAGCCAGAACATGAACAACTTACTTGTTTTAAGGAGGAGATTGAGAAGGAGAAGGACGAGGTTTTTGGTCGTGGTGTTTTGTGGGACAGCGCAGCGACGTCCGTTGAAAGGAACGTGTGGATGTGGAGACGGAGCCAAGAGTGGTGAGTGGTGATGTGCTTCACTTCAGTGACAAGGAGTTCATTAACAATTTTCACCTACTTCAGCGCAGAATAGTGACGTTTGTGTCTTGTTGATAACGTGTAGGTGGATGAATGCACTTTGGCCGTTCAGACTGAAGTCACATGTCAAAAGATCAGATATGTATCAGTTTCAGGAGCACATATCCAAGTGTCCTGGGTCACATTTGAAAAAATCGGATCTGTGTCGTTCAGACTGACATTAAAGGTTGTATAGAGGATTTTCCAAGGAACGAGAAATCCAGCGACTGTTTGTCCTTTTTCAAATGTTGCGCATGTGTGAAACCACCCCCCTCCCCTACAGCTCCTACGTAGAAACGCCTCCTCCCGCCTCCTCTTTACGCCAGAAAACAGGTTTGTTTACAGCCGGTGCTGGCACATGACTTGTAAACAACTAACTACAGTGTTGGTTAGGCAAGACGGAGAAGTGAGGAGCGGGGGAAGAGCACGGATCGGGCAGCGGGACAGGAGCAGGAAAGGGTGCAGAGAAGAGTTGCGCGGAGATTCAGTGCGAATGAACTAGCTACAACACGCAGCAGCAAGCGGACTCTTTCTTTGCCTTGAAAATTACGTTTTCAGACATAGGATATCGCTTTCGTGTCCTGAAAAACGTTTGTGTAGCTCTTGGAAATAAAGTACGTTTTCATAATAAGCAGAAGTTTTCTGTCCAGGAGTAATTTGTGGACCAGTGCGTTCAGTCTTTAGACCCTGCGTCTGCTTCAGTCGCGCCATCGCTGGAATGAATCTACAAGAATCACCTTAGTTTGGCTTCGCTGCTTTTCCCCTTGTCTTCTTTTTTCAGCGACCTCAAAAACGGACTTTCTTTTGCGGTGAACTGCTCCTGGATTCTTGTCGCCATTGCAACAAACTTTGTGTGAACTGCGAGGAAGATATAGGTCAAAAAAAAAGCCGCTAAGAACTGTTGCGTTGGTGGAGTAAACAGCGTCTGTGCGTCTTGCGTCTGTGGACTGTGTGACAGTCGTACGTAAACCACGTACCGGCGGCGCAGGCAAGTCAGTTACACTAGAAACGTAGGGAGTTTGATTGACAGCCTGTCAGCTCACAGATAACGAGGCAGTGTCGTTATCTATTGGCAATGTTTAGCCCCACCACGTCCAGAGTTGATGAATTTTTATTCTCTTTTTTTTGGTCATCATAATTACAAGGCGACTGCATCTATAATCTATCACTGACAATTTGAAACAAAAAAAATCCTCCATACAACCTTTAAAAGATCAGATACAGGAACATAGAAGCCAAAAAATCGGATTTGGGTCACTTCAGGCTGCAGTCTGAACACAGCCTAAGTCCTGAGGCTGTAACATTAATGTGAACGAACACTGAATCTACAACCAAAATGACTCAGATACGTACGAGTGTGGATGGGGCTGTAGATTGCTCAAACATGCACAAATCACTCCAAATTACGCGCACAGATCCGTGGCATAACGACAAACCGAGATGACAGAAAAGCAGGTAGAGGCGGAAGTGCGTGACGTTGTGACAATTTAACGTGTTTTCCATGGAAACCTCCATTCAGAATTATTATTTCCATGTAAACTTGAAGGAGAATATTTTAATTCCAAAATATTTAATTCAGAACAATTAACTCAGACTTAAAAATCATCATGTAAACGTGTCCACTGTCCTGTTTCGACAAATTAAATTCCTGCTAAACTCAAACCAAATCCTCACTTATCGGCGCTCGCTTTAGGTTCGACGTCAGTTATTTATTTCCCCGCCGTCTCCCGTAGCAACCGCCCCGTCTCCGCATCCTGACGCCTCGTTAAACTCTCCGCCGTCCGATCCGTTTAAACCATCGTAGGGTTTTGTTTTAACCTCGCGCACGGCCCGGGCCTCAGGTGAGATTGTCCGCAGAGGTAATGGTGCGTATCCGAGCCGCTCGCCCGCTCCAAAGCCAGGATTAATTAAGATTATCGTCGCATTAATCCTCGTGTAATTAAGTGTTGCGACCTCCAGGGGGCATCTCGCAGTTTAACAAGGTCATTACACCCGGAATTACACAGAGGACGGGGCTAATTTGGAGTGATGGACTAAAACGGATGATTGTGTTTTGGATTCACGGGTTAAAACTCCAAAATAGATTCCAGTGAGAGTTCAGTCCTGCCCCATCTGCCCTAAATAAACTAAACTAAACTTTTTTTATTTTTAGCTTTTTTTATACCACTTGTTCACTCATCAAAAACATGCCTCAAGAGATTTTGTGTGCCTGAAAGTTTGAGTAATTTAGCAATCTCTCCCAGGTCCAAAAGACTCTGTTCATGCTTATGTAAAAAAAAAAAAAAACAAAAAAAAAAACAGGAAGACGTTTGGAACAGAGTCCTGCACAGGTCCATTTTTGGAGATCCGCACCGCAGAGCCGAGGACTACACCGGGACTGAACCAGGACTACACAAGGACTGAGCCAGGATTAAACCAGGACCAGACCAGGACTAGACCAGGACTACACCAGGACTGGACCAGGACTAAACCAGGACTAAACCAGGACTACACCAGGACTGAACCAGGACTAAACCAGGACTAGACCAGGACTAAACCAGGATTAGACCAGGACTAAACCAGGACTACACCAGGACTAAACCAGGAATAAAACCAGGACTAAACCAGGACTAGACCAGGACTACACCAAGACTGAACCAGGACTACACCAGAACTAGACCAGGACTAGACCAGGACTAAACCAGGACTACACCAGGACTGGACCAGGACTAAACCAGGACTACACCAGGACTAAGCCAGGACTGGACCAGGACTAAACCAGGACTACACCAGGACTACACCAAGACTGAACCAGGACTACACCAGAACTAGACCAGGACTAGACCAGGACTAAACCAGGACTACACCAGGACTGGACCAGGACTAAACCAGGACTACACCAGGACTAAGACAGGACTGAACCAGGACTAAACCAGAACTAAACCAGGACTAGACCAGGACTAGACCAGGACTAAACCAGGACTACACCAGGACTGGACCAGGACTAAACCAGGACTAAACAAGGACTAGACCAGGACTAGACCAGGACTAAACCAGGACTAAATCAGGACTAGACCAGGACTAAACCAGGACTAGACCAGGACTGGACAGGACTAAACAAGGACTAACCGGGACTAAACCAGGACTAACCAGGACTGACCAGGACTAAACAAGACTAAACAAGGACAAGGACTAGACCAGGACTAACCAGGACTAGACCAGGACTGGACAGGACTAAACCAGGACTACACCAGGACTGGACCAGGACTAAACAAGGACTAAACAGGACCGGACCGGGACTAAACCAGGACTACACCAGGACTGGATCAAGACTAAACCAGGACTAGACCAGGACTAGACAAGACTGGACCAAGACTAAACCAACACTAAACAAGAACTAGACCAGGACTAAACAAGGACTAGACCAGGACTAGACCAGGACTAAACCAGGACTAAATCAGGACTAGACCAGGACTAAACCAGGACTAGACCAGGACTGGACCAGGACTAAACAAGGACTACACCGGGACTAAACCAGGACTACACCAGGACTGGACCAGGACTAAACAAGGACTAAACAAGGACTAAACAAGGACTAGACCAGGACTAATCCAGGACTAGACCAGGACTGGACCAGGACTAAACCAGGACTACACCAGGACTGGACCAGGACTAAACAAGGACTAAACAAGGACCGGACCGGGACTAAACCAGGACTACACCAGACTGACCAAGACAAACTAGACAGACTAGACCAAGACTGGACCAAGACTAAACCAACACTAAACAAGAACTAGACCAGGACTAAACACTAGACAGGACTAACCAGGACTAAACAGGACTAGACCAGGACTAAACCAGGACTAGACCAGGACTGGACCAGGACTAAACAAGGACTACACCGGGACTAAACCAGGACTACACCAGGACTGGACCAGGACTAAACAAGGACTAAACAAGGACTAAACAAGGACTAGACCAGGACTAATCCAGGACTAGACCAGGACTACGACCAGGACTAAACCAGGACTACACCAGGACTGGACCAGGACTAAACAAGGACTAAACAAGGACCGGACCAGGACTAAACCAGGACTACACCAGGACTGGACCAAGACTAAACCAGGACTAGACCAGGACTAGACCAAGACTGGACCAAGACTAAACCAAGACTAAACAAGAACTAGACCAGGACTAAACCAGGACTAAACCAGGACCGGACCAGGACTAAACCAGGACTGAACTAGGACCAAAATAGGACTAAAACAGGGGTAAACCAGGACTGAACTCAAATGCAAACGCGTCCAAATAAAGACCTAAATAAAATAAATTAATAAAGGAACAACGTTATAAGATGTAGAAATCTGCAAAACGATTCACACAACCGTCTCATTCTTCCTCCGTATCGTCTGTGAGTATTTCAGACGTAAATATAAGTCAGATCATCAGAGGAGCGGCGTACGGGAGCCTGCGTGGGACAGAAAGGGCCCGGTGTACGACGGCGCCTCCTCTGGGACGTTACAGTCACAAAGCGTTTCTGCGAGAGGTTCACTTCACTCACAGATGACTCAGGCTCCAGGGACCCGGGGGTTAAACGCATCAGTCAGATAAACTCGTCTGCGGGCGATTAAAGCAGAAATGAGGCGTCGGACGGAGCTCGTGCGCCTCAGAACGACTCACTCACTCGTTTAACGTGAAGTGAATTACTCGCCGAGATCAGAACTTAAAGGAGCTCTGTGTTTGTTTTTGTTTTTATGTGTTTGAGTAAAAATGTGTCTCGCGTCAGCACAGATACAGTTTACTCATCTAGACTAATCTGTGTGTCATTCATTCATTTGTTTTTCAAAATAAAATCAAACGTAAGAAAATGAAAAAACTACAATTTTCTTCTTCTTTTTTTTCAATTTTGTGTTTAAATGAAAAATGGAAAAAAAAACGGAAAACAACCGTTTACGTGACTTGAACTGTGATGCCGGACTGAACCAGGACTGAACCAGGACTGAACCAGGACTGAACCAGGACTAAACCAGGACTGAACCAGGACTGAACCAGGACTAAAACCAGGACTGAACAAGGACTGAACCAGGACTGAACCAGGACTAAACCAGGACTGAACCAGGACTGAACCCAGGACTGAACAGGACTGAGGACTGAACCAGGACTGAACCAGGACTGAACCAGGGCTGAACAGGACTGAACAGGACCAGGACTGAACCAGGACTAGACCAGGACCAGGACTGAACCAGGACTAAACCAGGACTGGACTGACAGGACTGAACCAGGACTGAAACCAGGACTGAACCAGGACTGAACCAGGACTGAACCAGGACTGAACAGGACTAGAAGGACTGAACAGGACTGAACCAGGACTGAACCAGGACTGAGGACTAAACCAGGACTGAACCAGGACTGAACCAGGACTGAACCAGGACTGAACCAGGACTGAACCAGGGCTGACCAGGACTGAAACCAGGACCAGGACTGACCAGGACTGAACCAGGACTGAACCAGGACTGAACCAGGACTAAACCAGGACTGAACCAGGACCAGGACTGACCAGGACTGAACCAGGACTGAACAGGACTGACAGGACTGAACCAGGACTGAAACCAGGACTGACCAGGACTGAACCAGGACTGAACTGAACAGGACTGAACCAGGACTGACAACCAGGACTGAACCAGGACTGAACCAGGACTGAACCAGGAACCAGGACTGAACCAGGACTGACAGGACTGAACCGGACTGAACCAGGACTAGACCAGGACTGAACAGGACTGAACAGGACTAGAAGGACTGAACAGGACTGGAGACCAGGACTGAGACTGAACCAGGACCAGGACTAAACCAGGAGACTGAACCAGGACTGAACCAGGACTGAACAGGACTGACCAGACTAAACCAGGACTGACTGAACCAGGACTGAACCAGGACTGAACCAGGACTGACCAGGACTGAACCAGGACTGAACCAGGACTAAACCAGGACTGAACCAGGACTAACAGGACTGAACCAGGACTGAACCAGGACTGAGGACCCAGGACTGACCAGGACTGAACAGGACTGACAGGACTGAGACAGACTGACTGAACCAGGACTAAACCAGGACCAGGACTGAACCAGGACTGACCAGGACTGAACCAGGACTGACCAGGACTGAACCAGGACTGAACCAGGACTAACCAGGACCAGGACTGAACCAGGACTAAACCAGACTGAACCAGGACTTGACCAGGACTGAACCAGGACTAAGACCAGGACTGAGACTGGACTGACCAGGACTGAACCAGGACTGAACCAGGACTGAACCAGGACTGAAACAGGACTGAACCAGGACTGAACAGGACTAAACCAGGACTGAACCAGACTGAACCAGGACTGAACCAGGATAAACCAGGACTGAACCAGACTGAACCAGGACTGAACCAGGATTAAACCAGGATTAAACCAGGACTGAACCAGGACTGAACCAGGACTGAACCAGGACTGACAGACTAAACCAGGACTGAAGGACTAAACCAGGGCTGAGACCAGGACCAGACCGGGACCTGACCAGAACTAAGACCGGGACTGAGATGGGGACTGAGACCGGGACCAGACCAGAACTAAGACCGGGACTGAGACGGGACTGAGACTGGGAACAGGACCAGGACTGAGACCAGGACTGAGCTCGGGACCAGACCAGGACCAGGACTGAGACCAGGACTGAGACCAGGACTGAGCTTGGGACCAGACCAGGACCAGGACTGAGACCAGGACTGAGACGGGGACTGAGACTGGGACCAGACCAGAACTAAGACCAGGATTGAGACGGGGACTGAGACCGGGACCAGACCAGAACTAAGACTAGGACTGAGACGGGGACTGAGACTGGGAACAGGACCAGGACTGAGACCAGGACTGAGCCCGGGACCAGACCAGGACCAGGACTGAGACCAGGACTGAGACCAGGAACAGAACCAGAATTAAGACCAGGACTGAGACTGGGACCAGACCAGAACTAAGACCAGAACTGAGACGGGGACTGAGACCGGGACCAGACCGGGACTAAGACCAGGACTGAGACAGGGACTAAGACCAGGACCAGACCGGGACCAAGGCCGGGATTGAGACCAGTTTAGTCCCGGTTTAGTCTTGGATAAATCATGGATAATGATTTGTTTTTTCAGTTTTCGATTTTGTGTTTAAATGAAAAATGGGAAAAAACGGAAACGGGAAACAGCCGAGACTTAAACTGCGATGCTGGACTGAACCAGGACTAAAACAGGAGTAAACCAGATCTTAACCTGAACTGAACCAGGACTAAAGCAGAGCTAAACCAGGACTAAACAGGTCTCAGTCCTGGTCTTAGTCCTGGTCTCAGTTCTGGTCTGGTCCTGGTCTCAGTCCCGGTCTCAGTCTCAGTCTCAGTCCTGGTCCCGGTCTGAATCCTGGTCTGAATCCCGGTCTGATCCCGGTCTCACTCCTGATCATCCAACAGTCTACATGGGTGCACCTCCGGGCCCGTCCCGAGTCCTGGTTCAGTCTGGTTCAGTCTGGTTCAGTCCTGGTTCAGTCCTGGTTCGGTCCAGCATCGCAGTTTAAGTCACATAAACGACCGTTGTTTAAATGAAAAATGGAATAAACACAAAATTGAAAACTGAAAAAAACAAATCATTATCTGTTTTTTCATTTTGGTTTTGGAGACAAGTAATGAAAATCTACACTTTTTCAATTGGATTAATGTGAACGAACACTGCATCCACAACGAAAATGACTCGAATGCAAACTAGTGTGGACGGGGCCTTAGTCTGACAAAAGCATCAGCGCACAAGGAGCGAGCAGTTTTTTTGAGCTCTCAGTTTATGCAAATGAGCCATGCAGTTTTAAGTTTTGTTTCTGTAAAATGTGAACAAATATGTTCAAAGTTGTGTGGACAGGGAAGGTTTGCGGACACAGAAACGACGTGTGTGGATGCAGATCGTTTTCAATACAGTGATACGGTGATTCGTTTCAGTGTAAACATCGTCTAAGACAGTAAAACTCAGCACCTAGATATGTTATGCAACGTTTTCCCCAAAATCTTCTGATATTAAAGCATCAAACTGACGCCCCAACAGGCCAAAATGTCACTTTCAATAACAGTCTTCTAAGTGAAGCAGCAAAATAGAGCAGATAAACAACAATTTGACAATTTGTCAAAAAGCTGCATTTTTCAAACTTTTCAGAGATTGTGAAAATAGTTCGAGGCGCAGAAATCATCCAAAGATTCGCGAGTCTTCATCTTGTCTCCATGGAAACGCGGACATGTTGAATGGAGAGTTTAACCCGGCGGAGAAAGAGGCGGCTTCGTCCTTGGAGCAGCAGAAAACGTGCTCTTTTCAGCCGGTTTGAATGGAGGACCTTCAGAACCTTCACAAAGAGATGAACTCGGTGACGCTGTGAGGGGGAGACGCGCCCGGAGCCGTCAGCCTCAGCTCACATTTCTCTCAGAGGTTTGATGGAGAAATCTAAGCACCGTGTGTTCTGTGCCGACGCCGATTCAACAGGTCCGACAGATCCAGAGGCGGATAATTACACTTAAAGGCCGTGTATGATATTGTATTTACAAATAATGAAAGCAGGGGTTAGTCAGGGCCTGTTTACTACGGAAGCCGAGAGGGTCACAACAAACGCAAACGCCGCAACAAATACAAATGCGACAACACAACAAAAAGCCACAACACACCAAAAAAGCCACAACACACCAAAAAAGCCACAACAAACCAAAAAAAGCACAACGGAAATGACCACGGGACTCTATTTTAATGCAAACGCCGCAACAAATACAAATAAGACAACACAAAAAAAAGCTACAACACAACAAAAAGCCACAACAAACCAAAAAGTCACAACAAACCAAAAAAGCCACAACACACCAAAAAAAGTCACAACAAATCAAAAAAGCCACAACACACCAAAAAATCCACAACACAACAAAAAAGTCACAACACAACAAAAAAGCACAACACAACAAAAAAAGTCACAACAAACCAAAAAAAGCCACAGCACACCAAAAAAGTCACAACAAACCAAAAAAGTCACAACACAACAAAAAGCCACAACACCACAAAAAGCCACAACACACCAAAAAAGGCACAACACACCAAAAAAAAAGCACAACACAACAAAAAAAGCCACAACACAACAAAAAGGCACAACACAACAAAAAAAGTCACAACAAACCAAAAAAAGCCACAGCACACCAAAAAAGTCACAACAAACCAAAAAGTCACAACACAACAAAAAGCCACACCACAAAAAGCCACAACACACCAAAAAAAAAGCCACATCAAACCAAAAAACCCACGACAAACCAAAAAAGCCACAACACACCAAAAAAGCCACAACAAACCAAAAAAGTCACAACACACCAAAAAAGGCACAACAAAACCAAAAAAAAAGCCACAACAAAACAAAAAAGCCACAACACACCAAAAGAGCCACAACACAACAAAAAAGCCACAAAAAAAACAACAAAATAAAACACAACACACCAAAAAAGTCATAACACACCAAAAAAAGCCACAACAAACCAAAAGAAAATCACAACACACCAAAAAAAGTCACAACGGAAATGACCGCGGGACTCTATTTTAATGCAAACGCCGCAACAAATACAAACGCCACAACAGAAATGCTAATTCCGCAACACATTAAAAAAGCCTCAACACATTAAAAAGCCACAACGGAAGTGACCGCAGGACTCTATTTCTACGGACCGATCAAGCGGCAAGTGAAGAAGAAGAACTACAACGTGAAAAGTAAAGGAACGGAGAAGTTGGAAACGTAAGTAAAAGTAACTTATTGTTTTATATCATTATTTGTTTCACGTTGTAGTTCTTCTTCTTCACTTGCCGCTTGATCGGTCCGTCGGAAAATAGAGTCCCGCGGTCACTTCTGCTGTGGCTTTTTAATGTGTTGTGGTGTTTGCGTTTGTGTTGTGGCGTTTGTATTTGTTGCGGCTTTTGCATTAAAATAGAGTGCCACGGTCATTTCCGTTGTGGCTTTTTTTTTTTTGTGTGTTGTGGCTTTTTGTCGTGTTGTCGCATTTGTATTTGTTGCGGCGTTTGCGTTTGTTGTCACCCCTCTCGGCTTCCGTAGTTTACACGAGTATGTTTGCAGATAAAAACGAGAAAATATTTTATCAGAAGTGCCTTTAGTTTAGACGGTGACGGTGTTTTTGGGGCTTAAAAACGCAAAAGTCTGAAACCACCCTCCAGAGTGTAAAAGTTGAACACACTCCGCCGTAGTGTTTCCGTCTACACTGCCCAAGACGCAAAACTCTGGTCAGATGTGCTCAGGTCGTGTACATGTTTACGTCACAAACAGACAGGACACAGAAACAAACATGTCGGGTCATTTCATGTGTCGGACCTTCTGGGCATCCGGACACATGTCGAGAATCTCCTCTCTCTTCTCCCCTCTCCTCTCTCTCCCATCTTTTCTCTCTGCTCCTTTTCTTCTCTCCCCTCTCTTCTCTCTCTCTTCTCTCCTTTTCCTCTCCTCCCTGTCTCTTCTCTTTTCTCTCCTTTCCCTCTCTTCTCTCTCTTCTCCCCTCTTCTCTCTTTCTCTCCCCTCCTCCCTGCCTCTCTTCTCCCCTCTCCCCTCTCTCTTCTCTTTTCTCTCCTCTCTCTCCCCTCCTCCCTGTCTCTCTCCTTCTTCTCTCCCCTCTCTTCTCTCTCTCTTTCCTCTCTCTCCTCTCCTCCCTCTCTCTTCTCTTTTCTCTCCTCTCCCTCTCTTCTCTCTCTTCTCTCTTCTTCTCTCTTTCCCCTCCTCCCTGCCTCTCTTTTCTTCTCTCCTCTCTCTCCCCTCTTTTTTCTCTCTTCCCTCTCTGCCCTCTCTTTTCCCCTTTTCTGTCTTTCTCTCTCCCCTCCTTCCTGCCTCTCTTCCCTCCTCTCTCTCCCCTTTTCTCTCTCTCTCTCTCCCCTCCTCCCTGTCTCTCTCCTTCTTTTCTTCTCTCCCCTCTCTTCTCTCTCTCCTCTCCTCCCTCTCTCTCCTCTTCTCTCTCTTCTCCCCTCTTCTCTCTTTCTCTCTCCCCTCCCCCCTGCCTCTCTTTTCTTCTCTCCTCTCTCTCCCCTCTTTTTTCTCTCTTCCCTCTCTTTTCCCCTTTTCTCTCTCCCCTCCTCCCTGTCTCTCTCCTTCTTTCTTCTCTCCCCTCTCTTCTCTCTCTCTCTTTCCTCTCTCTCCTCCCTCTCTCTTCTCTTTTCTCTCCTCTCCCTCTCTTCTCTCTCCTCTCCCTCTCTTCTCTCTCTCCTCTCCCCTCTACTCTCTTTTTCTCACTCGTCCTCCCTGCCTCTCTCTCCTCTCTTCCCTTTTCTCTCTCCTCCTTTTCTTCTCTCCGTCTCTCTCCTCTTCCTCTCCTCCCTCTCTTCTCTCTCTTCCCTCTCTCCGTCTCTCTGCAGGTGTAACGTCTTTGACCTTGGTGTGCATCAGTATTCATCAGGACCACGCAGCCATCAAAATGGAAATTATGACGAGTGGAGAGAGAGAGAACGAGAGCGAGGGGTTCAGCGCTCACCCAACGAGCCGAGCCTCAGGGGACGGAGAGAGACGACGAAGAGAGGAAGAAAGACAGAGAGAGAGAGAGGAGGGAGGAAGGAGAGAGAGAGAGAGAGAGAGAGAGAGAGGGAGGGAGGAGAGAGCAAGCGGGGTTCAGCGTTCACCCAACGAGCCGAGCCTCAGGGGACGGAGAGAGACGACGAAGAGAGAAAGAAAGAGAGAGAGAGAGAGAGGGAGGAAGGAGGAGAGAGGGAGAGGAGAGAGAGGAGGGAGGAGAGAGCAAGCGGGGTTCAGCGTTCACCCAACGAGCCGAGCCTCAGGGGAGAGAGAGAGAGAAGAGAGAGACGGAGGGAGGAGAGAGAGAGACGATGAAAGAGAGAGAGAGAGGTGGAAGAGGAGGAAAGAGAGGGAGGAAGGAGAGAAGATAGAGGGATGGAGGAGGGGGAGGAAAGAGAGGAAGAGGGAGGAGAGAGAGAAGAGAAAAGAGTGGCGAGAAAGAAGAGAAGAGAGAGAGAAAAGACAGCGGGGAGAGAGAGAAGAGAGGGAGGGAGAGAGGAGAGAGAGAGAAAGAGGGATTAGAGAGAAGTGAGAGCGGAGAGAAGAGGGAGAAAAAGGGGAGAGAGAGATAAGAGAGAAGAAGGGAGAGAAGAAAGAGAGAGGAGAGAAAGAGGGATAAGAGAAGAGAGGGAGGAGAGAGAAGAGGGAGGGAGGAGGGGGAGGAAAGAGAGAAGAGAGGAAGAGGGAGGAGAGAGAGAAGAGGGGGAGAAGAGAAAAGAGTGGCGAGAAAGAAGAGAGGGAGAGAGGAGAGAGAGAAAGAGGGGAGAGAGGGATTAGAGAGAAGTGAAAGAGGAGAGAAGAGAGAGAAAAAGGGGAGAGAGGGATAAGAGAGAAGAAGGGAGAGAAGAAAGAGAGAGGAGAGAAAGAGGGATGAGAGAAGAGAGGGAGGAGAGAGAAAAGGGAGAGAGAGAAGAGGGTGGGAGGAGAGGGAGAGAGATGGAGGAGGGGGAGGAAAGAGAGAAGAGAGGAAGAGGGAGGAGAGAAAGAAGAGAGGGAGAGAGAAAAGACAGCGGAGAGAGAGAGAGAAAAGAGAGACAAGAGAGGGAGAGGTAGAAAGAGAGAGGAGAGAGAAAGGGGAGAGAGGAATAAGAGAAGAGAGGGGGAGAAAAGACAGTGCAGAGAGAGAGAAGAGGGGAGAGAAGAGAGGGAAAGGGGAGAGAGGGATGAGAGAGAAAAAAAGGGAGAGAGAGGAGAGAAGAGGGAGGGAGGGAGGAGAGAAGATAGGGGGATGGAGGAGGGGGAGGAAAGAGAGAAGAGAGGAAGAGGGAGGAGAGAGAGAAGAGAAAAGAGTGGAGAGAAAGAAGAGAGGGAGAGAGAAAAGACAGCGGAGAGAGAGAGAAAAGAGACAAGAGAGGGAGAGAAGAAAGAGAGAGGAGAGGGGAAAGAGGAATAAGAGAAGAGAGGGGGAAGAGAGAAAAGAAGGGAGAAAGGAGAGAAGAGAGAGAAAATACAGTGCAGAGAGAGAGAAGAAGGGAGAGGAGAGAAGAGAGAGAGAGGGATGAGAGAAGAGAGGGAGGAGAGAGATAAGAAGGGAGAGAGAGGAGAGAAGAGGGAGGGCGGGAAGAGAGAAGATAGGGGGATGGAGGAGGGGGAGGAAAGAGAAGAGAGGAGGGGGATGAGAGAGAAGAGTGGGAGAAGAGAGGGAGAGAGGAGAAAAGAGAGAAAAAGAGGGGAGAGAGGGATAAGAGAAGAGGGGAGAGAAGAGAGAAAAAAGACAGCGCAGAGAGAGAGAGAAGAGAGGGAGAGAGGAGAGAGAGAAGAGAGAAGAGAGAGAAAAGACAGCGCAGAGAGAAGAGAGGGAGAGAGAGGAGAGAGAGAAGGGGAAGAGGGAAGAGTAAAAGGGAAGTAGGGGGCGAGAGAAGGAGGAGAGAGAGATGAGAGGAGCGATGGAAGGAGGAGGAGAGGAGAGAGAGAGCAAACGCAGAGGGAAGGAGGGAGGGAGGAATCACACCGGGGGCCGTCTCCCATTTTTAATTTCCCATATCTGCAAATTAAAAGGTTCATGTGAAAAGTTCAAACGCCGCATCTGCGCGAGAGAAACGAAGCCAGACTCACAGCAGACGGACGTGTGCAGCTCTGGTCCTGCACGTTTCTCCATCTCAAACGGCTCTGAAAGACCATCGGGGAAAGACAGAAGGTCCTGACGAATATTTGGATCTGATCGGCTGAAGCGTCACAACAGCAGAACATGAAGAGGAATAAAAGTTTAGTTAAATCCAGGTGAGAGAAAAGCACAGATCCACACCTGCACAAAACTCTTCCCTTTACACCGTGTTCTCTCTAACACCGGTGTGAGACTGTATTTTGACCCCATAGTACATTGACCCCGGGGTGAACATAACGCTGTAGTAAAGTGACTTTGTTCTTTAGTTGTTACTTATCTGATCATTATTTCTCATGTCATTTACTTTTATTATATACTGCTACATATTCACTTTATTTTATGGTATTTAAGGAATGTTTTGATGGAGAACGACTTGGTATTTTGTGTAAATGTAATGTATTGTTAAAACTGCATATACATAGTAATCACTTTTTATATTGTATTTTACATCAGGGCAAGTTAATGCATCTGATATAAAAATGTATTGAACAGATACATATGTACTGTAGTTTATGTTTCATAAACTACAGTACATATGTATCTGTTCTGTTGACCTTTTTTCTGGACCATTTTTGGTTCTAAAGTTACATACGTTTTAAACAGACCATGTATGAAACATGGAACAAAAATTATTTCCCAAATTTCAAAGTCCTGCAAATCATGTAAATAAATGGATGTATTTCATCATATCTTGTGTTATTCCATCTTTGAACTGTTGATGAAGGTACAGGATTTAAAAAAAAAATAAAAATAAATAAATTTAAAATGATAAAAATGTTCTTGGAAGGAACTGACATATTTTATAGAAATAGTTTCCTTTTATTTTGAAGTAATATTAAAGTATTTCAGAAGAAAAAAGTGACAAATGATGTAAAATCCTGCACCTTCTACTTGTTTGTACAATTTTCCCTCCGTTACTTTTCCCTCCGTTACCATGACCTTTCTTAATAAAAAATCTCATTAGTCAAAAAGTAAGAGGTTTTTCAACCTAATCTTGTACCATATGGTAGAAAACTATATGAAGCAAATATTCAAACCAGTTTGTTAAGGATATGTAAGTGAGAACCAAGAGTTTTCACTGTTTGGATTTATTGCCCAAAAAGTGCTGCATATTTCATTCCCTCCGTTACCGACATGAGTTTTTAAATTTTTTGTCAACAACTTGAAAGAATATCACAGGTTTAACTTGACCCTGTTGGAGTGTAACTCTTTCCTACATTCTGATACTTTACTTATTTCAATAGTTCCTCTAGTTTCTGAATAAGAGACATTTGAATGTCAAAAATCTGCCCGTTTCCCTCCGTTACCACTTGACTGGACCCTCCTCCATTCATTCATCCATGTCCAAATTCTTACCGGTGTCTCTCCCTAGTTCCACAGGTGAACCCAGTGAGTCTCTCGCTCTGTTGCGCTGAACCTACTACAAAGTATTACCTGTGCCAATGAACCTCTGAAGTTGTGTTCTGTTCATAGTGTGTGCCGGTCCGCGTCTGGACGCAGTAGTTCTGAGTAAAGTTGCCTTTGATTCAGTCTGGGATTGCGCACTGTCATTTCCAACTGCAGTATGTGTTTGTTAACCCAGAATTTTGTACTGCAGGTTCAGATTGTAATTCCCCAAATTAACTTTTGAGGTGTCAGCGGTGTCCTGCAGCCGTGTGAGCGCACCGCCTCTGCTGTTTTGTTTCACTTTTGTCTTGTTTCTGCTTTCTGTGTTTTGGCGATGTTTGTGTTGTTGCTGTTTTGCACTTTTTGTTTTGCTATTTTGTTTCTGTTTTGTTTTGACATTTCCTGTTGAAAGTCAAGTTCTAGTAAAACCAATAGAACAGAGAACAACAGACTGTTAACGTCACATATGAACAGTTCTGTCATCATCTTATTCTTAGTCTCTGAATGTTGAGGATTAAAACCGTTACTTTGAAAAGTTAAAACTCGCCGATAACTGTTGACGATCTTGATGTTGACTTGTTGATACGGACGCTTTTTCCCTACCAAAACGACTGCCAGCCCGAAAGTATCGTGATTGTGTTTTCCCGTACCAGTACCACCTCTGTTCCCATGTAAAATCGTGACATTGGCATGATCCTAAAAATCCTTCACTTTCATTTGCCACAGATAAAGTACTTTGTCTAGCAGCAGAAGGCACGATGACCATCCTCATACTCGCGGATAATGAGTTTAAATGGCTAACCTTCGTCTCCATCCGGCGTGTTTTAAAGCTCAATATAAACTCTATTACTCCTCTTCTATATCTCATTCACACGGCGGCGGAGAGCGGCTTTAATCTGCGGCGGTCATTACCTGTGCGTCCTGTGACTGTGAGCTCCATACATCATCATAACGCCGCCACCGCGCTACATTAAACAAGAAGAGAGAAGATGTGAATGAGCAGCGCCTCATTTAACCAGATACACTTTCTCTCGCCGCGCCGTCTGCCGCTCGCCGCCCGAGTGAGCGGCACGGGCTGGAGGTCGCACGTTACCGGGGAAAGTATAAATATAAAAAAGGCCCTGTTCTGTTCTGTTCCAAGAAGACGTCTGTAAATACACGGATGACGACTTCCGACACTGGACATTAGCGCTGGGTTTTATTTCGGACATAGGGCCTCGTTTCCTCGTGATCCAGAGTGTTGGAGACGTGTGGAGACACTTTTTTAAATATTCCATCCAGTCCTTGTATACATGAATCATGAATTTTGGACTTCTGGTCATTGTGCAATTCATACTGGGAAGGATCCTCTGAAAAAGTGAACATCAAACCTCCATGTTTGTTTTCCCAGTGGGATGTGTCTATTGTCAAAGTCGATCTTTTCAAGTTTTTTGAACCATATCACTTCTGTGTCTGGTTCTGATATTGTCATATTTTAGTTTTGGGATTCGGACATGTCCGGAGATCTGGTCGTCGAGGCCCCCGCCGTCGACTGCTGCCCAGATCTTCTTGCACCGGCCCCATATGGCTCCTCCTGCGGGTGGTGGGCCCACGTGAGGACGGCCCCAAGTCGCTCCTTCGGGCTGAGCCCGGCCGGACCCCGTGGGGGAAGGCCCGGCCACCAGGCGCTCGCTGGCGAGCACCCACCCCAGGCCTAGCTAAAGGGTGGGGCCCCAGTAAAGCTGATCCGGGCAACGTCGCTGACCTCCGAATGGAACTCCTCATATGGCGCTTCTGAAGTGAGGGAAGGACGGAGCGTGAGACTGACAGGAGGATCTGTGCAGCGTCTGCAGTGATGCGGTCGCTGTATCGGACTGTTGTGGTGAAGAAGAGCTGAGCCGAAAGGCGTCTCCCTCGGGAGGTGTTTTGGGCATATCCCACCGGGAGGAGGCCCCGGGGAAGACCCAGGACACGCTGGAGGGACTATGTCTCTGGGCTGGCCTGGGAACACCTCGGGGTTCCCCCGGAGGAGCTGGAGGAAGTGTCTGGGTTGAAGGAAGTCTGGGAGTCTCTGCTTAGACTGCTGCCCCTGCCACCCGGCCCCGGATAAGAGGAAGAAAATTGATGGATGGATGGATTCGGACATCGTAATTGTTGTGGTTGTTGGATCCTAACAGCGGAAAACAGCTTGAGAAATTTGTTTGTGAACTCCATAAATGCAAAAGTGAATCAGATGTGTGTGACTGGAAACCTTCGTTCAAACTGTTTCTCTTCCCAACAGAATTGAAAAATAGTGAAAGGTGAAGGCGATGGGCAGGATTGATCCACAGGAAGAACCAAAAAGGAAACATTTGACTGACTAAGAAATCATCCCGAGTTTGTAGAGAACATTTTGTAGGAGCATACAAAATGCATTTTTAAATCTGAATTCTTTCTATTCTGACATAATGATTCACACTAAGATCTTGTCAAGACATTTAAAAAGTAAAAAATTGCATTTCCACTACTCTTACACACATAAATACTCATATATAAATATACTATGATTTTTTTTAAAAAACTATTCATCTTAAAATTCATGTCAATTGCAACCTATATTTGGTACTTTGGTTTAAAGACTTGAAATGATTTAAAGTTCAAAGCAGACGACTTGAACTTGACTTGGACTTATCGACCAGTGACTCGAGACTCGACTTAGACTTGCCTGTATTTGACTTGGGACTTGACTCGGACTTGAGGCCAAAAACTTCAGACTTACTTGAGACTTGCAAAACGACAACTTGGTCCCAGCTCTGGTCGTGGGTGGAGTTTAGGCGTTTAGTCAAACTCTAACTTTTTTTTTTTTTAAGTCAGCAGAAGCAGCCGCAGCGCCCTCTGCTGGTGATTCATACTGACAAACCACTACAACAACTCAAACTTAAACACAACTTATTGAGAAGACGACAAAAATGTGACACGGTGGAGAAGGATTTGACCAGAAACGCTGTTGTGAATGAAGTTTTACCTCTGTGATTATTGTCAAACTCAAAATGACTCCAACTCCAGTCTGTAAAACACACACGACCATGAAGATGAAGATGATGATGATGATGATGATGGCTTTTTATAGAGTCCCCCGCCTCCGTCGCCATGGAAACAGATGGCTGGGAGAGAGGGAGGGAGGGAGAGAGGAGGGAGAGATAAGACAGAGAGAAAAAGAGAGAGAATCAACAACAAACAAAATGTATATTCTGAATTTAAGTTCATTTGAGTTTAAATTCATTTTCACTCCTCTCTCTTTCTCTTTCTTTCATCTTCCTCCTCTTTTTGTCTCTGTCGCTCCTCGCCTCCTTCCCTTCCCTCTCTCTTCTGTTACTTTATTCCCTCTCCTTCTCCTCCTTCTATCCCCTCATCTTCTCTCTTCTTTTTTGACCTGTCTCCTCTTTCCTCTCTATCTCTCCCTCTCCTCTTTCTCTCTTCTCTTTCTCTCACCCGTCTTTCTTTATCTCACCCACTTTCGCTCTTACCTCCATCTCTCTCTCTCTCTCTCTCTCTCTTTCTCTTACATCTATGTTCCTTCCTTTTATATTCTCCTTCTCTCCCTCTTCGCTTTCATTTCATTTTCTTTTTATTTTATGCTCTATCTCATCACCCCATCTGTTTTCTCTCCTCTTCTCTCTTTCCTCTCTCCCGCTTCTCCCCTTACCTTTCTCTTACCTGCTCCCTCTCCTTCTGTCTCTTTGTCTTTCTCTCTCCCTCTCTCTCTCTCTTTTCCTTTCTCTCTCCTCCTCCCTCTATTGCCCTCCTCTCTCCCTCATCTCTCTCGCTATCGGCGTCTTTCTCCTTCTTCTCCTCCTCCCTCTCTTCCCCCTCACTCCTCTCTCCCTCCCTCCTTCCCTCGTCCCCTCTCTCCTTCATTCCTTTCTTCCACTCCTCCCTCTCTCTCTTCCTCTCTCATCCTCCCTCTCTCTCTCCTCTCTCTTCCACTCCTCCTCTCTTCTCCTCTCTCCTTCGCTCTTCCACTCCTCCGTATCTCCTCTCCTTCCTTCCCTCTCTCTTCCCTCCCTCCTCCTCTCTTCCACTCCACTCTCTCCTCCTCACTCCTCCCCTCTTCCTCTCTCCTCCTCTCTTCCTGACTCCTCCTCTCTCCCTCTCTCCTCCTCTCTCTCTCTCTCTCTCTCTCCTCTCTCTCCTCTCTCTCCCTCTCTCTCTCCTCTCTCTCCCTCCTCTCTCTCCTCTCTCTCCTCCTCTCTCCTCCTCTCTCTCCTCTCTCTCTCTCCTCTCTCCTCCTCTCTCCTCTCTCTCTCCTCTCTCTCTCTCCTCTCTCTCTCTCTCTCTCTCCCTCTCTTCCTCCTCTCCTCCTCCTCTCTCCTCTCTCTCCTCTCTCTCTCTCTTCCCTCTCTCCTCCTCTCCTCCTCTCTCTCTCTCTCTCTCCTCCTCTCCTCTCCTCTCTCTCCTCTCTCTCTCTCTCTCTCTCTTCTCTCTCTCCTCCTCTCTCTCCTCCTCTCTTCTCCTCTCTCTCCTCTTCCTCTCTTCCTCTCTCTCTCTCCTCTCTCTCCTCCTCTTCCTCTCTCTCCTCTCTCTCCTCTCTCTCTCTCTCTCTCCTCTCTTCTCCTCTCTCTCCTCCTCTCTCTCTCTCTCTCTTCTTCCTCTCTCCTCCTCTCTTCCTTCTTCTCTCTCCTCTCTCTCCTCCTCTCTCCTCCTCTCTTCTCCTCTCTCTCTCCTCCTCTCTCTCTCCTCCTCTCTCTCTCTCTCTCCTCTCTCCTCCTCTCTCTCTCTCCTCTCTCCTCTCTCTCTCTCTTCCTCCTCTCTTCCTCCTCTCTCTCTCTCTCCTCCTCTCTTCTTCCTCGTCGTTCCTTCACTCGTCTTCTGCCGGTGACTAATGCTTCTGTTATTTTTAGCTTCATTCACAACAAAAACCGAGGCTCATTCACTTTCTGGAGTCGGACGCACAAACTTTTCACACCAACAAACACCGGATTTGAGTTTTTAAAATGCGCCAAGACAATTTAGATGTCATTTTTTTCTCACAGTTTAGACACAATATAGAAATTAAAGGGACGGTCTGGAATTTTGGACATCGGACTTCATTTCCTCGTGAGTCAGAGTTGGAGACGTGTGGAGACACTTTTTAAAAATATTCCATCCACAAAACACCCAAAGAAAATCTATTATTACACCAGACTGTCCATGTAAACGTCTGTGTTGATCGAATAATGTTTGAAATAAAACTAAACTTGTATCGCATGAATCGTGGCATGTTGAGGGACTATTTTCTCGTATATCAGTCCGCCGCTGCTGAGATTTCTATCAGGAAGAACAACTCACTGCTGCTGCTCAGACATAAATCCTTCAAATGCAACGTTGGTTTTACTTCTAAATTATTTAGGCATTTAAAAGTGCCAGTAGTACAACATGCTTCGATTTAGATGTGCCGGTATTTTTATTTTTGAAGATAGTCTACGCAGGTGCATCTCTCACTGCTCTTAGATTATATATAAGGGTGACCTATGCTCTTTTTTAAAATGCAAGACAGTGTCCTGCATGGGTACTGCACTGTGCACCCGCACACCCGCCTGTTAACCTGTGATTATATCATAGTTAAACCCACACCTGCCCAGACCCTTTAACATTCCACCCATTACCCGTAAATCACATACAAATTATAATCATCCATCAGAATACAAACTGAAAAGTTACGACTTCAAGAATTACAATCACAAAATGAAATGAAACAATTTCACTTTCTTCAGTACGAACAGGAATTCAACTGTCGTCACTTCACAGGCTTTATTTACTGAGCACAAGAAACAGTGATCGAGATGCCGCATGTAAGTGTCATTAAAATGCATTATGCAAAACAAGTTAATTTTGATTTAAGAAAATTATAAGTTAAAATTATTATGTAAATTTTGTTTAAAAATGATTATAATTTATACAGGAAAATTGTGTTTTTACTTTAATATAAATATACGACTGTATTAATTTCATTTGGTTTGGTACCGCAATTGTCGCGAGAGTTTGAGAAATTGATATCGGGCCACAGGTAGATCGCATACGCCCTCTTATGCTAAAGACCATTAGAGCGAGAGCCACGATTTCGGCAGCTACGGCAGCTAACCGGCTGCACGAGGTATCTTTTGTTTTATATTTCTTGCAATTGTTGTTACGAAATGTATTGTTTTTATGTATGTATTTTGTGCACAGATATAAAGTGCGCCAATCGCGCAGATTTCCTTTTCTTAAAGATCTCCGATGTGACAGGCGGCCACGAGGTAGCTAATTTCATCGGTACTTCTGTGTTAGCAAACAAATCTGGAGTGTCTAATTATATGTTTTATGTGTCCTGTAGTTTTCACGGCGTTTTACGGCATTTGTTAAGGCTAATAAATGCGCAGTACTCGAGAACCGTGTGCAGTGTTTGTCATTGAGGAGCTACAGTGAAAACTCGCCCAGCCCAGCGCCGGTGAGAAGCTCGAGTCAATAGACGGCAGCGCGGTGGGTCGCGGTCCGAGGTGCACCACAAGGCGGCGCCATTACACAACCTCTTCGCACCCCAGCAACAGAGCTCCGTCAACATAAGTTATTTAAATGAAGTGAAGTTAAAAAATAAGAACAAGACTGTGCTATAAGGAAATAAGAGTGGTTTAAGCCAAGTTAAACTTCACTTAAGTTATTTCGCAGCACATCTGCTTGAAGGACACTTAATATCTACTGTATATTTTGTGGTCATATTTTTTGTTCTAATTATTGAAGTTTGTCTAGAGTTAAAATTGTGATGAAAGTTCATGCAAGTTATTTAAGTTAAAAACAGTTCCTACATTAGAAATTAATTCAATTAAATCAAGTTGTATACAAAGTAATCCTAAAGCACTACAGTTAACAGATAACATTAACTTACACACAAAATGACTGACAAAGAAAGAGACTGTGAACTAAGTAGTCAAGCCGAAAGCAAAGATTCGCAAGAGTGAAAGAATAAGAACGCTAACTGAAAAAGGAAAGGAGCTCCAAGACAATAAGATCAAAGCTGTAAAGCGCAGATACAAGATTGCTTATGAAAAATGGAGATACGAAGCAAGATTAGGCAGAGTACTACTGACCGATACAGCCTCAGAGAGTGAGTTGACTGAGTTGATAAACAACGTGACCATTACTTACCGAGACGTACAAGCCATTTACAATGAAGTCCGTCAAATACAAGCTCCTGATCCAGATATGAGATGCAAGGTGGATGCATGTACGTCACTTTCAGATTTCATTATCCGGAAAGCTGAAAACTGGCTAAAAGGACATTACGAAGAAAACAAAGAGTCATGGCCAGATGTGGGGTCATGTCTAGATGCAGACGAGTCAAAATCTAAATCCAAATCATGGTCGAATCCTAACTCTGTTCTCTCATGTGCACAGTCAGTCAAAAGAGTGGAAGCGGCGGCTGAGGCAGCGGCATCTGAAGAAATACTAGCAGTTATGGACGAACAAGAGAAACAAGCAAGTGAACTCCGAAAACTAGAAGTTGAAAATCTGGTGAGACAACAAGCTATGGAAGAGCAGCGCAGGAAACTTGAACGTTTGGAAAAGTTAAAAAAGCTGAATGCTGCCAAAGCCAGAGTAAAGATTTATGATCAGGCTGAAGACAACTATGAAAGTCGCAGTTTGCCCTGTAGCAACAAACTGGCAAGTGAACCTCAAGCAATCCCCATCACACCATTCACTCCGTTTCAAGCTCCACGTGCAGCAGCAGCAGATTTCAATGCTACAAGCCCTGCATTCATTCCACTCACAAATACAACAAGTCAAGTACTCAACCCCTCAAGTTCACCATTCATTCCTCAAGCAACGCCAGTCCCTACAGCTGTAACGCAACTGCAGCAGAAACTCTGATTTAGTTAGCATATTAGCAGAAGCAATAAGTGCTAATCGTCTCCCAACTCCAGAACCCGCATTGTTCACTGGAGACCCCTTAAAGTTTAAAGACTGGCAGTTGTCATTTGAAACCTTAATCGAAAGAAAGAACATTCCCAGAAATGAAGAGACTCTACTACCTCAGAAAGTACCTCGGTGGAGCTGCGAAAAAAGGCAGTTGAAGGATTTCTCCTACTAGCACCGACGAAGCATACGATTCAGCTTGGCAATTGCTTGGAAAACGGTTTGGAGACCCATTCACCATCGGGAAATGTTTCAGGGATAAGCTTCACAGCTGGCCTAAAATAGCCTCCAAAGATGGATGTGAGTTAAGAGAATTTGCAGACTTCCTTAAAAGCTGCGAAGCTGCAATGCCACACATCAAAACACTGGAAGTTCTAAATGATTGTATGGAGAGTCAAAGGATCCTGTTGAAATTACCAGATTGGCTTGTGTCAAGATGGAACCGCATAGCAAAGGAGACGAGACAAACAAGTGAAGATTACCCATCTTTCCATACATTTGTGGAATTCGTGTCTACTGAAGCAGACTTAGCATGTGATCCCATAACCTCAATACAAGCACTCAAAGGTTTGGAAACGGATAAAACCAAACACCTAAGAAACCAAGTCATTCAAGCCAAAACTCTAACAACAAACACAAGTAACTTAAGTCACAGTGCACATCATGCACATTTTGTAAAAAGAACTGGTCACACTCTCGACAGATGCCACAAGTTCGCAGAAAAAAACACTTCAAGATCGCGTCAAGTTTGTTCAAACAGAAAAGCTTTGTTTTGGATGTTTAAGAACAGGACATCACTCAAAGAAGTGTGAGAAAAGAAGCACATGTGATAAGTGTCAAAAGAGACATCCGACATGCTTGCACGATGACAAGTTTACAGATCGTAAAAAGACTGCTCCAGTGAAGACTGACAGTGATTCTCAAGTTAAGGAAGACACTCAAGGAAAGGTACAGTCTCAAGAAAAGGCTGATACTAATGACAAAAACAACCTTGTAACTGCAACGACCAATAGGGTTGCTCAAGAAACCCCAAGTACCTTGACGTCCTCTATATTGCCTGTCTGGGTTTCATCTACAAAGAACCCAGATCAAGAAGTGCTGGTGTATGCGCTCCTCGACTCACAGAGCGATACGTCTTTCATCTTGGATGAAGTTGCCCAAGACCTCGACACAGACAAAAGCAAGGCCAGTTTACGGCTATCAACAATGTCTGCTAAGATCACAGTCATACCATGTGAAAAGCTGTTAAACCTTCAAGTAAGAGGCTATCAAAGCAAGCAAAGGATTGCATTACCGCCAGTCTTCACAAGAGAGTTTATCCCAGCAAACAAGTTGCACATTCCTACGTCTGAGACAGCCTTAAAGTGGCCCCACCTCGAAAAGCTGGCAAATAAGTTGCCTCCTCTGTTGGAATGTGAAGTCGGCTTACTCATTGGCTATAACTGCCAACAGGCTCTTCTACCAAGAGAAGTCCTGGCAGGCTCAGAAAACCAACCCTATGCACAACTCACGGACCTTGGATGGAGCATTGTTGGTTGTTCGTATCAAGTACACAATCAGAGTGATGCTATTGGCACCAGTCACAGAGTCATGTGCGGGAAGTAAATCCAGCAGTGCTACAATCAGTTGAACTCAAACAAGTAGTGCACTTTGTATGCAAAACTCAAGTGAAAGAAGTCACTCCACTGGATGTGATAAAGGCTCTGGAATCGGATTTTGCTGAGCACACAACGGATGACAATCCAGTCTCTCAGGAAGACATACTGTTCATGTCGAAGGTAAACAAAGGTATACGGCACAAGGAAGACGGCCACTTCGAACTCCCACTTCCATTCAAAACAGACAATCCCAATCTGCCCAACAACAAACAATACGCAGAACATAGACTATCTTCATTAGAACGTCGTCTCAGAAAAGATGAGAAATACTATAAGGACTACGTCAAGTTCATGGATGATATTATTTCCCGTGGAGACGCAGAAAAGGTCCCACATCAAGAGCTTGATAATAAGGCAGCTTGGTACATCCCACACCACGGGGTGTACCACCCCCACAAGCCTGAAAAAATTCGTGTCGTTTTTGATGGTTCAGCCCGCTTTCAAGAAACATCTCTCAACGAGCACCTTTTGACTGGACCAGATCTTACCAATGCACTAGTCGGAGTGTTATGCTGATTCAGAAAGGGTCCTATAGCCATAATGTGTGATGTCGAGAGGATGTTCCATCAGTTCCACGTCATCAAGGAACATCAAGACTACCCTAAGATTCCTCTGGTGGGACAAAGGTGATCTGAACTCCAAGCCATCAGTGTATAGGATGAAAGTGCACCTCTTTGGGGCAGCTTCGTCCCCTGGATGTTGCAACTTTGGACTTAAACATCTCGCTGCACAAGGCAGAGAAAGGTTCAGTAAGGACACTATCCATTTCATCCAAAGAGGCTTTTACGTGGATGATGGACTCGCAAGTGTTGCATCAGCGGCTGAAGCCATACAGCTAGTTGAAGAGTCACGAGCCCTTTGTAAAACTGGCAACCTTTGCCTGCATAAATTTGTGTCAAACAGTAAAGAAGTGCTTGCAGCAATACCACAAGCAGAACAGGCTCAAACAAAAGATCACGCTATAGCTCTAGGAGAAGCCCACATTGAACGTGCACTTGGGGTCCAATGGTGTGTCGAGGCTGACGAGTTCCAATTCAGAGTTTTGGTCAAAGAAAACCCGCTAACAAGGAGAGGGGTGCTCTCAACGGTTGCTTCAGTCTTCGATCCACTCGGGTTTGTCGCCCCATTCATATTGATTGGAAAACAAATACTCCAAACGTTGTGTAAAGACAAAGTCACCTGGGATGACAATCTCCCTGAGCACATCCTACCACAATGGGAATTGTGGCTTCGAGACCTGCCTAAACTAGCGGCTTTAAAAATTCCACGAAGCTACTCAGAGAACATCAACGTTGAAAAATACGAACTACACAGCTTTTCAGATGCAAGTCTCAGCGGTTACGGAGCATGTTCATACCTTCGGGCAACAAGCAAGGAGGGACAGATCACCTGTTCACTTGTCATGGGTAAAGCAAGAGTTACACCCACTAAACAAACAACCATCCCAAGGCTCGAACTGTCATCCGCCGTGACATCAGTCCGTAACGCAGATGTAATCAAACAAGAAATCGAAATTGAAAACCTCCAAGAGTTTTATTGGACGGATTCACAAGTTGTACTAGCTTACATAAGAAACGATGCCAAAAGATTCCACACATTTGTTGCGAATCGTATTCAACGGATAAGACAAAGCACAGATCCTGACCAATGGCGTCATGTCATCTCTGAAAACAATCCAGCTGATCATGCCTCGAGAGGCCTGAGTGCAACTCAGCTTAAGAACTCAAACTGGTTACAAGGTCCCACCTTCCTTTGGCAACAAGATCTTCCAGCCAAGAAGGAAACGGTGGGAGAAATGCTTGAAGCAGATCCTGAACTCCGAAAAGGTTACACACACACTGTTCGTTCAAAGGAAGCAGACATCTTGCTGGAACGTCTGAAGAAGTTCTCAGAATGGTCAAGAGCAGTAAAAGCTATCGCTCGACTCAGAAGGTTTGTCAAAGAGTTCAAAGGTGTCCAACAGAGAACAAATAAAGCTACAGATCTTGAGGAAAGAAAAGACACCGAAATCTTCATTATCAAACAAGCACAAAAGGAAGCTTTCGCTGACGAAATACAAAAATTGAGATCACAAAGAGAAAATGCTCTGCACAAACACAACAGACTCAGACAGTTAAATGCTTTCCTGGATAAAGCGGATGTTCTCAGGGTGGGAGGACGGTTATCCCAATCCGCTTTACACCACGAAGTCAAACACCCCGCAATTCTACCCAAAGAATCTCATGTGTCAGTCTTGCTCATCAAACACCACCATGAACGTGTACACCACCAAGGAAGAGGCATGACTGTGAATGAATTGCGTGCAAATGGAAATGGAATATGGATTTTAGGATGTGGAAATCTTGTATCTTCACACATCTACCACTGCGTGAAATGCAGAAGATACCGAAGAGCTACAGACGTTCAACAGATGGCAGATTTGCCAGAAGTGAGAACAGAAACAGCCCCTCCATTTACCTATTGTGGCGTTGACTGTTTCGGTCCTTTTATTGTGAAAGAAGGAAGAAAGGAAGTTAAAAGATATGGGCTGTTGTTCACATGCTTATGTTCACGAGCAGTGCATATTGAAACACTTGACGACTTGACAACAGATGCTTTTATTAACGCCCTTCGAACTCTCATAGCAATAAGAGGCCCTGTCCGGCAATTAAGATGTGATCAAGGGACAAACTTCATGGGCGCAAGGAGAGAGTTTTCGGAGTTAATGAAAGAAATGGATCAAGAACGTCAAAGAAGTATTGGTTGCGAATTTGTAATGAATGTCCCAGCAGCTAGCCATATGGGAGGAGTATGGGAGCGCCAAATTCGAACAGTGCGCAGCATACTAACAGCAATGCTAGACAAGTTCTCAAATAGACTCGACACCACTAGTTTAAGAACTCTTCTATACGAGACAATGGCAATCATTAACAGCAGGCCACTAAGTGTTGAACATATCAACGACCCCACTGGTCCAGAACCACTTACGCCAAATCACATATTAACAATGAAATCAGCAGTTATTCTCCCTCCTCCTGGACAGTTCTCCAAAGAAGATTTGTATTTGAACAAGAGATGGAGAAGAGTTACAGTTCCTCGCAAATGAGTTTTGGCAGAGATGGAAGAGAGAATACCTGTTGAATCTCCAACAACGAAAGAAATGGCAGAAAGTATCACGTAACCTGCAAGTAAATGACATTGTGATTCTACAGGACGATAATATGCCAAGATGTAAATGGAAGCTTGCTCGTGTGATGGAGACTTTCCAAAGCACAGATGAAAAGGTTCGAAAGGTGAAGCTGAAGACGAGTGACACGACTTGTGACAAAGGGAAAACACAGACGAGACTAATACACATAGAAAGACCTATTCACAAAGTTGTGACTTTAATTGAGACTGATAAAGCCCAAACACATAGTCAAGACTTGGACACTTCTTAGAAAATCACATTCAAGGTTTATTGGTGATTTTGGTGGGAGTGTAAGTGTCATTAAAATGCATTATGCAAAACAAGTTAATTTTGATTTAAGAAAATTATAAGTTAAAATTATTATGTTAAATTTTGTTTAAAAATGATTATAATTTATACAGGAAAATTGTGTTTTACTTTATATAAATATACGACTGTATTAATTTCATTTGGTTTGGTACCGCAATTGTCGCGAGAGTTTGAGAAATTGATATCGGGCCACAGGTAGATCGCATACGCCCTCTTATGCTAAAGACCATTAGAGCGAGAGCCACGATTTCGGCAGCTACGGCAGCTAACCGGCTGCACGAGGTATTTTTTGTTTTATATTTCTTGCAATTGTTGTTACGAAATGTATTGTTTTTATGTATGTATTTTGTGCACAGATATAAAGTGCGCCAATCGCGCAGATTTCCTTTTCTTAAAGATCTCCGATGTGACAGGCGGCCACGAGGTAGCTAATTTCATCGGTACTTCTGTGTTAGCAAACAAATCTGGAGTGTCTAATTATATGTTTTATGTGTCCTGTAGTTTTCACGGCGTTTTACGGCATTTGTTAAGGCTAATAAATGCGCCAGTACTCGAGAACCGTGTGCAGTGTTGTCATTGAGGAGCTACACCGCACTTTTGCACAGCACACGCCGCGGACAGAACCAAGACTAACCCAGGACTAACCCAGAACTAACCTAGGACTGATTCCAGGACTGAACCAAGACTAAGCTAGGACTAAAACAGGACTAAACCCACACTAAACCAAGACTAAACCTGCACTAAACCAGAACTGAACCAGGACTCACTGTCGGTACGGGCTCGGAGGTGCGCTGCATAGACCATCGGGTGACCGGTGTAGAGCTCGATGCCTCACTGAGGTAAGCGCAGCTGTCGCCCGATTGCACTTTGCAGATTCTGTGCTCCACAGGCTCGGGGTTCTCTCTCTTAAATCAAAGATTAGTCCTGGTTTAGACCTGGTGTAGTCCTGGTTTAGTCCTGACTTAGTCCTGACCCGCCTGTGTGTAATTACTCCCCACCCGTAAAATTTCAGAACGTTAAAACCTGCACATTTTAGCAACTATTTGTCCGTACCCACGGGTATGTGACCTGGTGCAGGACTCTGCTGTGTCCTACGGCATCACTGAGGACATTTTCCCACTGTCCGATCCTCTGTGACTGAAGTTTTATCTGATCAGGAGCTTTGCATCTTGTGATATATGAGAGCACAAAGTATAACAGGCCATGACATTAGTACTATTCATGTTGGAAACATTTGAAAAATAGTTAAGTGCCTCTACTCCATCAAAGTAGTGAGACGCTGTTTATGTCGTAGCAGCATTTAACCAAATAAAGCTCAGATTAAAGTCTAACAAGCCCCAGACAGAGCAGTGCTTACAGTTAGCATCACACCTCCAGAGAATATCGATGACGTCAGCTGCAAAGTCTCGACACGTCCCCGGACAGATCACATGTGGAGGTTTGTGCAGAGTCTGAGCACAGCGGGTCCAGTGGAGACGTGTTTTTGTGCACAGCTCGTTTCTCGTGTAATTCTTCAGTTTGAGCTTCTGTCCTCGTGTAATGATGCACATAATGTCGACGCGCCGTTTCTTCTGCGGGTTCTTAATTAGGCCGAGCAGCTCTCAAATCGCTCTGGAGGAGCTAATGAGCTTTTGTATTGAAATGAATGGACAGGCTTGACATCAGGGGCCGAATTACAGCGTACGGACGGACTTTGTGTTCGCTGCCAGATTAAATGACCCAAACGCTGACCTCAGTTTGGACTAATTCAGGTCGAGAAAGAACAGGGAGACTTTTGGACTTAATTTAAAGAGGATGTAAGTCATTATTGGGTATTAACTGTTAAATGTTAACACTTCCAGACCGACGTGTTTTACAAAACCACACATAACCTTTCAACCATAAAAGATAGAAACTTACTTTTGTTTTTCCAAGCAGATTTCCGGCATTATCCTACGTCACACCCTGCGTGATGACGTTGGGAAAACGAGTGTCCAATAGGAACTGTGTTTTCAGCCAAACTCATGCGCTCCGTCCATTTTGATTGGCCCAAACTTTGCCAAAGAGTGTAATGAGTCAAAATGTGCGATGCTCTGAGCGTCTGTGTTCGTAACAATTGAAAAAGCCGCTCTAAGTGCAGCTATTTCTCAAATGAACATCAAATTACACATCTTGGTCTGTGTCTAGTGCCTTTGCTCAAATTACTTTTTCTCCAGCGACTAGGTCAGGAATGAAAATACACGGTAAACAGACAGTTTGCAAAAACCCCGGAAGTTGTAAACCGCACACCAGCCAATCAGCCAAGAGACAGACATTCTGTGTTGGCAACGATTCCCTAGATCGAGGATTTAAAGCCGGAACAAAGAGAATGTTTGGTGAATTTTATCAAGAGGAAAGACGTTATTGTCCTTCTTCCTACGGGATTTGGCGCATTACATACGTCGCGACTAAATAGCAAGCGATTGGTTAAATTAAAAAAGTACCCGATAAAAAGATACTTTGCCTCCTTCTTTAGCAGATTGACTCCGGCCAGAACATCCAGTAGCAACACAGGTCAAAACCATTGTTATTCAATTCAAATTTTATCACACACAAATACTACACGTTGGTCCAGATGGACAGTTTGACCCCAATATGGCATCATCAGCACCAGGTCACGTGGTTTTGAGATGTAGATGCAAAACCTTAATACCAAGCCACAGAGGTCAGAGGTCAGAAGTCATTGTTTTGCAAGTCTCAGGTAAGTTTCAATCTTTGACCTCAAATCCGAGTCAAGTCCCAAGTCAAAGAGAGGAAAGTCCAAGTCAAATGTCGAGTCACTGGCCCATAAGTCCAAGTCAAGCCCAAGTCGTCTGCTTTGAGCTTCAAGTCAAGATAAATTGTACTTCATAATGTAAAAAAAATATGAGTATTTATATAAATGTTGTAGAAATAAATGTAGTTAATTTATACTTTTTAAATGTTTTGACAAGATCTTAGTGTGAATCATTACGGTCAGAATCGAAAGAATTCAGATTTTAAAATGCTTCTCAAGTCCCAAGTCATTGACCTTGAAGTCCAAGTCGAGTCCCAAGTCTTAGTCCGTTTTATCAAGTCAAGTCCCAAGTGGTAAAAATAGTGACTGAAGTCTGGATCGAGTCCAAGTCACGACCTGCAAGTCCCACTTCTGCCAGACCATAATGAACTAACACAGTAACATATAAACGTCACAGCAGCTCCACAGACCTCAGTTTCTCTCGCTCTTTCTCACTGGAGTTAAGTTTTCTGTGTCGTCTCTCAGCAGGACCCTCTCTGCTCCACTTGTGCCTGATGGAGTGAGCTTTCCCGGGCAGAGCCGAGGAGGAGGAGGAGGAGGCCCTAGAGCAGAAGTGGAGGAGACGAGGAGGAGAAGAGGACAGAAGGAGGTCAACAAGGCCACTGAAAAGAACACGAGACTGGGGGGAAAAAATGGAGGAGAGTATGTTCCTGGGTCTCAAAATGTCACGTATAACAGGAAACTGAAGCCATTATGAATGTCTTGAGAGCTGATCGGTTGAGACTATGAGGTCACCACCTGCTCGTCTCCACTAGATAAACAGACAGACGGACAGAGACGCCTTTCCACAGATCTGATATTTTACTCTACAAATGTCAGAATTATAAATAGATCATAATTTTTCTGAGATTTTTGAGACACTCCTGTTGTTCGAGCTCGATCCTTCGCTGAGTTATGACCTTCAAGTGACCTTGACTGAGTTTCAACCTGTATCATCCAGTGTTCCCCGGTTATGTGTGTGTCAACTTGTGAATATTTTAGCCGCAGATGGTTCAGAAATTGCTAAAAACTGCCTTTATCCTTTATAATGCCGTGACCTTTCAGTTGACCCGTGTGACCTCAAATGAACTCAGATCGTCACCAAACTTTTTTTTTGCAGCATCGGGCATGAGGGCCTGACCCACGTACCAAATTTGGTGACAATCGGTCCATAAATGGCGGAATTATCGCAGGTGGACACACACACACAGGGTGAATACAAAACCTGGTCAAACCTTCAGGGACCAGGGAATGATTGTTTAGCGGAGAACAGCGATGTAGAAGTTTGTAGCAGATTTCCCTTTCCTTGTTGGTGATGAGATATTTGTGAGGTCATGTCCGTACATTTTAGAGTAGGGTCCATTTGGGAGGAGCACTTGTGCTGATAGTCGCTCTTTTATGCATTTTTACACTGAACCAACCACAAAAAAACAATGTACAAGCCGTATACTAACAGATAGTTTTCATTTTCATTTTCATTATTGTAGTGCAGCGTTTTATTTATATGATTATTTTCTCTTTGTCTTCTGTCGTACAAATATGTAGTAAAAGAGTCAGTGTCTTGAACGGCTCTTTGGAACGAACACGTCCAAAAGATTTGTATCCCAAAAAGGAAAGTTTGAAGTCGCGTCTCCGTTCCCCCCGTCAGACTCCAACACGTGTCAGATACAGAGTGGTGCGTTCACACAGACGGATGGCTTCATAAGAGTTCTGTTCAGAGCTCATTAGCATAAACAGACAGAGCGCGTGATGGATGGACTCCTCTTCCCCTCAAGGACGAACCAACAACGGGAAAAAATCATTCAGACGCGCTACATTTCTCTTCCAAAAGCAGACGGCAAAAAGGATGGATCTGTTACCGTGGAATCATTGGTTGTAGATTAATTGTCGCCTGGAAGATTCACGCTGACAGCTCTCTGTATTTTTTAATCAGAAGAATATTAGTCTGTGTTCTAAAACCAACCTCCACCTCGAGAAAGTGCAATGGAACGGCCAAGCAAATCAGGGTTCTGAAAATGTAAGCGCACATAGTAAACGGGAGAATTTTTTAATCACTTTGACGATAAGTTGTATATGTGTAGAGAAAGTGTCTTCTAAAGATTTTGTAGTGGCATTTAGGCTCCATCTACACTCGTACGAATTCAAGTCATTTTTGTTGTGGATGCAGTGTTCTTTCACACTAATCCGATTGAAAACGGCTCCAGAGACAGAACGATCTGGTGCCTCCAGCTCCCACGAATTCATCTGAGTACAGATCTGATCCGGCACCGTGTGGACACCTGAAAACACTGATACTCTGACGTAGGAGATCTAGTTGCGTGACTTGTGCCTTCTAGGGTTATATGTTTTTGAACTTTTTTTTCCCAAAATCAAAGTCCTGCATCATGATTGGATGAACTTTTTAGTATAATTGAAGAAACCAAACTCCATTTTCAACACTCTTTTAAAAAACTCCCCCCAAAACAAAAAAATATTAAATACACATTACAGATGATGACAATGATATGAAATGTGAAACGGTGCTAAGTTCTCACAAGGGCCATTACAAGTCAATTTGACTGAAAATGGATCAATAATAAGTTGTACTGCATCATAATATACTGGAGTTTTAGTTTCTATTCTTGCTTTCACTTTATAAACCATTTGATTCATCGTTGCGAACCAACACTGACAATCATCATTTTTGGACTTTTAGTGGCCTATTTTATATGATCTTTACACTGATCATGTGTTTTGTTCCTGTGTTTTTAAAGATAAAATTGCCTTTGGTTATTTTATGATTGAACAGATATTGACCTTCTAACAGTTTTATTCTGGTTGTTGCTTTACAAAAACTTCATTTTGAGTCCGGGGACTTTTTTCAAAAATATGACCAACTGAAGGTCAATTCCTTTCATTAGGAAGTTCATCAAAATATGATACAGGGTATAGAGGTTGTAAAAATGTTATAACCTAGTGTCTTCCTGATTCTTCGGGTTTGTGACATTGGTCATGTGATGCTATTGCGGAAAACAGTTTAAACAAACCAGAGACAAACGACAGAACTAGAACTACTTACTAGTTTCAGGCTTGCCATCTCTCGGCTCGAAAATCGGCTGCTGCAGCTTCAGACACGGTGCTCCACTTCCTTGTTTTTTCCGCCCATGTGACATCGTGACGACAGCCTTGTCATGTGATGAGCGTTTCAGGCGGCTTCACGTTACAGAAGGCTTTGATTGCAGACACAGAAACAGTCAGCAGTCAAAACTGTCAGGTATGAAAACAAACTCTTGGCCTGGTGTATTTATTTTGCTGTTTTGTCCATAAATCATTTCCTATTCCTAATGTTAAATTGGCTCCAAATTCTCCCCCTCGGTGAGCTTCATTTGACTGGAGCTTAACGCTGTAGGTGACGTCACATTCCCTTAGTTCACTTCTTTAACTCTTTCCCCCATGAAGACGACATTTGACGACCCCCTTGTTTCCTTAATGACGTGTTTTGTCTCCTCCGCTGTTTCACTGATTTGACGACCATTAGAAACGGTTCCGGTTTTTCACGTGTAAACAGAGGCTGCGATAGGTCGGGGCCACTACAACCCACACTAGACTGACCAATAGGATTCAAGGAAATGTTTTCGCCAATTTTTTCCGAAGTTAATCGAAGTAGTGACGATTGTAGCTTCCGGAAAAAAACACACGAAACATGAAAAATGGAAAGACTGCGGCAAACAATTTTAGAAATAATGAGGAGCAGACGTATTTTATGGATAAGTTTAGAAAAAGTGACTTTTATAGATTTCAAAGTGATGATGAATTTGACTATAAAGTGGAAAACAGCGACAGCGACGGACTTACAGAGAGTGAAACTTACGAAGATGAGAATGTCGCTGATGTGTCTGTGTGGAGTCCTGCGATATCTGAACAAACTATCAGGGACTTTTACTCGATTATGAACCAAAACTGCCCCAAAATCTGGATGTTGCTCAGACGAGTCCTTTCAAAATATTTCAGTCTTTTTTTCCAAGATGAGATTTATGAGAGAATCACTACAGAAACAAACACTTATGTGGAGCTCTGCGCACGAGAAAGTCACCAAGATGACAAATACTGGACACCGACTGACGAGGAAGAATTTTATTATATTATAATAAGTTAAATGAGTTGAATAAGTTAAATGGAAAAAACAAATTAGGTAACAGGTAAAAACAGGTGAACACTTGTCTATACTGTATCTGGTGATATGAAACCTGTTTAAATACTTTGACAAACATATTTTAAAATGAATATAGTACTCAGAACATGCAGATATCAGATGCTGAATGTAGTTGTTTGTTTTCAATTTTGCACCTGACCAGGTAAACTCTCATGTTCAGTGAGCTGTTATAAACCTGTAAATGAGTTGAATCACATTTAAACATCCAGAAATGAAGAGTTCAGAGTCTGAGGTTTCCAGAGATACAAATATGTCTGTGTTACAATTAAGTTAATGAGTGTGAAAATAATTTATAATCACTTGTGGAAGTCTGTTTTCTTTTATGCCCTGGTCATACATGTTTGGGTTGTTCCTAGTCGGAGTCCAAGGGGGAAAGTGAAAGGGAAAGGGAGTTAAACAGTTTATGGTCCAGACTTACATCTTTGTAAATTATTGATAAAGTCTGCAGGAAAATTTGTTGTAGATGGGATCAGACAATCTTTATATATCGTGATTAACAGTGCACAATAAAATATATATCTTCTGAATTGTAGAACGTGCTCAAAATGTTGCCCACAGGAAGTTGAAATGTACAAACTTCTGATCCACAGATGTCGAAACTTCTCATTCTTTGTTTGGGATCTGCTCCACAAACTTGTCACGGCTTAAAGTCCTTTCAACTAACAACAATCACGTCTTTGGGGTTGAATTCTCACACTTTCTGAAGCGATTCTGAAAAGATAATTCCACTTTTGTTTATTTACACGGACAGAGACGACGCTGAACTTTGTGCCAGTTTTTGTTTCATGTGGATAGTCCAAAGAATAACAGAAATATGAACCAAGAAGATAAAAGTTAAAGGATAAAAGTTTATGGAGAAAACTCACCCAGACACAGAAAAGATTACGTCAGGCCTCGGAATTGAACCCACGACCTTCTAGCTGTGTGGCGATGTCGAACCACTCCACCGTTTCGACCTGTAGATTTTAGTGAGGGGGGAGGGACGCTGACGATCGGCCATCTTGTCTTCTTCATGAGCTTCGGGGCCTCGGCAACCGTCACCTGGCAACCGCACCTGTTGCTTAGAAACAACCACAAACTCGAGTCGACCTGGACCGGGATCAAAACTAAAGCACAACAGGAGAAATAATTTTAGTTTTTCATGTCTAAGTCGTGTTTATGGAAATAGAAGATCGTTAATCTACGGAAAAAAGAATGTTGTCTGTAATTCTAACTGTAAATGTGTGTTTATTGAACATGAAAATGAACACAAACTTTTACAGTGGGTGTTCTTCATGTATGTCTATGGCAGAATGTTCAGCAGTTATCATCCCGTCAAGCCACAGATTAAGTTACTGCTGAACTCCATCACTACGCAGCAAATTGAAGAGCCTCAATCCAACTCACAGATTGTTAATTTTAACACTTTTACCGTGTCATATGGGGTCCAGGGATGGGCATTCGATTACATTTTTCGATCGATTTTCAATTAATCACTAACGTTTTTATGTTAAAATGATCATGATTATTATTACTGTTACTAATCTGCATAAATAAACTCAACTTTACAGCATTTAAACATAAACACTCTAGAGCCACATCAGCACATTTGACATGTTTAATTCAGCTTTTACACATTTGTTTACGTTTTACAGAAACTTAAAACCACAGGGCTCATTTGCATAAACTAAACGCTGGTAAAAACTGCTCTTTCCTTGTGCGCTGATGTGGTTCAGCTTCTGTCGGACTTAAGGACAGGTCGTGCAGGTTTAGAGCAGCTCTTTATGTTGCTGTAACCAGGACACTGCGTTTACATGCACCATGACGAAACCGGGACACTGATGTGCTGTAAACACACTCACTGAGTCGTACAGTGTCTCCAAGGAGCCAGAGCCCAAAAATGTGGGACTGTGAGGCCAATACATACATTAATAATGAACGTAATCAACGAAATTCTTAATGATCAATTATCAATTAGTCGACTAAACATGCCCATCCCTAATGGCCATACGGGCTTGTAAAATCCTGATCCCATCAGATCTCAGAAGCTCAGCAGGTCGGGTCTGGTTAGTACTTGGATGGAGACACTGGGAAAATCAGGAGCCACAGGAGGCGCCAGTGGGAATAACTGCCGTTGTGTCCTTAGGCAAGACACTTCACCCACATTGCCTAGTATGAAAGTGGTGTGCGGTGGTGGTCGGAGGGACCGATGGCGCCGATTGACATGGCAGCCGCACTTCTGTCAGTCTGCCCCAGGGCAGCTGTGGCTACAATAGCAGCTCACCATCACCAGGTGCACTATATAAATAAAGACTTACTTACTAATGCGGTTCACACTAGAATGTGTTAAAACTACACTGTCCAGTGTGTAGAAGGCTCAACACACCTCACTCCTCAGTTAATTTGACACTAAGATTAGATTATTTTACACTAGTGTAAAGTGAAAAACTAATAACTGATAATTGATATGTTTTAACACTTTATGAAGTAGAAACAGTGTAGAGTGTTGTTCATGTTACACTATTCAATAGTCACTCTTTCTTCAATAAATAGAAAGTGACAGTATAACTATGACCATTGACCTGCACTAGTCTAGCACCAGTGACCTGCAAATACAAGGACTGGATGGAATATTTTAAAGTGTCTCCACACGTCTCCAACACTCTGGATCACGAGGAAATGAGACCTTATGTTAGGGTGATCAAACATCCGTTTTTCCCTGGACATGTCAGCATTTTGCGTCCTGTCCTGGGCATCCGGGGTTTTTTTTATAAAGTGATGCAAATATCCGGGTTTTCAGCACTGTTCATTGGCGGCATTAAACTGAGCGTCTCTCGTAGCGTCTGTGACTCAGAAGGAGCGAGACACAAACAGTCGGTCAGTCTGCAACAAACCAAAGCACAAATGTGCATTTAACAATGACATGTACAAGAAATTCTCTGTTTTCCGTCCTGGTCTGTAATGGAGCCCTACAGCGCAGAGTCCTGCACGGGTCCATTTTTGGAGACCCGCAGTACAACACCGCACGCGCCCGTTAACCCGAGATTATATCAAACTTTTGCGCTGAACCAAGACTGAAGCAAGACTAAACCAGGACTATCCTAGGTCTGATTCCAGGACTGAAGAGGAGGACTAATCCAGGACTGAACTAGGACTAAAACATGACTAAACCAGAACTGAAACAGGACTCACTGTCGGGGCGGGCTTGAAGGTGACCGCAGGAGAAAGGACCGTCACCCAATCACGCTTTGTGGACAAACTGCTCGGCGTTTTCTCTCTTAAGTCCAAGATTAGTCCTGGTTTAGTCCTGACCCACCCGTGTGTAATTACTACTCGCCTGTAATACACAATACGCGTACAAAAAATTGCACACAAAAAAAAAATAATCCGCGATATAGCGAGGGACGACTGTAGCTCAGTGTCCCAACTCCGGTAAGGTGTCAGGGTTTTCACAAACGGAAATACTGTCACCCTACCTTATGTCCAAAATTCCGGACTGTCCCTTTAAAGCAGGGGTGTCAAACTGGATCAGAAAACTCATGTCATATAAACCCCAAACATAACAATAAGTTCAAATATTTGTGCAGAGAAACACAAATCTATTACAGAAATCGTTTTTAATTGATGAACTCTTTCTTATTATAATATTATAATATTATGAACAACCTGAAATTTTAAGAAAAATTCAATTTCAACATTTAAAATATTTTAGTAGAAAATCACCCAAGGGCCACATTAAAGGTCTTGGAGGGCCGGATCTGGCCCCTGGGCCTTATGTTTGACACCTGTGCTTTAAAGGTTTTGGTCCTGGTTTAGTCCGGTTTTAGCTCTGGTTTTGTTTCTTCTAGGACTACAGTGAGTTTGCTTTTATTTGACTTTATTTGTTTTAGTGTTTTAGGAGCCTCTGTTATTTCTAAATACCTTTTGTTGTATTTAATGTTCTTTTTTTATCTGTGCCGCACTTTGGAAACAGTTTTGTTGATAAAATGTGCTACAGAAATAAACCGAACACTGGACTTTTCTCTTATTTCCTCCATAATCCCCGTTTTGTTTGGTGTGTTTCTTCAGACACACGTCCACACGCGCTGAACTCGTCTGATCCTGAATCGTTCCGCGGCTTCACAGAGCGGCTCTTTTCATGTGGCAGATGTGACGGGAGAAAAGCGTCGCCTCCGTGAAACAAAACGCCATTACACCTGCTCCCCACTGCGCCGCGGACGCCACACGAGCCTCACACAGCGGGAATCTAACTCGCACACGTGTCAGATCAATACACAGATACGACAGACCAGGTTCTGTGTGGGTTTATGATGGTTTAGACCTGGTTTAGACCTGGTTTAGACCTGGTTTCATCCTGATTTAGACCTGGCTTAATCCTGGTTTAATCCTGGTTTAATACTGGTTTAGTCCTGGTTTAGTCCTGGTTCAGTCCTGGTTTAGTCCTGATTTAGTCCTGGCTTAGTCCTGGTTTAATCCTGGTTTAATCCTGGTTTAATACTGGTTTAGTACTAGTTTAATCCTGATTTAGACCTGGTTGAGTCCTGGTGTAGTCCTTGTTTAGTCCTGGTTTAATCCTGGTTTAATACTGGTTTAGACCTGGTTTAGTCCTGTTTAAGTCCTGGTTCAGTCTTGTTTTAGTCTTGGTTTAGTCCTGGTTCAGTCCTGGTTCAGTCCTGGTTCAGTCCTGGTTCAGTCCTGGTTTAATCCTGGTTTAGTACTAGTTTAATCCTGATTTAGACCTGGTTGAGTCCTGGTGTAGTCCTTGTTCAGTCCTGGTTTAGTCCTGGTTTAGTCCTGGTTTAGTCCTGTTTTAGTCCTGGTTGAGTCCTGGTGTAGTCCTTGTTTAGTCCTGGTTTAATCCTGGTTTAATACTGGTTTAGACCTGGTTTAGTCCTGTTTAAGTCCTGGTTCAGTCTTGTTTTAGTCTTGGTTTAGTCCTGGTTCAGTCCTGGTTTAATCCTGGTTTAGTACTAGTTTAATCCTGATTTAGACCTGGTTCAGTCCTGGTTCAGTCCTGGTTTAGTCCTGGTTCAGTAGTTAGTCCTGGTTCAGTCCTGGTTTAGTCCTGGTTTAGTCCTGGTTCAGTCCTGGTTCAGTCCTGGTTTAATCCTGGTTTAGTACTAGTTTAATCCTGATTTAGACCTGGTTCAGTCCTGGTTTTAGTCCTGGTTCAGTCCTGATGAAGTCCTGGTTCAGTCCTGATGAAGTCCTGGTTTAGGCCTGGTCTAGTATTGGTTTAGTCCTGGTTTAGTCCAGGTGTAGACCTGTTTTAGTCCTGTTTTAGTCCTGGTTTAGTCCTGGTTCAGTCCTGGTTTAGACCTGGTTTAGTCCTGGTTTAATTCTTATTTAGATTTGGTTTAATCCTGTCTAAGTCTTGTTTTAGTCCTGGTTTAGTCCCGTTTTAGTCCCGTTTTAGTCATGATTTAGTCCTGGCTTCATCCTGGTTTAGTCCTGTTTTAGTCCTGGTTGTAGTCCTGTTTTAGTCCTGTTTAGTCCTCGGTTTAGTCCTGTTTTAGTCCTTGTTTAGTCCTGTTTTAGTCCTTGTTTAGTCTTGGTTTAGTCCTGGTTTAGTCCTGTTTTAGTCCTGGTTTAGTCCTGGTTTAGTCCTGTTTTAGTCCTGGTTTAGTCCTGGTTCAGTTTGAGAGTCCTGGTTTAGTCCTTGTTTAGTTAGTCCTTGTTTAGTCCTGGTTTAGTCCTGGTTTTAGTCTGGTTAGTCCTGGTTTAGTCCTGTTTAGTCCTTGTTTAGTCCTTGTCCTTTTAGTCCTGGTTTAGTCTTGTTTAGTCCTGGTTTAGTCCTGGTTTTAGTCCTGGTTTAGTCTGGTTCCTGTTCTGATGAAGTCCTGGTTTAGTCTGGTTTTAGTCTGTTTAGTCTTGTTTAGTCCTGTTGTAGTCCTGGTTTTAGTCCTGTTTGTTTGGTTTAGTCCTGGTTTAGTCCTGTTTAGTCCTTTAGTCCTGGTTTGTCCTGTTGTAGTCCTTGTTTAGTCCTGGTTTAGTCCTGGTTTAGTCCTGTTTAGTCCTGGTTTAGTCCTGGTTTAGTCCTGTTTTAGTAGTCCTTGTTTTAGTCCTGGTTTAGTCCTGTTTAGTCTGGTTTAGTCCTGTTTAGTCCTTGTTTAGTCCTTGTTTAGTTTTTAGTCCTGGTTTGGTTCAGTCCTGGTTTAGTCTGGTTCAGTTCTGATGAAGTCCTGGTTTAGTCCTTGTTTAGTCCTGTTTTAGTCCTGGTTCAGTTCTGATGAAGTCCTGGTTTAGTCCTTGTTTAGTCCTGTTGTAGTCCTTGTTTAGTCCTGGTTTAGTCCTGGTTTAGTCCTGGTTCAGTTCTAGTTCCAGGCTGTTTCTCTCTCACATTCGTCAGATTAAAACAGAGTCGTGCATTTTAACCTTTTAAACTTTTGCACTTTTCCTTTTTCTTTAAATAGTTTATTACCATGGCAACAGAGCTATATTTTCATCACTCTCTAATAACTCGTGTATAATTGGCTCCGTGCTGCTGATTCTATTCAAAACTCAATGTGAATTATATTACGGAGTCGACACTTTCAAGCACTTCAAGTCTATTTAATAAACTCCCATTAACCAAAACCCGAATCTGAAAGGACGAAACGCTGCTCCCTGATGTGGTTCTCGCTGTAGACCCTGAAATTTTGTTAATCCAAGTAAAAAAAAAAAAAAAACACATTATAGAAACATCAGACCCACATAAGGACAGGATTTGGTCTGGTCCCTGAAGTAGTCCCAAGTTTAGTCCCAGCAAATATATGATTTACTGAACTTTAGTCCCAGTATAACTTAAATTTTTGTGTTGTCAATGTAAAGATCTTAGTCCTGGTTCAGTCCTGGTTTATTCCTGGTTTAGTCCTGGTTCAGTCCTGGTTTATTCCTGGTTTAGTCTTGGTTCAGTCTTGTTTTAGTCCTGTTTTAGACTTGGTTTAGTCCTGGTTTAATCCTGATGAAGTCCTGGTTTAGTCCTGATCAAGTGCTGGTTTAGACCTGGTTCAGTCCTGTTTAGTCCTGGTTCAGTCCTTGTTTAGTCCTTGCTTAGTCCTGGTTTAGTCCTGGTTCAGTCCTGGTTTAGTCCTGGTTTAGTCCTGGTTCAGTCCTGGTTTAGTCCTTGCTTAGTCCTGGTTTAGTCCCGGTGTAGTCCTGGTTCAGTCCTTGTTTACTCCTTGTTTAGTCCTTGCTTAGTCTGGTTGAGTTTTGGTTTAGTTCTGGTTTAGTCCTGGTGTAGTCCTGATCGAGTGCTGGTTTAGACCTGGTTCAGTCCTGTTTTAGTCTTGGTTTAGTCCTTGTTTACTCCTTGTTTAGTCCTTGCTTAGTCCTGGTTCAGTTCTGGTTCAGTCCTGGTTCAGTCCTGTTTTAGTCCTGGTTTAGACCTAGTTTAGTCCTAGTTCAGTTCTGGTTTAGTCCTGGTTCTAGCCGGTTTAGTCCTGTTTTAGTCTTGTTTTAATCCTGTTTTAGTCCTGGTTCAATTCTGGTTGAGACCTGTTTAGTCCTTAGTCTTAGTCTTGTTTAGTCTTGTTTAGTCTGGTTTAGTCCTTGTTTAGTCCTTGTTTAGTCCTGGTTTAGTCTGTTTAGTCCTTGTTTAGTCCTGGTTTAGTCCTTGTTTAGTCCTGGTTTAGTCCTGGTTTAGTCCTGGTTTCCTGGTTTAGTCTGGTTTAGTCCTGGTTTAGTCCTGGTTAGTCTTGTTTTTAGTCCTGTTTTAGACTTGGTTTAGTTCTGGTTAATCCTGATGAAGTCCTGGTTTAGTCCTGATCAGTGCTGGTTTAGTCCTGGTCCTTGTTTAGTCCTGGTTCAGTCCTTGTTTAGTCTGTTTAGTCCTTGTTTAGTCCTGGTTTAGTCTTGTTTAGTCCTGGTTTAGTCCTGTTTAGTCTGGTTTAGTCCTTGTTTAGTCTTTCAGTCCTGGTTTAGTCCTGGTTTAGTCCTGGTTCAGTCCTGGTTTAGTCCTGGTTCAGTTCTGGTTCAGTCTTGTTTTAGTCCTGTTTTAGACTTGGTTTAGTTCTGGTTTAATCCTGATGAAGTCCTGGTTTAGTCCTGATCAAGTGCTGGTTTAGTCCTGGTTTAGTCCTTGTTTAGTCCTGGTTCAGTCCTTGTTTAGTCCTTGCTTAGTCCTGGTTTAGTCCTGGTTCAGTCCTGGTTTAGTCCTGGTTTAGTCCTGGTTCAGTCCTGGTTTAGTCCTTGCTTAGTCCTGGTTTAGTCCCGGTGTAGTCCTGGTTTAGTCCTGGTTCAGTCCTTGTTTACTCCTTGTTTAGTCCTTGCTTAGTCCTGGTTCAGTTTTGGTTTAGTTCTGGTTTAGTCCTGGTGTAGTCCTGATCGAGTGCTGGTTTAGACCTGGTTCAGTCCTGTTTTAGTCTTGGTTTAGTCCTTGTTTACTCCTTGTTTAGTCCTTGCTTAGTCCTGGTTCAGTTCTGGTTCAGTCCTGGTTCAGTCCTGTTTTAGTCCTGGTTTAGTCCTGGTGTAGTCCTGGTTTAGACCTAGTTTAGTCCTAGTTCAGTTCTGGTTTAGTCCTGGTTCTAGCCGGTTTAGTCCTGTTTTAGTCTTGTTTTAATCCTGTTTTAGTCCTGGTTCAATTCTGGTTGAGACCTTGTTTAGTCCTTGTTTAGTCCTTGTTTAGTCCTTGTTTAGTCCTTGTTTAGTCCTGGTTTAGTCCTTGTTTAGTCCTGGTCCTGGTTTAGTCCTGTTTAGTCCTGGTTCATGTTCTGTCGATGATTCTGATTCGCATTAACGTTAAAAACCTTTCGCATCATTTTGAGTAAAAAAAACATGAAATATTACAGATTTTTATTGGGCTATAAAAGAAAATACTACGATTTAATGTTGAAAATCACAATGTGTGTCTAAATAAAAATTACACCATAAAACTATTTCAGTTTGGGGAGCACACAGGCTGGAAAATCATATCTGGCTTTACACACGATCATTTATTTTATCAATTACGACAAGTTGTAAAACCAACATTGTCCAGTAGAGTGTGCTGTGGCGCTGTGAGTAAACCTGAGCCTCACTCCAAAGCACCTCCTGTCGGTACCGAGCACGGATCATGGAACTATTAAAATAACGGAATGGATCTATGAAAATAACATGAAAGCATAAGAATTGAAGTTTTTATATTTAGTTCCACTGGCGAAAGTAGGAAAATCCATAAATAAATGTGCAATATTCTGCTTTACAGGTGACTAATATTTTGAAATACTGATATTTTATGGTTGAAAGTACATTTAAAGACACAAAAAGATGGTTTTGGTTGTAAATTCTTAAGTCAAAATATACATAATTTATTCTGATTAAGAGAAGATTATTTTACAAATCCATTCTACTCAGTGTATTTCATTTCTGTTTTGATAATTATAACTTTCATGGTAATTTCGCCCTCTGTGTTGGTGGTGAGTCCAGCCCACGGTGACTGTGACCAGTGTGGACACTCTGACCCAAAGTATCATCTGCGTTAGAACTGCAACTGAACTCAAACCAGATCCAGACAAGACACAAATACACAGCAAAAACTGGAGGGTTAAAATGTCAGGGTAAAATATTTCAGAGTTGTTTTTAACACAAAAAAAGTGTTATTTTAACTATTTGAAAGTTAAATGGAGGTTTGAGTTGGGGTTATTTGCCAGAGTTGATATGGTTGAAGATAATTCAACTTCCTCTAGTGTTAGAGAAAACCAGTTTGAACCAGTTTTGTTCATAATTTAATCTTAAATTAACTCAAATAAAGTGTAAAAATAAAACACCTCTGCGTGTTGTTTTGCTAAATCAGGATAACCCTACAAAGTGTTCTCCGTTTACTCTCAAAACATTAATATAACTCTTGATTTCAGGGTTAAACAGGAACTTTGGTCCAGTGTTACTTCATTAACATTTCCAAAAATGTTAAATTAACACTAGAACAGATTGGACTCATATAAACTCTGAGAAAATGTTAAAATTGATTCTGTGAGAGTCAATTTTAATACTCCACTTTTTACTGTGTACACTTTACACTACCTCACGATACTCAAAACAACAACCAGATTTAAGAGTGAAAAATCCCTCAGTCGTCCAGGTAGAATCCAAGGCAAAGGAGACATTCAGTTTGTCGACTGGACAAAAGTTTATTTGGTTGAACGTTTCACAGCTCATCCAAGCTGCTTCTTCACTTCTGGTCAGACACTGGTGGACACTTCCTTGTATCTGTATGTAGGGAGGACAGTCCATGTTTCATTCGTTCATTCGTTTTTCAATATAAAACCAAAAAAACAACAGTTTTCTTCATTATTTGTCTCCAAAACCAAAATGAAAAAAACAGATAATGATTAGTTTATTTCAGTTTTCGATTTTGTGTTTAAATGAAAAATGGAAAAAATGGATAACGACCCTTTCCTGTTTATGTGACTTCCATGACTGCGATGCCGGACTTTTGCGCTGCATACGAACTGAATTAGGACTGATCCAGGTCCGGGAAACACAAAATCGAAAACTGAAAAAATTTATTATGTGTTTTTTCATTTTGGTTTTGGAGACAAATAATCCTTTTCTTATTTTTGGTTTTATATTGAAAAACGAATGAACGAATGATACAGGGATTGAGGAGCAGACAATTTATGGTCCAGCGTCAAATCTTCTGTGTCACGACTCAGAGAGTCTCTGTCAACATGAACCCACTACACCGACGTGCACCTCCAAAGTGACGCAGACAATAAGGGCTGTGATTGGTCCTCTCTTTCACTGCGCTGCAGACATTTCCTGTTCTCCACTTTCCTTTATTTCAACATACACTTGAGCAATAATGTGTTTAGTGCAGCTTTACACACATGTGTTTACGTTTTACAGAAACAAAACTTAAAACCACATGCCTAATTTGCATAAACTAAGCACTCAAAAAACAGCTATTTCCTTGTGCACTGATGTGGTTCAGCTTCTGTCGGACTTAAAAAGGACACGACTCAGTGGAATATGAGTGTTGTAAATGTTTGCCAGTCCAGCAGATGGCGCCCTAGCCTTACCAGTTCAACCACACCCCTCCAGAAGAAAAGAGCTGCAGAACTCACTAGATCCAGGCTTGAGTCATTGGGAAATGTCATATCACCATAAAAATGTGTTTATTACTTGCAGCCATCAGAAAGCAGAGCGAGGCACTCGTTTTGTTTGTTTATATTAGTAAATGTGATGAATTTTTAGTTTAGTTACCATTTACTTTAGTATATTTGATTTTATTGCTAAATATTTCTAAATGTTTTCTGTTTTTCTTTCCCGTGTAGTTTTCACGGTGCTATTTGATGTTGCTTAAATCAGTAAAAATATTGGCACCAGTCGAAGCTCTCTGCATCTTGACTGAATCTGAGGGACCACTACGAGTGTTCTTTCTGTGACAAAGGGGTGTTCTGCTGATGGTGAGTCTGTTCTGTGTTTCTGTCGTGTTGGAGATGGTTCATGTGAAACTTTTCAGAGATTATACGTCTGCAGGTCGTTCACATATATTGTTTATATGAATGGACATATACTCTAGCCTCCTAGTGTTTTGGCGTGCACATTGAGTCGACGCAGAACTATACTTTGCCGTTAACACACACACTTGTTTACAGTTTCTGTTTATTGACCTGTACAGGGTGTGGGGTCTAATTAGCAGAATCATTCAGGGTCATAATGAAGCTTTCACCTCTGGACACTGACCTGACTACACCTGTTGTTGTTGTTCTCTTGTTTGATATATATATATATATATATATATATATATATATATATATATATATATATATATATATATATATATATATATATATATATATATATATATATATATATATATATATATATATATATATATATATATATATATATATATATACTGGTTTAGACGTGGTTTGGTCTTGGTCTTCCATAAATATTTTCTATTGAGCCCTGGATTAGATTTGATTTTGGAAAACATGCTTAATTTAACTGGCAAAGGGAGACATATACATATATAATGAGGAACACAATAATTGTCATACCAAGAAAATATTTGATTTCTGATTTAATCTTTATAATCAGATGAATAAAAGTATAACACAGCAGACAGACAGAGATCAATTAATACAATAATTAAAATAGGATCAAGCAGCTGAATTAATAATAACTTGATAACTGAAACAAAAAAGAATAACATAACATAAAAAGGAAAGCAATCTGATACAAAATATTTGTAAGAATATATATAAATATAATATATAATATATATATATATATATATATATATATATATATATATATATATATATATATATATATATATATATAATATATATTATATATTAACAGAGCCTTGTTCTCGCATCTCGTCCATTTCCGCCGCCTTGAGTACATCAAGGACAAGGCCCCAGCAGATGAGGTGCTCAGAGAATGTCTCAGACAGTGGGGTCCAGAGGAAGAGGTGCTGGAGGGACCATCATGGCAGGACAAACCCCTACATGGGGCAAACCACCGGAGCATAACTGAAGTGGCTGATATCAAGAAATCCTACCAATGGCTTGAGAGGGCTGGTCTGAAGGACACACAGAGCACTGATCTGGCTGCTCAGGCCCTGGGCACTCGAGCAATAGAGGCCCAGATCTACCCACACCAGACAAGACCCACGGTGTAGACTGTGCAAAGAGGCTCCTGAGACAGTCCAGCACATAACTGCAGGGTGTAAGATGCTGCAGGGAAAACAAAATGGAGCGACATTACCAAGTGGCGGGCATAGTGTACAGAAACATCTGTGCAGAGTACGGGCTGGAAACCCCAGGATCAAGGTGGGAAACACTCCAAAGGTTGTGGAGAATGACCGAGCCAAGATCCTGTGGGACTTTCAGATACAGACTGACAGAATGGTGATGGACCAACCAGACATAGTGGTGGTGGATAAGAAACAGAGCAGAGCCGTGGTGGTTGACATCGCAATACCAAGCGATGGTAATATCAGGAAAAAGGAACACGAGAAGCTAGAGAAATACCAGGGGCTCAAGGAGGAGCTGGAGAGAGCCTGGAAAGTAAAGGCATCAGTGGTGCCTGTGGTGATCGGACACTCGGGGCTGTAACCCCCAAACTGGAAGAGTGGCTACAACAGATACCGGGAAAAAAACAACGGAACATCTCAGTCCAGAAAAGTGCAGTACTGGAAACAGCAAAGATACTGCGCAGAACTCTCAAGCTCCCAGGCCTCTGGTAGACGACCCGAGCTCAATGAGGGTGAGAGACCAACCACCGTGGAAGGTGAGAAACACATTTATATATATATATTTAAAAGATGGTACTAATGATGCTAGTCTTATCTGTGCCTCTAGGAAAATGTTACAGACAGACTGTGTCATTTTGCTCTGTCCATCATATATTTTTTCCTTTTATAATGATCAGATCTAGCCGACTTTCACTTTTCTGGTGTGGTCTCTTCTTTCTTTTCTGTTTTACTCTCTCAGTCCATTTTGTGTTTGTTTTTCCTTGTGTTGAATGTCCTTCTTGTCTCCTCAGTATATTTTTATTGTATGTTCTGCATGGAATCTTGTAGATGACACTGTACTTGTTCTCCAGCTGGATTGTGTATTTGGGGTGTACAGTAGTTGTCTTAACGTGGTATGTGACTCATCTTAGCTTGGTGTGTAGTTTTTTTGTCTCTGGCATCTGTTCAAGAAGCTGTTCCGGCATTTGTTGTTCTTGGCTCTCTTCCAGTATCTTCTGTTAAAGACTCTCTTCCAGCATCTTCTGTTAAAGACTCTCTTCCAGTATCTTCTGTTAAAGACTCTCTTCCAGCATCTTCTGTTCCTGACCCTGTTTCAGCATCTCCTCTGAGGCTGTTCCTGATGCTGTCCCAGCAGCTGTTGTTCCAGCAGCTGTCCAACCTCAAGAACAGCCTCAGAACAGATGCTGGGATGTGTTCTGAGGCTGTTTTTGGACAGAAGCTGGAGTTTCCATTTCTATGATCACCTCCTTTCCCACACTGAAGCACTTTGCCCATTCTTCTCTGTCCATGTGTTTGTCCAGTTTACGCTGCAGCTTCTCTTTGGCCTTCTTCCTCAGTTCATCAGAAAGAACCTTCTCCTCCTCTTCCAAAACTACCTCCCGCCAGTCCCCTCTTTGTGCGCACTCACAGATGTTATGGATACATGATGCAAGAAATGCCAAAAAGAATAAACCCAGAAGAACAGACAGACCGATCACCTGAAAGAGATGATAATAACAGAAAATAACAGCAGCTCTTCAAATATAAAGTAAAGCTACAGAGAGACTCACCCTGGAAAAATCTTGAATGTCTCTGAGTATGTCTTGCTCTTTATCCGTGCGCTCCCTTTCGTTCTTACAGGAGATCTTGTGGACTACTTCGTTAAAGCAGCAGACACTCCAGTCTCCGTCTATGAGAACTGAGACGGGCCAAATACCACTCACAAAAAACGCAGTGCACAAACGTGAAAATATGAAACAGCAGCAGCTACAGGAGCAGCCTACACAGCTCCTCTGACAGGCTCTGTCCATCCACAGCTGAGCCATCAGGATTATTAAAAATGGCAGAAGCATGTACAATATGCAGTCTTGGACCGGATTGCCGCAGGTGCAGGGCAGGTCTTTCTCAAAGAGGAAGCGGTAGCTAAAAGCCAAGATGACCACTACATACAGATTTATCCGCTGTTGAAAATACTGGACCAGCTGACCCACCACATTGTGATACTGCTCCATCCTCAGCCTTCTCTCAGAATGAGGGCTGATGATGTTTTGCTGCTGTATAAAGCTTGTATAGACATGTTTGTATCAAGACATCTATGCTGGAATTTCCTGTAAAGACATGTTTTCCATTCAGATTCAGATAGAAGATTTTGTTATCATAACCCCAGTTTGATAAACAGGAACAGGAGTTTAATGTCATTCTGCAACGATGCAAAGTCCAGTTCAGTGTGACTGTGTTGGAGGTGTGGTTATCGTCCAAGGGAAAGGGGCAGAGAGGATACAGGCTTTATGTCACACTGGTGGTTCTGGCCTGTATGGACCTGCACCTGCGTTCCACTCTGTAGATCTATGCAAGATTTTACTCCAAGAAAATGTCAAAATGTGAAAATCCAGCTGGTTGATGTTAGAGCCAACTGTCCATGTGCAGTCCATGTTAGTTACTTATTTTGTACATGGGTCCGGTCAAGTGGTAACGGAGGTAATCAGGGGCAGATTTTTGACATTCAAATGTCTCTTATTCAGAAACTAGAGGAACTATTGAAATAAGTAAAGTATCAGAATGTAGGAAAGAGTTACACTCCAACAGGGTCAAGTTAAACCTGTGATATTCTTTCAAGTTGTTGACAAAAAATTTTAAAACTCATGTCGATAACAGAGGGAATGAAATATGCAGCACTTTTTGGTCAATAAATCCAAACAGTGAAAACTCTTGGTTCTCACTTACATATCCTTAACAAACTGGTTTGAATATTTGCTTCATATAGTTTTCTACCATATGGTACAAGATTAGGTTGAAAAACCTCTTACTTTTTGACTCATGAGATTTTTTATTAAGAAAGTTCATGGTAACGGAGGGAAAAGTAACGGAGGGAAAATTGTGCAAACAAGTAGAAGGTGCAGGATTTTACATCATTTGTCACTTTTTTCTTCTGAATACTTTAATATTACTTCAAAATGAAAGAAACTATTTCTTTAAATATGTCAGTCCTTCCAAGCAAATTTTGATCATTTTAAATACTTTTTTTTAAAATCATGTACCTTCATCAACAGTTCAAAGATGGAATAACACAAGATATGATGAAATACATCCATTTATTTACATGATTTGCAGGTCTTTGAAATTTGGGAAATAATTTTTGTTCCATGTTTCATACATGGTCTGTTTAAAACATATGGAACTTTACAACCAAAAATGGTACAGAAAAAAGGTCAACAGTTTCATAAACTAGAGTACATATGTATCTGTTCAATACATTTTTATATCAGATGCATTAACTTGAATTTTTGGCCTTGATGTTTACTTCTGCTTGACCGAACCCTGATGATGTTTAAATTGTTTTACAGTGACAAGTCCAAACACTTTTCTAACCTTTAATTAAACCATTAAATTATATTTTATTGTTTATTCCATTAAGGACAGATACAACAATTAAGTAATCTGATGCAGGTATCATATGTGCAGCTGATCATCATCAACATTCCCTGGGAGTGTGATGCTAACTGTAAGTACTGCTCTGTCTAACACTCTGTTATTTTGACTTCAGTCTGAGCTTTGTTTTACACTATCTGACCAGAAAGAGCTGACCTAGTTGGAACTACAACAGGTAAGATGATTTGTGCTGTTAAACAAGTCTCTCACACACAAAATTACAGTCACAAAGTAGCTTGCATTAGCCAACAGGTCAGTCACCTTTTTTTGTTGAAAATCAAAGAACTAAACAAGAGCATGAATGCATGTATTGCTCACAGACGTCTGAAAATATGTGGGTGTTTTTTTGTTGTTGTTGTTTTGTTTTTCACATCTAAAAACAATTTGGGTAGTTTTATTTTATTTAAAATATGTCAAAATTCTATTAAATTTTTACTTAAATATACATTTATATAATCTCAGGGTGGGTGGAGAGGCCCTGCCTCAAGTGGAGGAGTTCAAGTATCTCAGGGTCTCAGGATGGAGCGGGAGATTGACAGGTGGATCAGTGCAGTGTCGGCAGTGATGCGGTCGATGTATCGGACCGTTGTGGTGAAGAGGAGCTGAGCTGAAAGGTGAAGATCAATCTATGTTCCTCCCCTCACCTCTGGTCATGAGCAAAAGGATGAGATCGTGGATACAAGAGGCCGAAATGAGTTTCCTCTGCAGGGTGTCTGGTCCCTTAGAGATAGAGTGAGGAGCTCAGTCACACAGGAGGAGCTTGGAGTAGAGCCACTGCTCCTCTCAAGGCTCAAACATCTGTTCTGATGCCTCCTGGACGTCTCCCTCACGAGGTGTTCCGGGCATGTCCCACTGGGAGGAGGCCCTGGGGAAGACCCAGGACACACTGGAGGGACTATGTCTCTGGGCTGGCCTGGGAACAACTTGGGTCCCCCCGGAGGAGCTGGAGGAAGTGTCTGGGGTGAAGGAAGTCTGGGAGTCCCTGCTTAGACTGCTTCCCCCGCAACCCGGCCCCGGATAAGCGGAAGAAAATGGATGGATGGATAATTATGCCTTATTTGTCACCAGTCTCTTGCTATTTTTGCTACTTATTAAGAATATATTATTATCACTGTTGCTCTTTGTTATTATATTATATTGATTATATTGATATTATGTGTGAGCTACTGTGTCCAAATAATTTTCCTTGTGAATCAATTAAGTTTAAGTTATTGATAATGTGTCCACACTGTTTTCACTGAGGGCCACATATACAAACATATTTGTAGAGGGTCACAGACTAGTGTTCAATACAGCGAGACCGACAGATGTGTTTTACAGAGCCACAACACCTTTAAAAAGTCTTGTAACACTAATTCCAGGCCTGCATCACAGTAACATGTTATTCAGGTTACAGGGATAGAAATTTGAATTTGCAGTTTAAAGACTGTTGTTTTGTTTGGTTTCCCTGGCCAGGGGCATAGGCAATATAGACACATCAAGAATCTCAGACTTCTGGTCATTGCACAATCCACACTGGGAAGGATCCTCCGAAAAAGTGAGCATCAAACCTCCATGTTTGTTTTCCCAGTGGGATGTGTCTATTGTCAAAGTCGATCTTTTCAAGTCTTTTGAACCATATCACTTTTGTTTCTGGTTCTGATATTGTCATATTTTAGTTTTGGGATTCGGACATCGTAATTGTGTGGTTGTTGGATCCTAACAGCGGAAAACGACTTGAGAAATTTGTTTGTGAACTTCATAAATGCAAAAGTGAATCAGATGTGTGTGACTCAAACCTCTGTTCAAACTGTTTCTCTTCCCAACAGAATTGAAAAATAGTGAAAGGTGAAGGTGATGGGCAGGATTGATACATGGGAAGAACCAAAAAGGAAACATTTGACTGACTAAGAAATCATTCTGACTTTTTAGAGAACATTTTGTATGTGGAGCGACGACAAAACAAAATCCCGTTTGTTAATGTAGAGGAGCAGAAGACAAACAGACTGAGCTGCACTTTCTTGTTCTTGTGGTTTTACAGCAACATCACGTCTTGGTCTCTTTGCAGTGGAAGGTGTTTCTTGGTGAACAGTTGGCAGTGTTGGGAAGGTTACTTTTAAAATGTAATCCCCTACAGATTACAGATTACATACCCCAAAATGTAGTTTGTAATGTAATCCATTAAATTACTTAAAGTGAGTAACGTAATCTGATTACTTTGGATTACTTGATATTGGCATGCCTTTTAAAACTACATGAATGTAGAAACCACATCCTGAAAATTCTTGTTTGTTCTCTTCAAATTGTCTGTTGAGCCCAAGTCTCCATGAATAAGCAACTGTTTACTGTAGAGAAGCAAAGACCAGGAAATCTTAACATAAATTTTGTCTGCTAAAAGAAAATAAAAAGCCCATTTTTATGAGATCACCTTAAATTATGTCCAACCTACTGTTAGGTATCATTGTAAGACCTGGTTTAGTCCTGGTTTAGTTCTGGTTTAGACCTGGTTCAGTCCTGGTTTAGTCCTGATTTTAGACCTGGTTTAGTTCTGGTTTAGTTCTGGTTTAGTCCTGGTTTATTCCTGGACTGGATTAGTCCTGGTTTTAGTGCTGGTGTTAGTTCTGGTTTAGAGGCGGACAGGAGGAAGCGCAGTCTACACAGCGTACGCGAGAAAACACGGTCCACATGCGGCGCGCGGGAGAATGACGGTGGTCCGCGCGTTCTCAGGTCGATGACGATGATGAAGGTGTGTGTTTGTGTGTGTTTGTGTTTGTGTGTGTTTGTGTGTGTTTTTGTGTGTTTGTGTGCGTGTCCCCTCATGTGGCAGGTCACTATAGGACAGTAGTGCAGACATCATGAGTCTATGCAGTTTGTTTTCACCAGTACCAGTAGCTCCGGTTTGACATTTAAGTTGTAGGCGATTTTATACTTGTTATTTTTCTTTTATATTTCACGTTGGGAGAAGAATTTCCAAGACACGAATGTGTTTTTCCCTGTGCACTGCTGCTCTGTTCCACTGGCTCTTCGACCTCGTCCCACTGTGTGACTGACACCGCCAACGTTAACATGACGTTTACATCGCTCTTACTGCCGCGTTCTGTTTGGGTTTCCAGCGATGAGTGGAATTACTGAAATAAAAAATAAATAAATGGGATGTAGCGCAAAATGTGAAAACAGGAAAATACCGCCTTGTAATCCACTTATTTCAGCAAAGTAACTGTAATCCAATTACCACTCATTTAAACAGTAACTGTAACTGAATACAGTTACTCATAATTTGTACTCTGATTACGTAACAGCGGTACGTGTAATCTGTTACTCCCCAACACTGACAGTTGGTGCCTTTCGCTTTGGCTGTGACTTTTTAAATTCATAACCGAGGCTGAGCAAAGGATCGAGATTTTGCTTTGTTGTCGCTTCACATACAAAATGTTCACTGCAAACTCAGAATGATTTAGTCAAATGTTTCCTTTTTGGTTCTTCCTGTGGATCAATCCTGCCCATCACCTTCACCTTTCACTATTTTTCAATTCTGTTGGGAAGAGAAGAGTGATGTGTGGGCCTTGTATTTGTCGCTGAAGTGGTTTTTAGATTGAGTCGGCATTTTTTTTAACAAATTGAACAAATTGAACGAATAACAAATTGAAAAATAGTGAAAGGTTACAGAAACCATTTGATTGCAGAGTTTGCCTCAAAACTTGTGCAACAAAATATTACGTTAAGGAAACCATCATTTGTGTCCAGGCCAGTTTCAGTATTTTGTTTTTTCTAATAATTCTGTTTAACCACAGTTGAAAAACAATGTTTGATTTTCATTGGACAATTTTCAGTTAATTTTTATTTATTATTGCTTTTATCAGTTTCAAGTTATTTCAGTGATGATGGTCAAATTTTTCTTTGATTGCCAGTGGAGTACCAACAATTTTGTCCATGACTGTAAATAAATACAAACTAAACTTAGGATTCATGAGTTTAATCTGACTTTTTACAGATAAAAAACAAAAAATACCAAATCTTCAGCTAATGCATTCATACAATATCTTCTCCTTTTTGCTTTTGTCCCATATAAATCCTTTATAATCTAAAGGACTTTTGTTAATATGCAGAGTTTTATTCTCATAAATGGTCTTAGAATACAAATGATACAGTTTAACAGTTGTGAATTTTGGGTATTTCTTATTAAAATAACATTAATAAACAGGGAAAACAGGCGTGTAAAACCAGGAGTATTAATATTTGATAGAATAAGATCTCTTAGATTCAGGATAAATAATATATAAACATTATAAATATATAATAATATATAATAATCCTGAAACTTCTAACTGGTTTCTATTGTGATGAATCTTGAAGCCGGAAAGAAGCTGAACTCTTTTCCTCAGTGTTTTAATATTTATTCCGTCTTATTAACACAGTTAAATGACTTTCAATATTAATTTGTTTAACACAAACAGACTTTAAATAAACACATATACAGTGTCCAGGGTTTGACCTCTTCTCCAAAGCACGTTTTTACCAGCAGAGGATTGGCTGGAGACGTCTCCGTCAAAAAGACCAAGACAAGATGGTCACAGAACATTACAAAGTTTGGATAAAAATAGATTCAATTGGATTGGATCGGACAGCCCTAACCCAGTGCTTTTGTCTGTTAGTTTTATAATCTTTGACACCGAGGATCATTATGTTTTAGGTTGGACATTTTAAATTGAAATATTGATCTAAAACAACTTTAAAACAAACACGGCTGGTGACTTCTGCGTTACAAAACTGTGGTGTTCACTTTGAGTAAAAGTGTAAACCTGATCCCAACAAAGCACCACACGCTGTCGGCTCCTCCTGTGGAGAGCCGCACATCACACAAGAGAGTAGAAAAAAAATGACGATCAGCTGATCAGCACAACATCACATGACGTCAGGAAGAGATGAAACTGTCAAAGTTAAACAGAGTTCATAAGAATCATCACATCAGAAATCTCAAAGAACCAAAACAGACTGACAGTGTTTTGTGTTTATCTTAAAGGGGACAGCTCTATTCTATCCAGTACTGTATTTTTTGAACTATAAGTTGCACTTTTTTTCATGGTTTGGGTGTTTCCTGCAACTTATATTTCAGTGCGACTTATATGTAAAAATTTTCACAACGACAGCATTGAGAGGCTCTAGTCTTGTGTGTGAGTATCTGCTGCTCCTGTTCCTCCTGTACCACTGTCACTTGGCTCTACTGCACATGTCTCCTGCAGAAAAAGCTGTTGTCCTGCTGCGAGTCGTGAAATATTCAGCCGAAAACAGTAATCGAGCAGCAGAAAGAAAGTTTGGAGTGAGCGAGAAACTTGTGAGGGACTGGAGGAAAGCGGGAGAACACAGCTTCACCATAACCAGTAACCAGGAGGATGCACCATGAAACTTTCCTGAAGTCACTGGATGGATGGACAAAGTCTGGACTTCAGTGACACTGAAACCATCCTGTCGGGATTCAGAAAGACCAGAATAATTAACTGGAACTGATGCTGAGTCTGACGACAGCGACACAGAAGAGGAAGCGACGCTCTGTTTACCTCTGGAGGTCGAGTTGTTCAGAAGTGACACCGAGGATGAAGAATTGAATGGATTTAGTGATTTGGAGTGAGATGGAGAATTTGTTAATCTTGTTCTGTTCTGTTGTTTATGTTATAGTTTATCTGAAGAACTGTTCATAGAGCAGATGCTGCTAATCTGACATTCATTTATTATTATGGTAAGAATAATAAAAATGCAAGGTCATTTACACATTAGCAATTTGAATATTAGTATTAAAGCTGTACTATGTAACTTTTCTGCTGGGAGCGATAAGTATTAGATCAGTATGGCATTAAATTTGCCTATCTCCTTGGAGACAAGCCAGTGCCAGGCCATGTTTACAGGTCAGATCTATGGAGAGGTGACCCCACTCACGATAAGAATTTATGTTTATTTCAAGGTATTTTTGAGCAATAAAAACACCCAAAATAAAATTAAGGTTATATAAATAAGTTTAATGCTCTACTGCTGAATATTTCAGGCAAAGCAATCAAATCTCCATGGTAACAAGCAGGCGTAACGTCCATAACAATACTGCATTAAAGAAACTTAAATCAGCTTCAGCTTTTATACACAAAGCCTTAAATGCAAGTCATTTGTGTAGTTAGTAGTTTTTCTATGCGTACTTTATACTTTTACTCAAGTACAAGTTTCACAGTAGTATTTGTAACTGAGTAGATATTTTTCTATGTAACTGTACTTTTACTCACAGATTTTCAGTCGTCTTTTCACCATTTGAATCAGGAAACTTAAAGGAAGACTGAAGATCTGATTGAACCATTGAATCTACAGGCTAAAGAAAGAGAACTTAAAACTAAAG
>NW_026571291.1:2677007-2706020 GCF_026225935.1 Boleophthalmus pectinirostris | reverse complement strand
GAAAAAAGGTCAACAGTTTCATAAACTAGAGCACATATGTATCTGTTCAATACAGTTTTTATATCAGATGCATTAACTTGAATTTTTGGCCTTGTTGTTTACTTCTACTTGATCCGAACCCTGATGATGTTTAAATTGTTTTACAGTGACAAGTCCAAACACTTTTCTAACCTTTAATTAAACCATTAAATTATATTTTATTGTTTATTCCATTAAGGCCAGATACAACAATTAAGTAATCTGATGCAGGTATCATATGTGCAGCTGATCATCATCAACATTCCCTGGGAGTGTGATGCTAACTGTAAGTACTGCTCTGTCTAACACTCTGTTATTTTGACTTCAGTCTGAGCTTTGTTTTACACTATCTGACCAGAAAGAGCTGACCTAGTTGGAACTACAACAGGTAAGATGATTTGTGCTGTTAAACAAGTTCTCTCACACACAAAATTACAGTCACAAAGTAGCTTGCATTAGCCAACAGGTCACTCACCTTTTTTTTGTTGAAAATCAAAGAACTAAACAAGAGCATGAATGCATGTATTGCTCACAGACGTCTGAAAATATGTGGGTGTTTTTTTGTTGTTGTTGTTTTGTTTTTCACATCTAAAAACAATTTGGGTAGTTTTATTTTATTTAAAATATGTCAAAATTCTATTAAATTTTTACTTAAATATACATTTATATAATCTCACGGTTGGTGGAGAGGCCCTGCCTCAAGTGGAGGAGTTCAAGTATCTCAGGGTCTCAGGATGGAGCGGGAGATTGACAGGTGGATCAGTGCAGTGTCGGCAGTGATGCGGTCGATGTATATCGGACCGTTGTGGTGAAGAGGAGCTGAGCTGAAAGGTGAAGATCAATCTATGTTCCTCCCCTCACCTCTGGTCATGAGCAAAAGGATGAGATCGTGGATACAAGAGGCCGAAATGAGTTTCCTCTGCGGGGTGTGTCTGGTCCCTTAGAGATAGAGTGAGGAGCTCAGTCACACAGGAGGAGCTTGGAGTAGAGCCACTGCTCCTCTCAAGGCTCAAACATCTGTTCTGATGCCTCCTGGACGTCTCCCTCACGAGGTGTTCCGCTGGGGAGGAGGCCCTGGGGAAGACCCAGGACACACTGCTGAGGGACTATGTCTCTGGGCTGGCTGGGAACAACTTGGGTTCCCCCGGAGGAGCTGGAGGAAGTGTCTGGGGTGAAGGAAGTCTGGGAGTCCCTGCTTAGACTGCTTCCCCCGCAACCCGGCCCCGGATAAGCGGAAGAAAATGGATGGATGGATAATTCTGCCTTATTTGTCACCAGTCTCTTGCTATTTTTGCTACTTATTAAGAATATATTATTATCACTGTTGCTCTTTGTTATTATATTATATTGATTATATTGATATTATGTGTGAGCTACTGTGTCCAAATAATTTTCCTTGTGAATCAATTAAGTTTAAGTTATTGATAATGTGTCCACAACTGTTTTCACTGAGGGCCGCATATACAAAACATATTTGTAGAGGGTCACAGACTAGTGTTCAATACAGCGAGACCGACAGATGTGTTTTACAGAGCCACAACACCTTTAAAAAGTCTTGTAACACTAATTCCAGGCCTAATTTAGGTCTGCATCACAGTAACATGTTATTCAGGTTACAGGGATAGAAATTTGAATTTGCAGTTTAAAGACTGTTGTTTTGTTTGGTTTCCCTGGCCAGGGGCATAGGCAATATAGACACATCAAGAATCTCAGACTTCTGGTCATTGCACAATTCCATACTGGGAAGGATCCTCCGAAAAAGTGAGCATCAAACCTCCATGTTTGTTTTCCCAGTGGGATGTGTCTATTGTCAAAGTCGATCTTTTCAAGTCTTTTGAACCATATCACTTTTGTTTCTGGTTCTGATATTGTCATATTTTAGTTTTGGGATTCGGACATTGTAATTGTGTGGTTGTTGGATCCTAACAGCGGAAAACGACTTGAGAAATTTGTTTGTGAACTTCATAAATGCAAAAGTGAATCAGATGTGTGTGACTCAAACCTCTGTTCAAACTGTTTCTCTTCCCAACAGAATTGAAAAATAGTGAAAGGTGAAGGTGATGGGCAGGATTGATCCACAGGAAGAACCAAAAAGGAAACATTTGACTGACTAAGAAATCATTCTGACTTTTTAGAGAACATTTTGTATGTGGAGCGACGACAAAACAAAATCCCGTTTGTTAATGTAGAGGAGCAGAAGACAAACAGACTGAGCTGCACTTTCTTGTTCTTGTGGTTTTACAGCAACATCACGTCTTGGTCTCTCTTTGCAGTGGAAGGTGTTTCTTGGTGAACAGTTGGCAGTGTTGGGAAGGTGACTTTTAAAATGTAATCCCCTACAGATTACAGATTACATACCCCAAAATGTAGTTTGTAACGTAATCCATTAAATTACTTAAAGTGAGTAACGTAATCTGATTACTTTGGATTACTTGATATTGGCATGCCTTTTAAAACTACATGAATGTAGAAACCACATCCTGAAAATTCTTGTTTGTTCTCTTCAAATTGTCTGTTGAGCCCAAGTCTCCATGAATAAGCAACTGTTTACTGTAGAGAAGCAAAGACCAGGAAATCTTAACATACATTTTGTCTGCTAAAAGAAAATAAAAAGCCCATTTTTATGAGATCACCTTAAATTATGTCCAACCTACTGTTAGGTATCATTGTAAGACCTGGTTTAGTCCTGGTTTAGTTCTGGTTTAGACCTGGTTCAGTCCTGGTTTAGTCCTGATTTTAGACCTGGTTTAGTCCTGGTTTAGTTCTGGTTTAGACCTGGTTCAGTCCTGGTTTAGTCCTGATTTTAGACCTGGTTTAGTTCTGGTTTAGTTCTGGTTTAGAGGCGGACAGGAGGAAGCGCAGTCTACACAGCGTACGCGAGAAAACACGGTCCACATGCGGCGCGCGGGAGAATGACGGTGGTCCGCGCGTTCTCAGGTCGATGACGATGATGAAGGTGTGTGTTTGTGTTTGTGTGTTTGTGTGTGTTTGTGTGCGTGTCCCCTCATGTGGCAGGTCATTATAGGACAGTAGTGCAGACATCATGAGTCTATGCAGTTTGTTTTCACCAGTACCAGTAGCTCCGGTTTGACATTTAAGTTGTAGGCGATTTTATACTTGTTATTTTCTTTTATATTTCACGTTGGGAGAAGAATTTCCAAGACACGAATGTGTTTTTCCCTGTGCACTGCTGCTCTGTTCCACTGGCTCTTCGACCTCGTCCACTGTGTGACTGACACCGTCAACGTTAACATGACGTTTACATCGCTCTTACTGCCGCGTTCTGTTTGGGTTTCCAGCGATGAGTGGAATTACTGAAATAAAAAATAAATAAATGGGATGTAGCGCAAAATGTGAAAACAGGAAAATACCGCCTTGTAATCCACTTATTTCAGCAAAGTAACTGTAATCCAATTACCACTCATTTAAACAGTAACTGTAACTGAATACAGTTACTCATAATTTGTACTCTGATTACGTAACAGCGGTACGTGTAATCTGTTACTCCCCAACACTGACAGTTGGTGCCTTTCGCTTTGGCTGTGACTTTTTAAATTCATAACCGAGGCTGAGCAAAGGATCGAGATTTTGCTTTGTTGTCGCTTCACATACAAAATGTTCACTGCAAACTCAGAATGATTTAGTCAAATGTTTCCTTTTTGGTTCTTCCTGTGGATCAATCCTGCCCATCACCTTCACCTTTCACTATTTTTCAATTCTGTTGGGAAGAGAAGAGTGATGTGTGGGCCTTGTATTTGTCGCTGAAGTGGTTTTTAGATTGAGTCGGCATTTTTTTTAAACAAATTGAACAAATTGAACGAATAACAAATTGAAAAATAGTGAAAGGTTACAGAAACCATTTGATTGCAGAGTTTGCCTCAAAACTTGTGCAACAAAATATTACGTTAAGGAAACCATCATTTGTGTCCAGGCCAGTTTCAGTATTTTGTTTTTTCTAATAATTCTGTTTAACCACAGTTGAAAAACAATGTTTGATTTTCATTGGACAATTTTCAGTAAATTTTTAATTTATTATTGCTTTTATCAGTTTCAAGTTATTTCAGTGATGATGGTCAATTTTTCTTTGATTGCCAGTGGAGTACCAACAATTTTGTCCATGACTGTAAATAAATACAAACTAAACTTAGGATTCATGAGTTTAATCTGACTTTTTACAGATAAAAAACAAAAAAATACCAAATCTTCAGCTAATGCATTCATACAATATCTTCTCCTTTTTGCTTTTGTCCCATATAAATCCTTTATAATCTAAAGGACTTTTGTTAATATGCAGAGTTTTATTCTCATAAATGGTCTTAGAATACAAATGATACAGTTTAACAGTTGTGAATTTTGGGTATTTCTTATTAAAATAACATTTAATAAACAGGGAAAACAGGCGTGTAAAACCAGGAGTATTAATATTTGATAGAATAAGATCTCTTAGATTCAGGATAAATAATATATAAACATTATAAATATATAATAATATAATAATCCTGAAACTTCTAACTGGTTTCTATTGTGATGAATCTTGAAGCCGGAAAGAAGCTGAACTCTTTTCCTCAGTGTTTTAATATTTATTCCGTCTTATTAACACAGTTAAATGACTTTCAATATTAATTTGTTTAACACAAACAGACTTTAAATAAACACATATACAGTGTCCAGGGTTTGACCTCTTCTCCAAAGCACGTTTTTACCAGCAGAGGATTGGCTGGAGACGTCTCCGTCAAAAAGACCAAGACAAGATGGTCACAGAACATTAGAAATTACTTCATCTCAAAGTTTGGATAAAAATAGATTCAATTGGATTGGATCGGACAGCCCTAACCCAGTGCTTTTGTCTGTTAGTTTTATAATCTTTGACACCCGAGGATCATTATGTTTTAGGTTGGACATTTTAAATTGAAATATTGATCTAAAACAACTTTAAAACAAACACGGCTGGTGACTTCTGCGTTACAAAACTGTGGTGTTCACTTTGAGTAAAAGTGTAAACCTGATCCCAACAAAGCACCACACGCTGTCGGCTCCTCCTGTGGAGAGCCGCACATCACACGAGAGAGTAGAAAAAAATGACGATCAGCTGATCAGCACAACATCACATGACGTCAGGAAGAGATGAAACTGTCAAAGTTAAACAGAGTTCATAAGAATCATCACATCAGAAATCTCAAAGAACCAAAACAGACTGACAGTGTTTTGTGTTTATCTTAAAGGGGACAGCTCTATTCTATCCAGTACTGTATTTTTTGAACTATAAGTTGCACTTTTTTTTATGGTTTGGGTGTTTCCTGCAACTTATATTTCAGTGCGACTTATATGTAAAAATTTTCACAACGACAGCATTGAGAGGCTCTAGTCTTGTGTGTGAGTATCTGCTGCTCCTGTTCCTCCTGTACCACTGTCACTTGGCTCTACTGCACATGTCTCCTGCAGAAAAAGCTGTTGTCCTGCTGCAAGTCATGAATTTTCAGCCGAAAACGGTATTTGAGCAGCAGAAAGAAAGTTTGGAGTGAGCGAGAAACTTGTGAGGGACTGGAGGAAAGCGGGAGAACACAGCTTCACCATAACCAGTAACCAGGAGGATGCACCATGAAACTTTCCTGAAGTCACTGGATGGATGGACAAAGTCTGGACTTCAGTGACACTGAAACCATCCTGTCGGGATTCAGAAAGACCAGAATAATTAACTGGAACTGATGCTGAGTCTGACGACAGCGACACAGAAGAGGAAGTGACGCTCTGTTTACCTCCGGGAGGTCGAGTTGTTCAGAAGTGACACCGAGGATGAAGAATTGAATGGATTTAGTGATTTGGAGTGAGATGGAGAATTTGTTAATCTTGTTCTGTTCTGTTGTTTATGTTATAGTTTATCTGAAGAACTGTTCATAGAGCAGATGCTGCTAATCTGACATTCATTTATTATGGTAAGAATAATAAAATGCAAGGTCATTTACACATTAGCAATTTGAATATTAGTATTAAAGCTGTACTATGTAACTTTTCTGCTGGGAGCGATAAGTATTAGATCAGTATGGCATTAAATTTGCCTATCTCCTTGGAGACAAGCCAGTGCCAGGCCATGTTTACAGGTCAGATCTATGGAGAGGTGACCCCACTCACGATAAGAATTTATGTTTATTTCAAGGTATTTTTTGAGCAATAAAAACACCCAAAATAAAATTAAGGTTATATAAATAAGTTTAATGCTCTACTGCTGAATATTTCAGGCAAAGCAATCAAATCTCCATGGTAACAAGCAGGCGTAACGTCCATAACAATACTGCATTAAAGAAACTTAAATCAGCTTCAGCTTTTATATACAAAGCCTTAAATGCAAGTCATTTGTGTAGTTAGTAGTTTTTCTATGCGTACTTTATACTTTTACTCAAGTACAAGTTTCACAGTAGTATTTGTAACTGAGTAGATAGTTTTTCTATGTAACTGTACTTTTACTCACAGATTTTCAGTCGTCTTTTCACCATTTGAATCAGGAAACTTAAAGGAAGACTGAAGATCTGATTGAACCATTGAATCTACAGGCTAAAGAAAGAGAACTTAAAACTAAAGGTCGTCACAGGTAGAACTGCACAGGTCTTCTTATGTCCCAATTTCAAATTGTCAGTGATAGATTATAGAGATGCAGTATCCTTGTAATTATGATGACCAAAAAAAAGAGAATAAAACTTCATCAACTCTGGACGTGGTGGGGCTAAACATTCGCCAATAGATAACGACACTGCCTCGTTATCTGTGAGCTGACAGGCTGTCAATCAAACTCCCTGCGTTTCTAGCGTAACTGACTTGCCTGCGCCGCCGGTACGTGGTTTACGTACGACTGTCACGCAGTCCACAGACGCACAGACGCTGTTTACTCCACCAACGCAACGGTTCTTAGCGGCTTTTTTTGACCTATATCTTCCTCGCAGTTCGCACAAAGTTTGTTGCAATGGCGACAAGAATCCAGGAGCAGTTCGCCGCAAAAGAAAGTCAGTTTTTGAGGTCGCTGAAAGAAGAAGACAAGGGGAAAAGCAGCGAAGCCAAACTAAGGTGATTCTTGTAGATTCATTCCAGCGATGGCGCGACTGAAGCAGACGCAGGGTCTAAAGACTGACGCACTGGTCCACAAATTACTCCTGGACAGGAAACTTCTGCTTATTATGAAAACGTACTTTATTTCCAAGAGCTACACAAACGTTTTTCAGGACACGAAAGCGATATCCTATGTCTGAAAACGTAATTTTCAAGGCAAAGAAAGAGTCCGCTTGCAGCTGCGTGTTGTAGCTAGTTCATTCGCACTGAATCTCCGCGCACTCTTCTCTGCACCCCTTTCCTGCTCCTCTCCCCGCTGCCCGATCCGCTCTTCCCCCTGCTCCTCACTTCTCCGGGCACGGAATCTCCACGCACTGCTCCCCTCTCCTCTCTCCTCTCTCCCTGCTCCGCTCTTCTCCCCGCTCCTCACTTCTCCGTCTTGCCTAACCAACACTGTAGTTAGTTGTTTACAAGTCATGTGCAGTTCACCGGCTGTAAACAAACCTGTTTCTGGCATAAGGAGGAGGCGGGAGGAGGCGTTTCTGGGGGGTGGTTTCACGCATGCGCAACATTTGAAAAAGGACAAACAGTCGCTGGATTTCTCGTTCCTTGGAAAATCCTCTATACAACCTTTAAACCACAAGTGAAACAAAAAGAGCAGTTCTCATGCATCATAGGCCAAATGTGGTTTGAGTTCACAGTAGTTTCTATGTGAACCATGAAGTTGGTAGCAGTGGTACGACAAGAGGAAGTTCAAATATGTTCACACGACAATAACAGGAACAAAACAGGCGACAATGAGAAATATTACACTTGTACACTGGCCATTCGTAATAGCAGTATTTCTGACTAGTTAGCAGTAGGTCGACTAGTGGACAAGCTTTTGTACTTGGATCACTGGGTGTAGGGCCTAGTGCTTTTCACAACAGTGTCTCTGTCGCTCCAGTATTAAAATGAAACATGAGCCATATTTATAACCTTGATCTCCATCAGAGAGAAAGAAACACCACCAACATCAAGCTGCAAGATATGTTTTAATTTAACAATTCACAATTAAAATTTGTATTAAAAAACCCAAATCATGTGTAGATTTATCAAATATAGAAAAACTTTTGACTTTTTGCATATTTCTGCAGAATTATCACAGTTCCCTCATAAAGTGAACTGTAAAAGCAAAACTTTGACAAAAATCAGATCACTGCACACTGTCTTTATCTCATTATAAAACATTTATCATTCACAAACTCACAATAAAGAGTCATGTGTCTCACTACATTAACACTTGAGGTGAGAGCTTGGTGCTCCACTCTGCTTTTTAAGAAATACAAACAAGTTTCTCTACTTTCTCCTTTCATGGTTTGAGGCACTAGAGTTTCCATGTTTATTTCTCGTTATATTAGTTATATTGGCTTCTTTCTGACAGAAAACTTTATCCATAACTATCAAAAATACTACCAAAGTTTCTCCTACTTGTTTGTATTACACAATCTCTTCTTCCATGTGCTCAAGTAAAGGTTCCGACTCAGACTCACAAGGGTCACGAGGAGGTACATCAAGCTGTCCCTGTCTCAGAGGGAGGCACTGGGCTGTTCCAGAGGCTGTTCCAGAGGCTGTTCCAGAGGCTGTTCCAGAGGCTGTTCCAGAGGGGGGCCCTGGGGGAGTTGGAGGTCTGATGATTTCGTCTCCGACAGTGAAGCATTTTGCCCAATCTTGTGTTTTCATGAGTTCGTTCAGTTTGATCTTCATCTCCTCTTTGGCCTTCTTCCTCAGTTCATCAGAAACAATCTTCTCTTCCTCCTCCAAAACTATCTCTCGCCAGTCCCCTCCTCGTGCCCACTCACAGGTGTTATGGAAACATGATGCAACAAATGCTAAAATGAATAAACCCAGGAGAAAAAACAGACCGATCACCTGAAAGAGATGATACAGACAATGAGAGCAGTTCTTCACATATAAACTTAAGCTACAGAGAAACTCACCCTGGATTCATCTTTGGTCTCTCTGAGAATGATGGTTTCATTCTTTGTGCGCAGGCTTTCGTTCTTACAGGAGATCTCGTGGACTACTGTGTTAAAGCAGCAGGCACTCCAGTCTCCGTCTATGAGAACTGAGACGAGCCAAATACAACTCACAAAAACCGCACTGCACAAATGTGAAAAGATGAAACAGAAGCAGCTCCAGGAGCAGCTACAGGAGCAGCCTCGACAGCTCCTCTGACAGGCTCTGTCCATCCACAGCTGAGCCATCAGGATTATTAAAAATGGCAGAAGCATGTACAATATGCAGTCTAGGACCGCATGGCCGCAGGTGCAGGGCAGGTCTTTCTCAAAGATGAAGTGGTAGCTAAAAGCCAAGATGACCACTGCATACAGATTTATGCGCTGTTGAAAATACCGGACCAGCTGACCCACCACATCGTGCTCCATCCTCAGCCTTCTCTCAGAATGATGTCTGATGGTGTTTTGCGGTTGTATAAAGCTTGTATATACATGAGGACATCCCTGCTGGTATTTCCTGTCAAACATGTTGTCCATTCCAATTCAGATTCCAGATTTGATTGTCATTGTCATTGAAAGCTGTTTAGAGCATCAAACACTGCATAATTTTAATGTAAAGTGCAATGACAAAGGTGAAAACCTCCATAAATAACCCTATAAAAAACCCTATATATATAAGATCAGTTTTAAAGTGCATCTCAGGGACATACAGTCATATATGTGGAGTTTAATGTCATTATGCAACAATGCAAAGTCCAGTTCAGTGTGACTGTGTTGGAGGTGTGGTTATCGTCCAAGGGAAAGGGGCAGAGAGGATACAGGCTTTATGTCACACTGGTGGTTCTGGCCTGTATGGACCTGCACCTGCATTCCACTCTGTAGATCTATACAAGATTTTACTCCAAGAAATTTGCTCCTTTAATTGGTGGCTCGCCAAGTTTATACCAAAAATAATAACACAGCCAATATATTTTTTCAAATGTGCAGATAAACAAATAGTGAACACCGCAACACCAACATCTGCATCACACTGAGTATAAATCAAGGCTCAATTAATGGTGTTTCCTAAAGGGGGCGCCGTGACACCAGCAAACAGTGATGCACGGGTCCATGTATAAACGACGCGAACCCACCGACGCTTTCAACTAACTCACCACCACTCCCACCGACCCACTGCCTGAGCCGCATTTTAAAAAGTAGAACACGCTCTTGATTCAGATCATCGAAATAAAGTGACCGACATAAATAAAGTGTCCAACATAAATATAGAGTCCAACATTATTTATGTTTAAGTGACAAATTCAAATAAAGTGACCAACATAAATAAAGTGTCCAACATAAATAAAGTATTTTAAGTGGAGAGGGAAGTCTGGGATGCCCTGCTCAGACTGTTGCCCCCGCGACCCGACCTCGGATAAGCGGAAGAAAATGGATGGATGGATAAATAAAGTGACAAATTTAAATTAAGTGGCAAATTTAAGTAAAGTGACCAACATAAATAAAGTGACAAATTTAAATAAAGTGACAAATTTAAATAAAGTGACAAATTTAAATAAAGTGACAAATTTAAGTAAAGTGACCAACATAAATAAAGTGACAAATTTAAATAAAGTGACAAATTTAAATTAAGTGGCAAATTTAAGTAAAGTGACCAACATAAATAAAGTGACAAATTTAAATTAAGTGACAAATTTAAGTAAAGTGACCAACATAAATAAAGTGACAAATTTAAATAAAGTGACAAATTGAAATAAAGTGACAAATTGAAATAAAGTGACAAATTGAAATAAAATGATCAGCATAAATAAAGTGATGTATTTAAATAAAGTGATCAACATAAATAAAGTGACAAATTTAAATAAAGTGACAAATTTAAATAAAGTGACTGACATAAATAAAGTGACAAATTTAAATAAAGTGAAATAAAGTTGCCAAAAGTCGCCAAAATCGCCACTAACATCACACAATACTGCTCACTACCCAACAGCTTTAAGAAATATCGGTGCATCTTTTATACTGTAGCAGTTTAGCGCTTGTCAAACCACAGAAGTGCGCTGAACACTCTGAAGCATCTGAACCAATCGCAGAGCGGAACATTCGCTGAGCCAATGAAATGTTTCGATACACTGAAGCGATCGACACGCAGAGCGAAGCAGCAGGGGGAGGGACCAACACTTCCACACTTTGGTCACGTGAGCGGCTGCTGCGAGACGAGCTCCGAGAACAGTGCTTCAGAGCAATTTGTTTCAGAAAGAACGAGACGTGCTCCGGAGCTCCGTCTCATTTGACCATCACTAGATCTCACCAAGCGGGAGGAGGTACAAGGCAAATGGCCACGAGCCAAGAACTGAACTCTGGGGAACTCCACTGTCCAGAGGAGGAGAGGTTGAGGCGGAGTCTCCCAGCCTTACAGTGAAGGAGCGCCCAGACACGTATGACCTAAACCAGTCCAGGTCAGTCCCCCTGACACCCACACACTCTTCAAGATATTTTAAAAGAGTTGCATCGTTGTTTAAAGTCTGTGGCACCTGCTGACAGTGTCGTGCCAGTTCACACTTTTCATGAACTAGTTCAAAGTTCAGTTCACACATGTTCAAAGTGAACAGTTCACGTTCATAGTTCACAATTTAAATTTAGAACTAGTTCAAAGTTCAGTTAATTTAATTTGTAGGTGAGATATGTAAAGGCTTATTGTTATTCGTGGTTATTTTTCAAACTGACTTCCAGTTTACAACAACTTTACAAGATATTAACCATAAACACTCTAGAGCCACATCAGCCTGTTTGACATTATAATGTGTTTAATTCAGCTTTGACACATTTGTTTACGTTTTACAGAAATTAAACTTAAAACCGCATGGCTAATTTGCATAAATTGTAAACGTTGGAAAAAAGCAGCTTTTTCTTTGCACGCTGATGCATCAGCTTTTGTTGGATTAAAGGGCACGACCGTATGTGTTCTTTCTGTGACAGAGGGACGTCACTGCAACTTTTGGATGCGTAATTTGAAGAATGCATGGAAAGTGAATGAGGGCGGCTCCACTGCACGCGCTAGATGCGCTTGGAGCAGCACATTCTGCGCCCGTAGATTTCAGAAAACAGGATACATCCTATTTTTTGATGCTTTACACGAACATAGGCGCGTATCCCCATCAAAACACACAGAAAGCATGAATCTATTCTTGTATTTGTGCGTTTACCATCAGCATATCATGTTACCTGTTCAGTTCTGTATCGTGTGAAAGAGCCCAGCTCCACAAAGACTGTTAATTAGTGCTCTGAAATTTACTTTTGAAATGCGTCTGCCATGGTCAGCCTGTACATAAGGTAAATACAAGCGGCTAAACGTGCCCAGTCAAGTTTGATCGACTTTCCCATTGACAAACACAAGAGTCTGTACGTTCCGCTAGAGCTGCCTGTGTGGAGTTAACCTCGCGAAACCACAGTCACGCGTCAACGCGAATGTAAGTGGGAGAAGATCTTGTCACTCGTCAGGTGAAAACAAATTCCGACGTTTAATTGAACCCCAACAGTGACGTTCGTCGTTCATCTCACATAATTTGAACAAATTCACGTTCAAGTTCTTGATTTACAAAAGTGTTGCGCTCAGTTCAAAGTTCACTGAAAAATGAACGTGTTCAATGAACGCGTTCTTTTGAACTTGTTCATGCACAATACTGCCTGCTGAATAAAACAAGGTCACAGAGCATTAAAGACACGTCTTCATGTGGGACGGGGGCGTAGGAATCGTGAAATATGAGGGTGTTTGTCTTGATACAAACTGTACACATAGTTTCACTTTCACCTAAGATGTTTTTGTAATATCGCAACGATTTTGTGTACTGTGGATCAAAGCCAATGAAAAGATCTGATGAACCCTTTTGCTAAAACGATACCTAAAATTTAAGTACTGGACATCAGCCAAGTTGTAATGCATGGTAGGTTAAGCAAACTGACTGTAAAAGGTTAGTAAAGTATCTGAAATACATTCAGTAAGGAGTCATAAGGTAAGTGAATGACAGGTGGACACAAAATAAAGTTTATTATATGAACGGTTGTATTGTAGAATAATCATAAAGGTTTCTGTATTCATAGGTATGCAATAATAATAATAGCCAATACTTATAGCCCTATAGTCCTTATAGAGCTTTGTGTTGCTTTTTTTTTTTTTTTTCTGAAAAGTGCTCTATAAATAAAGTTTGATTGATGATTGAGGGATAATAGATAGGCATGTTTTAGAAATAGTAAATCAGAATAAAGCAAAAAAAAACAGCTTCAGTTAAACGCAGATCAGTCCCATGAGATCACAGAATGTCCATTCGAGTGTTTAGTCCACGTCTGCAGGTATGAACAGGTAGAACTGGAAAGGCAGTAAGATAAAAAAACAGTTCAGTTTCCTCTCAGTGTTGGTGTATTCTTAGCTCGTCATCGCAGTTGACTCACAGTTGAAGATGCCATCACACAGGGAAGGGAGGGGTCAAAGGTCAAAGTAAAAAATACTCACAAATTAATTTGGAGCAACACAGAACAGAGCAGGTCCAGGTTTAGCCTAATCATCTAATTCAGGGGTGCTCAATATGTCGATAGCGATCTACCAGTCGAGCGCCAAGGTCGTGTGGGTAGATCGCCGTGTCTCGTCTCAGACTCGATCGCGTTTGGACTCGGTCTTGTCTCTCACTCGAGGTCTGACACTCAACAAGTGTGATCATATTTCATTCCGGCCGCTGCTGTTGGTAATAAACTTGTAGCGGGTGCAGGAGCGTGTGGGGCGTCTCAGTGCAGCCTGTGCGCTCATTTGAAACCCGCGGAGACTCTACGGCGCATCACAAACACACACGCTCCCTATGCACGGCTCGTCTGCGACAGCGTGTGCCCTCGTGTACCAGCGTGCATCACAGGGCAGGTTCAACTTCCTAAACATCCTACCTGTCCACCTGCCTCACGTCAGCACGCCGCCCCTCGCCTTTTCACGCTCTCGCTCCTTCCTGCGTACAGCGAACACAAGCCCCTCCCACAGTGCGGCTGATTAGAAGAGCAAGACCAAACGTGAAGCAAAAACCAGTCTAAATTTGTGTTCCAGTGTTGGCACAAAGCAGGTCTACAGCATAGAGCGGATCTACAGAACAGACCTACTGCCACATTTGGCTGAAGTTTGTTTAACAAAAGTGACAAATGCATCTGTGTTTGTCACGATGTGCGTTTGGTTTGGTAAACGTGCAGAGGCTGGTAAATATCACTGCAAAACCAGAAAAGAATGAAACTCCAGTTTGGAACTTTAAAAAACAGGTTTTAAAAATCTTCCTTCACTTTTTTCACAGTTTTGTGTAAAGTGCCAGAGGAAGTTCTCTTAAAGAAGAGGTTCTCAAACTGTGGGTGAGGGTCCAAAAAAGGGCACAGAGTGTTTCAGTGCAGTTTGTTTGGCTTTGTATTAGGTAGATCATTTTGACTTAGTCATTTTGTAAGTAGCTCACATGCTGAAAAAGTGTGAGCACCCTGATCTAAGTAATAAAAACAAAGTGTAATAGATATATTCTATATTGAGTATATTTTGTTAATCAATAGTGTTGCATGTGGAGATTTTACTGCAGTGTTTAAAAGGCCCATCTCATGCACAATAACTCCTTTCACATTGTATCTTCTGCACATAAACAAGCACAATTTGGGTTTTGGAACATCCATTACACAATAGTTATGAAATCTTACTGATTTCTTGGAAGGCGTCACAGACCAGGAACTATGAAAGGCCGACTATACACGCATCAAGAATCTCGGACTTCCGTCATTGTGCAATTCATACCGGGAAGGATTTTCCGAAAAAGTGAGCATCAAACCTCCATGTTTGTTTTCCCAGTGGGATGTGTCTATTGACAAAGTCGATCTTTTCAAGTCTTTTGAACCATATCACTTTTGTTTCTGGTTCTGATATTGTCATATTTTAGTTTTAGGATTCGGACATCGTAATTGTGTGGTTGTTGGATCCTAACAGCGGAAAACAGCTCGAGAAATTTGTTTGCGAACTCCATAACTGCAAAAGTGAATCAGATGTGTGTGACTCAAACCTCTGTTCAAACTGTTTCTCTTCCCAACGGAATTGAAAAATAGTGAAAGGTGAAGGTGATGGGCAGGATTGATCCACAGGAAGAACCAAAAAGGAAACATTTGACTGACTAAGAAATCATCCCGAGTTGCAGTGAACATTTTGTATGTGGAGCGACAACAAAACAAAATCCCGTTTGTTAATGTAGAGGAGCAGAAGACAAACAGACTGAGCTGCACTTTCTTGTTCTTGTGGTTTTACAGAAACATCACATCTTGGTCTCTTTGCAGTGGAAGGTGTTTCTTGGTGAACAGTTGGAGCCTTTCACTTTGGCATTAACTTTTTAAATTCGTATCCGAGGTTGAGCGAAGGATCGAGATTTTGCTTTGTTGTTGCTCCACTTACAAAATGTTTGCTGTAAACTCGGGATGACTTAGGCAGTGAAAGATTATTATTTTGGTCCTTCCCATGGATCAATCCTGCCATCGCCTTCGCCTGTCAGTGAGATTTCTGCTTTGGTCAACTGGTATTTTGACCCATTTCTCGTGAGCAAACTGTTCTAGTTGTCTCAAGTTTAAAGGGTTAAGCATTTTTACTTTTCTACTTTGTCACTTTCTACCACAGTGCATAGATTAACCACTGCTTCTCACACTGTTGCTGTGTTGTAGAACTGACTGAGCAGAAACTTTAAACTACACTACAATGCAGTGTATACAATATTATAATGTTATAATATGGCATTCAACTATTAAATATAATGTGTACTTAATGTTAAACTTTATGTAATGTAAAACATAATGTAAAGCTTTGAAACATTTCTGATAACAGCAGGTATCTTTTTGAGAAGTTAGTTTTCGTATGTGGGGCTGTAGAATTGACGCATCAACAAACCACAGTCTACCAACTCTGTTTCCTCTACAGAATCTTCAGCCACACTGTGGTCTGGTGTAAAACATTCACATATGTTTAGTGTGTTTGAACAGAGTTCACAGTTTCAGGATTTCTGTTTCAGTGACCTGTAGATTTAGGTTGCAGATAAATGTTATAAACGTTCACTACCTGCTTCATAGTTCACCCACTTCCTGGTTCTCATGGAAACTCAAACCAATGTCTGAAAATGGCTCTTTGTTTTACATGTGGTTTATCAGTATGAGTGTAATTGGTTTCAGAAAGACACTGGCACCTAAGATCTGTGCAAACAACATTTTTAAAAACTAACAAACAAAATGTATTTGAATATTAAGATATTAAACACTATACATTATGTGATCTTATAAGATGTTTTTATCTGTCAGATCCAAAATTGGGGCATTCAGGGGTTCCTAAAAAAGATGTAAAAAAAAAACAAAACAGCTTGACAGGCTGCTATGCCTGCTGAAAAACAACAGCCTGTACACATTCTTTCCTAATGAGTTCACCTGAAAACATTATAATGTTGCAGTATGTTAAACCACTAGATACAGAGCTCATGTCAGACTCAACACATTCAGCAGGCATCACTTTTCTAAGATTTGACAAACCTGCAAATCATCATGATGAGGCATATTAACTGAACATCATTATGAACAAATATTATCTCAGATCATGTTTTTTAAAGAATCAGCACAGAGACGTCAGTGGTGAAGGTTCTGGTTCTGACCGAGACATGTAAAAACTGTCTATTTGATCCAGCATTTATTCTGGTTCTATTGGATCTTACAGCACCATTTGAGACACAGATCACTATATTCTTTTAGATACACAGCGACATACTGTTGGTCTCTCTGGGTTTGTTTTTATCTGTTTAAAAAAAATAAATATATATATATATATATATATATATATATATATATATATATAATATATATATATAATATATATATTTGTGTTTCTCACCTTCCACGGTGGTTGGTCTCTCACCCTCATTCAGCTCGGGTCGTCTACCAGAGGCCTGGGAGCTTGAGAGTTCTGCGCAGTATCTTTGCTGTTCCCAGTACTGCACTTTTCTGGACTGAGATGTTCCGTTGTTTTTCCCGGTATCTGTTGTAGCCACTCTTCCAGTTTGGGGGTTACAGCCCCGAGTGTCCGATCACCACAGGCACCACTGATGCCTTTACTTTCCAGGCTCTCTCCAGCTCTTCCTTGAGCCCCTGGTATTTCTCTAGCTTCTCGTGTTCCTTTTTTCCTGATATTACCATCGCTTGGTATTGCGATGTCAACCACCACGGCTCTGCTCTGTTTCTTATCCACCACCACTATGTCTGGTTGGTTCGCCATCACCATTCTGTCAGTCTGTATCTGGAAGTCCCACAGGATCTTGGCTCGGTCATTCTCCACAACCTTTGGAGGTGTTTCCCACCTTGATCCTGGGGTTTCCAGCCCGTACTCTGCACAGATGTTTCTGTACACTATGCCCGCCACTTGGTTATGTCGCTCCATGTATGCTTTCCCTGCCAGCATCTTACACCTGCAGTTATGTGCTGGACTGTCTCAGGAGCCTCTTTGCACAGTCTACACCGTGGGTCTTGTCTGGTGTGGTAGATCTGGGCCTCTATTGCTCGAGTGCCCAGGGCCTGCTCCTGAGCAGCCAGGATCAGTGCCTCTGTGTGTCCTTCAGACCAGCCCTCTCAAGCCATTGGTAGGATTTCTTGATATCAGCCACTTCAGTTATGTTCCGGTGGTTTGCCCCCATGTAGGGGTTTGTCCTGCCATGATGGTCCCTCCAGCACCTCTTCCTCTGGACCCCACTGTCTGAGACATTCTCTGAGCACCTCATCTGCTATTATATATATATATATATATATATATATATATAATATATATATATATATATATATATATATAATGATCAGGTCTAGTCGGCTTTAGTTTCTTCTTTTCTGTTGTGGCCTTTTCTTTCTCAGATCTCGTCGTGCTGTTGTTTTACTTTCAGTTTGTTTTTTTTTTTGTGTTTGTTTTTCCTTGTGTTGAATGTTTTGCGTGGAATCTTGTAGAAGATATTGTATTTGTTCTCCAGCTGGATTCTGTCTTTCTGTCTTTTGCTGGTAGTTGTCTTATCTTAGTTTGTGTGGCGAGTCGTTTTAACATTTAAATGTTAAGCTGCATGTGTATTGCAGATATTTCTCTCTCAGTTTTGCCTAGTCAAAAAGAACATTTTGGATATTCACAACGACATTCTTCTCAGGGCAAATGACGTCACCTTTGACATTCATTTGTATGAGTTTATAATTACTGACATCCACAATTCATTTATGAATATCCACAATGTAAGTTACAGATATCTGCAACTGAATTATAGATATCTGTAATTCCAGTTTGAGATTCTACTATTTGATTGTGACTAGTCATAACTCAAGTTCAAGGTCTGTTTAATTCACCTCAGCTGAAGATATCTACATGTTCCTTTACAGATATTTTAAATTAAGTTTTGACTAGGCCAAATGATGTTGTAGAAATGTCTAAGTGGAATTACAACTAGTCAGAATAATGTTGTAAATATCTCAAACTGGAGTTTGGAATAGTCATAATTTAGTTTTAAATATCTCTTGTGTCTTGTAATGAATTTTGATTAGAGATCTGAAATTGGAGATATCCATAAATTTCATTGTGCCTCGTCAAAATATAATTACAGATATCCTGAACCTGGAGTTTTGACGAGGTGAAATGACGTTGCAGAGATCTGTATGCAAATGATCTCACTTTAGGCAGGAGCGGAGCATTTGGCACCTGCAGCTGTTAACAGAAAGTTCATTTATCAGTGGGCTGTTTTTGTTAAGGGACTCTAGTGAAACATTTGTTAAAAATGATATTAACGACAAAAAACAATTTTAACACTGACGGTTGTTTAACAAATGGTTTTAGACGGATTGTTGCTCTGCGAGTCGCCCGAGACAACCTGGTGCTTTCTGTGTCACGATGTCATAATGACGTTTAAGATTTCTTTAACTTTCAATCTGCCTTGTCAAAACTGAATAACAAATATCTGCAATTGTCATTTGTGATGTGTGATGAGTTGAATGTTGTTTTCAATGATGTAATTTTGTCTAGTCAAACTGAGTTGCAGATATCTCTAACTGTCCTTCACCAAGTCAAAATTTACATTACAGACTCTCAAATGACAATTCCCACTATCCAAAATTAAATTACACCGAGTCGTAAAGACGTTGTTGATATCAACAATTTTAATTCTGGAAAGTCAAACTTAACATATAAATGTTAAAATGGCTTGTCATAAGTATGTGGTTTTAGTTTCACTACAATCTGTTCCAGAGTCTGTTCCAGAAGGACGGAGGAGCTTCCATTTCTATGATCACCTCCTTTCCCACACTGAAGCACTTTGCCCATTCTTCTCTGTCCATGTGTTCATCCAGTTTACTCTGCAGCTTCTCTTTGACCTTCTTCCTCAGTTCATCAGAAAGAACCTTCTCCTCCTCTTCCAAAATTATCTCTTGCCAGTCCCCTCTTTGTGTGCACTCTGAGGTGTTATGGACACATGATGCAACAAATGCCAAAGAGAATAAAACCAGGAGAAAAGACAGACCGATCACCTGAAAGAGAAGATAATAACAAACAATAACAGCAACTCTTCACATAAAAACTTAAGATCTAGAGTTGTTCTGATATCATTTTTTTTTAATCCAATCCGATACTTGGCCTTGGTGTACTCGCCGATACCGATACCAGTCCGATACCACATGGTGAGACGTGCATAAAGAGCAAAAAATAAATCTTCTAAAAGGCTTTTTTTTATTAGTAAGAATAAATTAGATTTTAAAGGTCAAAGTATTAGTCAAATGTATAATGGTCTTGACTATAAGTTGTGCTGCTTTAAGTGTTTACACTTTTCTTCTTCATCACTTTCTACCACAGCGCAGAGATTAAGAAAACAATGAGGCCTGTAAAAAGACGTTCATCCTCAGAGCACATGGTTAATTATGCAGAGGAAACAAAGTCCATATTAGTGCTGTTCTCCAGCTGGACTCCCTGTAACTTTATAGTTATTTTACTAAGTTGAGCGTCGACACTAAAGGCTAAATGAAGGTATCAAAGAGGAAACACAAATGTCTTTCTGTTATTATTAGTGTGTTTTAAATGTTTACAGAACCTCCACAGTCTGTGTTTAACCTGCTCTGTGCGTTAGTGGAAGCACAGAGAGACTCACCCTGGATACATCTTTGATGTCTTTGAGAATGTCTCGCTCTTCGTCCGTGCGCTGGCTTTCGTTCTTACAGGAGATGTTGTGGTGTGAGTGGTCCAAGCAGCAGACGCTCCAGTCACCGTCTATGAGAACTGAGACGGGCCAAATACAACTCACAAAAATCGCACTGCACAAATGTGAACATAAGAAACAGAAGCAGCCAATGGAGCGACTTCGACAGCCCTTCTGAAAGACTCTGTCCATCCACAGCTGAGCCATCAGGATTATGAAAAATGGCAGAAGCATGTACACAGGACAGTCTCGATCCAGATTCTTGCAGGTGCAGATCAAATCTTTCTCAAAGAGGAGGTGGTAGCTGAAAGCCAGGATGACCACTACATACAAATTTATCCTCTGTAGAACATGTTTGACCAGTTGGCCAACCATATCGTGATAGTTCTCCATCCTCAGACCTCAAAAATGTATTTTCATTTATTTTGGGTGTGATTGACCCGCCCCAAGAGAGCAGGAAGGAAAAAAAATGTTGCTTTGGGTCTCTGTGACCCCAAGGAGAGCGTGAGGGGTAATTACAGCTGATCTACTCTTTATGCTGCTTAGACTGTTCATGTTTATCAAAGGTGTGCTGCTCTATTTGTCTACTTTGTGTTCATGTCTATACAAGCTTTATACAGCAGCGAAACATCATCAGCTCTCATTCTGAGAGAAGGCTGAGGATGGAGCAGTATCACGATGTGGTGGGACAACTAATCAAATATTTTCAACAGCGTATAAATCTGTATGTAGTGGTCATCTTGGCTTTTAGCTACCACTTCCTCTTTGAGAAAGACCTGCCCTGCACCTGTGGCAATCCGGTGCTAGACTGTATATGGTACATGCTTCTGCCATTTGGCATAATCCTGATGGCTCAGCTGTGGATGGACAGAGCCTGTCAGAGGAGCTGTCGAGGCTGCTCCTGGAACTGCTTCTGTTTCATACTTTCACGTTTGTGCAGTGTGATTTTTGTGAGTGGTATTTGGCCCATCTCAGTTCTCATAGACGGAGACTGGAGTGCCTGCTGCTTTAACAAAATAGTCCATGAGATCTCCTGTAAGAACGAAAGCCAGCGCACGGATGAAGAGCGAGCCACTCTCAGAGAGATCAAAGATGCCTCCAGGGTGAGTTTCTCTGTATCTTAAGTTTATATGTGAAGAACTGCTCTTATTGTCTGTATCATCTCTTTCAGGTGATCGGTCTGTTTGTTCTCCTGGTTTTATTCTTTTTAGCATTTGTTGCATCATGTATCCATAACACCTGTGAGTGCGCACGAAGAGGGGACTGGCGAGAGATAGTTTTGGAGGAGGAGAAGATTGTTTCTGATAAACTGAGGAAGAAGGCCAAAGATGAGATGAAGATCAAACTGAACGAACTCATAGAAACACCAGATTGGGCAAAATGCTTCACTGTCGGAGACGAAATCATCAATAGACCTCCAACTCACCGAGTGCCCCCCTCTGGAACAGCCTCTGGAACAGCCTCTGGAACAGCCCAGTGCCTCCCTCTGAGACAGGGACAGCTTGATGTACCTCCTCGTGACCCTTGTGAGTCTGAGACTGAACCTTTACTTGAGCACATGGAAGAAGAGATTGTGTAATACAAACATGTAGGAGAAACTTTGGTAGTATTTTTGATAGTTATGGATAAAGTTTTCTGTCAGAAAGAAGCCAATATAACTAATATAACGAGAAATGAACATGGAAACTCTAGTGCCTCAAACCATGAAAGGAGAAAGTAGATAAATCTGTTTAACTTGTTTGTATTTCTTAAAAAGTAGAGTGGAGCACCAAGATCTCACCTAAAGTGTTAATGTAGTGAGACACATGACTCTTTATTGTGAGTTTGTGAATGATAAATGTTTTATAATGAGATAAAGACAGTGTGGCAGTGACCTGATTATTGTCAAAGTTTTGCTTTTACAGTTGAATTTATGGGGGAACTGTGATAATTCTGCAGAAATATGCAAAAAGTCAAATTCATCCAATCTTAAATCACCTAACTTTTTCTATATTTGATAAATCTACACATGATTTGTGTTTTTTAATACAAATTTTAATTGTGAATTGTTAAATTAAAACATATCTTGCAGCTTGATGTTGGTGGTGTTTCTTTCTCTCTGATGGAGATCAAGGTTATAAATATGGCTTCATGTTTCATTTTAATACTGGAGCGACAGAGACACTGTTGTGAAAAGCACTAGGCCCTACACCCAGTGATCCAAGTACAAAAGCTTGTCCACTGGAAACTTACCTACGTCTAACTAGACAGAAAAACAGATATTACAAGTGGCTAAATGGCACAAGATGTATATGTAATATTTTTCATTGTCACCTGTTTTGAGTTATTATGGTGTGAACATATTTAAACTTCCTCTTGTACGTCTTCTTATTTCTTCTTATTTCTTTATTTCTAAAGGGACAGCACATATTAATGAACATTTAAGTACAGCAACAATCACACACAAGTACATAACACCAGCACACCCACTGTACACACACTGTACACACACAACACACACTGTACACACACTATATAAACAACACACTGTACACACACTGTACAAACAACACACTGTACACACACTGTACAAACAACACACTGTACACACACTATACACACAATTCACTTCAGACAGTTCATTTGACATTTGAAGTGAAGAGTTAAAGAGTTAAACCAACAACCCCTCAAAATAAAAAAAATATTTGGTTAAACATGGCGACATATTTGACCATTGAACATTTGTTTTAAAGCTTTACTAAATGCTGTAGTGTTGAAAGTTCTTGTATCTGAGCTGCTCTGTGTTCCATGTTTGAGCTGCTTGATAAACAAAAGAGAGCTGTGTGAAAGCACTTTTCCTAAACGGCTCAGAGCAGTCGCCTCTAGAGCTGCTCTTGTTGTCCAGTTTGAATTTCTTTTAACAAACTCCTTTAGATGAGGTGGAGATTACTAAAAACTTTGCACATCAAAATTAAAGGTTGTATGGAGGATTTTTTTTTTGTTTGTTTCAAATTGTCAATGAAAGTTTAAAATACCATTACAGAGATGCAGCAGCCTTGTAATTATGATGACCAAAAACAAAAAAGAATGAAAATCTATCAACTGTGGACGTAGTGAGGCCAGATAAACATCCGCCAATAGACAACAAGGCTACCTCTTTATCTATTGGCTGTTCGGTTGTCAATCAAACTCCCTAGTGTAACTGACTCACCAGCGCGCGGGGATTACATCGTTTATGCAGAGGTTCTTAGAGGCTTTTTTAAACTGTAGCTTCCTCGTATTTCGCACAAAGTTTGTTGCGATGGCGGACGAGAATTTACGACCAGTTCACCGCAAAAGAAAATCCATTTTTGAGGTCACTGAAAGAAGAAGAGAAGGGAAAAGGAGCGAAGACAAAATGAGGTGATTCTTGGAGATCTCTTCCAGCGATGGCGCGAATGAAACAGCCAAAGAGTCTAAAAACTGACGCAGCAGTCGCTAAATTACTTCAAGACAGGTCACTTCAACAGTAATTCTGAATGCGCACTGGACGTAAACCGCACAGAGCGTTTATGTGAATGGACATATATTCTAGACCAGGGGTCTCAGACTCGCGGCCCTGGGGCCAACTGCGGCCCTCGGAAGGATTTTTTGCATCCCTCCACTTAATTCCAAAGAATAATGTCAGTGAAGCTGCAATCGGTGCCCATACAGATTCACAACAACAGATTATTAAACTTAGATTACAGCTTACATCCCAAAACTCAATTTACAGCAGTTGTGAAGCAACGAGTCTAAGTGGATCTGTTAATACAAGTACACGTGCACATACGGCGTCACCGAAGAACCAAAAGCTCCCACAGTATCAGAGCAGAGGAGGCGCTGACAGAATTTCCCTGTTCATAAGTATGGGACCTTTATTGGAGGGGCTAATAAGAAATAAAAATACTTTGACAGTCTGTTTACCTGCTCAACACTTGGTGCGTAACTTGCTGGCAACACGATGACCAAGCTCCACCTGTGCGTCGCTGAAATCCACGCGCACTCAGTGGCAAACACAGCTGTCCCATCAATATGCAAGCACCACAAAACCGCAGTGATCTATTCCAGAGGCTTGGCGACATGTTAGCAAAAAGTACGAGGCAAAAACAAGCGTCTTCCATCCATGTTTGACATATGAGAAGCAGATACACTCCAGTGTGATCCGCTTTCACACCGGCAAACGAACCAAAACTGGTCTGATTAACGAGCCTCTGTATCCCAGTAGAACAGTGATATCTCCAGTAACCAATACTGATGTTCCCTGTTAATACCGCGGGCCGTCCTCATCTTATCACCATGAACTCAAAAACAGCAACGTAGAACTTACTACAAACTCACCGCATCAGCCCAGAGTTCGGGTAACAGCAGCAGCCAACAGCGCTCACCGTAGCGCGCAGCTCCTCAGGACAGCGCTGGGGTCTGGTCCTTGGTCAGTGACTGGGTCTGAGCGGGTACGTTCTGCCGTCTGCGCGCTGGTTCCGTGCGGGGAAAGTGAGAATGCGCTGTGGACTACAGGTCTGTGCGGGCTGATCCGGTCCTCCGCACTCAAGAACCGCGGCTGGTTCCGAGGTGGTGCAAAGCATCCGGACAGAAGCATGAATCCAGTTTAGTTGGTGTCCGCATTTGGTTCTTCCCGGGGAAAGCGCTTTTCACTCCCCGCTCCACGTCATCTGAGCCCGGCCAGAACCGGAGCTGCATCTTCGGGACTCTGGTTTGGATCTAGTCCGACTGTATTTCTCACACTAGGCTAAAAGCAGGACATTTTTTAAAGGTGAATCAATTGAATGGGCGATTGCCTATTGCCATGAAATTATTTGGTTAATTAAAGCCGAAAATAACAAATGCTGGTTCCTACATGATCACGGGGAACACCGGGACCTCTGTGCAGGTCCTGCACAGAAGTACACACCCCCAACTTTGACTCACTCTGGAGCCACACGTTCCCATGTTCTTGCTCTGATCTTTGTGTGTTACATTCTCTGTATTGGCCATTGTTGGTAAAATAATTCAAAAATGAATCGCGGCTGCATCTGGACAACAATCTGTTACTGCGCTGGAGTCGTACAGCGCGTCATTACAGGCAGAGGAGACGCGTTTCTCCCATGATGCGTTTGGAATAGTTCGTTTGGACCTGCAGTCTATGGTTTGGACCCGGGTTCGCGTTCACACAAGTGTGAAAGTGTGTGAAAGCACCATCAAACTACAGGTCAAGGCTCACTGATGAGCATCTTCAATCCATCCTGAGGATCTCATGTGCTTCCTCCTGCAAGCCAAACATCTCTCAGCTGTGCAAGATGAAGTGTAGCCAGGTTTCAACCAGCAAGAAGTAGGCAAAAGAAGAAGAGTAGACGTATTAGTTTAAACTTACGTTCTAAATATATTTTCATGTTCTGAACTGTTATTAAAGATTAAGAAAGTGTGATGCGTGTTGTTCTTTCTCTCTCTTCATTTCCCGTGCAACCGCTATTTATCGAATACTCAATGGGGCCCAGCCTCACTCAGACTTTATCTAATGCGGCCCCCAGGTAATTTGAGTTTGAGACCCCTGTTCTAGACTCTTAGCGCATAGACCTCGATGTGCATCCATAAATCAAAAACGATGGGGACAAGGCGACGGCGGCAGAGTGCGATGAGCCGACGCAGAACTATAATTCGCCCTTAACGCAAAACCGCCTGAAGTCACATAGTCACATAACTAGGCTGGTGTCACGTCGTCACAATGTCACAACATCATCACGTCACGTGGGCGGTAAAAACAAGGAAGTGGAGCACCATGTCTGAAGTTGCAGCAGCGGATTTTGAGCCGAGGAAGATGGCAAGTGTGAAAACAGTCTTTTCGTGGACTGTGAACTAGCGAGTAGTTGTAACTCCGCTGTTTCCTGTTTATCTCTGGTTTGTTTAAACTGTTTTCCGCAATAGTGTCACATGACAGATGTCATGAACCCAGCGAATCAGGAAGGAGCAAGTCACAGTGACATGGTCCAATAAGGACGCGACTAGAACTCCTACGTCAGAGTATCAGCATTTTCAGGTGTCCACACAGCGCCGGATCAGATCTGTACTCAGATGAATTCGTGGGAGCTGGAGGCACCAGATCGTTCCGTCTCTGGAGCCGTTTTCCATCGATTAGTGGGAACGAACACTGCATCCACAACGAAAACAACTTGAATACGAACTAGTGTGGACGGGGCCTGAGAAATTTGTATTTGTCACATATTCTGCAATAGTGATAATTATTGGGCTTTTTGTCTATTACCTTCAGTGCTTTTTTATAAATAGTTTCAGCTAATTTAAGTAGTTTCGCACTTGTCAGAGTCCAACTAGTGATGCGATAATTTAGATGTGGCAAATCGAACTGAGTTTGTTGTTTGATTATTTCTTATATGATGAAAATTTGATGAACTATATTTGATTTTATTCACTGTTCTTTTTGACATGTTGTGTGGACGATAGTTGTGGGTTCAGTGTGACTCCCAGATACTTCACCTCATGGACCAGTTTCAGTTTTGTTCCAAGCACAACTACATCTGCGTCTGTATCCATGCCAGGTTTTTTTTTTTTTTTTTTTTTTTTTTTTTTTGAGAAAAACCAACCAACTTACTTTGAGATATTAAGATGTGATTGTGAATGTTGTAGCCAGTTTGCTCTGACATAGCACCTGCAGCTTATCATTTGTTTTTAGAGTAAACATACAAAACTGCATCGTCATGTAATGTACACCCTAAACAGCAATGGACCCAGTATCGAGCCTGTTTTTAAAAAGGTAACATAAAGCAGTTTCTGTGGAATGGTATTTGCGAAAGCCAAACTGCATTGGGTTTCGATTGTAAGGGCTTGTATTTAGATGCTCGGTAAGTAGCTCTGTGACCCATTTTTTAGATTACTGGCAAAATATTAACTGACCTTTAGTTATTGATTAAAGTGGGGTCGCCCTGTTTGAAGATTGGCATAATGACTCCAAACTTCCAGGGACTTTGAAAAATAACTTCTTGAAGAGATTTATTGATAATATTTGAACACATCTTTGGCTCTTGAATTCTTGAGATTACAAATGATCCTGTCCACAGTAGATTCAGATACTTCAGTAAATGTAAGAATTGGGGCCGTGGTGTCAAGCGGCTTTACCTGCTGGGTCACATTGTGTACTGTGGCTGACTGTGGTTGACTGTGGTCCATTTCACTTGGATTATTTGTTGTTTTGTAACTGAACTGTAATATTAAAGTCTGACACCTGCTGAGAGACAAACAGCCACTCTGCCATCTAGTGGCAAATACTCACTTTACCCAGACTGACACTTACTGAGTCATATGTTTTATTTATTGTCTATAATTTGAAAAGTATACTGTAAATTCTGCACTATAAGCCACTACTTTTTTCTCAGGCTTTGAACCCTGCAGCTGATGAAACGATGCGGCAACACGTCCATTCATATAAACCAGGGGTGTCAAACATACGGCCCGGGGGCTGGATCTGGCCCCCCAAGACCTTTGATCTGGCCCTCAGCTGATTTTCTACTAAAATATTTTAATTATATTTTCTATTAAAATATCAGTAATTTTCTGCAGTGCTGAGCATAGCAGCGTCTCCAGTGTCTCTGTACGTGGCCCCTCCCACCAGAGCAGCACAAATGAAGACTTGTCTCTTTCCAAACGCTCTTAAAGGACGATCGTTTTGACTGTTGACCGTGACACCCTCATCAGAAAAATGTCCAACATGAGAAAAGTGGAGCCGAGTGCAGGATTTTCCTAGAAAAATTGACTTATTCCTATTTGCAAACAAGTTCATGTTAAAACATTCTGTTGAAATTCCATTTTTCATCAGTTCAGTTCATCAATTAAAAAAGTTTTCTGTAATAGATTTGTGTTTCTCTGCACAAATATTTGAATTTATTGTTATTTTTGGGGTTTATACGCCATGAGTTTTCTGATCCGGCCCCTTTGGGATCAAAGTCGGTTGGATACGGCCCCCGGACCAAAATGAGTTCGACACCCCTGATATAAACGGTCTGTGGTTTGGTAACACAGTGGATCTGCACAGGCTGAGTAGAGAAAACGCCGCTGTCTGTGCGGTTACACATGGATCTAGGGTTAACGTGAAGGTGCTATACACGAGCTCATGATATTGTCAGTTCACTCAAACAGTTCATCGCCGTGTGATGAATTAAGTTATGATCCTAAATGAACATTAGTGAGGGGGACAAGTCTTAACCCTTGTGCTATCCTCAAATTAAATGTGGAAGTGTACTCCTCTGGGGTTAAAACAGATTCCAAATATAAATGACCACCAGAGGGAGACAAAGCAGTCAAAGTGTGTCAGAAGAGTCCAGTATATTTTATTATATTATATTATCATTATTATTATTATTATTATTGTTGTTGTAATATTATGCATAATAATGATTATAAGTACATATTGTTGGTACTGCAAAACTGTTACAAGTTGTAAAATTATTCATATATTTATTTTTTTATTACATTTTGTTACACATACAAAAGGTTAAAAACAAAGAAAATCATTTATTGGGGATTGAATTACAAAACATATAAATGATAATAATATGCACATGAAATGACACAATGTCACAACAACAAGAAGAAGAAGAAGAAGAGGCAATAGGAGCTCTGGGCAAGTCCTGCCAAGTGCTGCAACATGAGCACAGACGTCACAAGATGTTAAACTCTTTTCTTTGACTGTATTTTAGCAGGTTGTTGTGTTGTTGTTGTTGTTGTTGTCG
>NW_026571291.1:2663415-2674585 GCF_026225935.1 Boleophthalmus pectinirostris | reverse complement strand
TTTATTAATAATTTTTATAATATATAAAAATATGGCCAAGGTGGGTCTATATGACAGATATATTAAACTCATAAGCACTGAAACCCAAAGACTTAAAATGTTATCTGTCTGTCATCCATAGAGCTGCAGCTGCTGCTCTTGTTCTTCTGCAGGTTCGACCTGAGGCCGTCTCCTTCTTCAGGAGCGTGTTGACCTTGAGCTCTGGTCTGCTGCTGTGAAACACCTCATTACACAGAGGACATGTGCAGCAGGACTCATCAGTGTCCCAGGCCTGAGAGATGCAGCGTCTGCACAAGTTGTGTCCACATGGACTGGTGGTCACTGGCTCTTCAAACACCTCCAGACAGATGGAGCACAGGAACATCTCCTCAGAGCTCCGGTCTCTGGTGGTGGAGGAGGACATGTCTGAAACAGAAGCTATAGTTACTGTAGTTGCTCCCGTCATAAAAAAAAAAAAAAAACTCTTATTGTGACAGGAAAGAGGAAAAGAGCTTTTATTTTGCAAAGCTGCATGCAGACAGGATGTGGGGAAGAGGAGTGTGTGTGTGCTGTGCTGTGCTGTGGTCATGACTCTAACATTTCAAACAAGATGTGAGGAAAAGGTCAGAGACTCGCTTTAGATCCCACAGTGATGATCAAGAACAACACGATTTCAGCTCACATTTATTTACACACTCTAGAAGCAAAACTAAAGTGGAATTTCACTCAAAACCTTACAACAGGGACAACAGAAGTTACAGCAGAAAATGTCTGAGCTTCATTCAGTGGATTTAAATCACAATAACACTGAACGGAAGTGTGTGAGGCAGAAAAGGGCCGGGGAGAGGGAGGCACCATAGAAGTCTTAAAAAATATGTGTATGAGTACAGTATATATATATATATATATATATAAAAAAAATGTGTTTCTCACCTTCCACGGTGGTTGGTCTCTCACCCTCATTCAGCTCGGGTCGTCTACCAGAGGCCTGGGAGCTTGAGAGTTCTGCGCAGTATCTTTGCTGTTCCCAGTACTGCACTTTTCTGGACTGAGATGTCCATTGTTTTTTCCCGGTATCTGTTGTAGCCACTCTTCCAGTTTGGGGGTTACAGCCCCGAGTGTCCGATCACCACAGGCACCACTGATGCCTTTACTTTCCAGGCTCTCTCCAGCTCTTCCTTGAGCCCCTGGTATTTCTCTAGCTTCTCGTGTTCCTTTTTCCTGATATTACCATCGCTTGGTATTGCGATGTCAACCACCACGGCTCTGCTCTGTTTCTTATCCACCACCACTATGTCTGGTTGGTTCGCCATCACCATTCTGTCAGTCTGTATCTGGAAGTCCCACAGGATCTTGGCTCGGTCATTCTCCACAACCTTTGGAGGTGTTTCCCACCTTGATCCTGGGGTCTCCAGCCCGTACTCTGCACAGATGTTTCTGTACACTATGCCCGCAACTTGGTTATGTCGCTCCATGTATGCTTTCCCTGCCAGCATCTTACACCCTGCAGTTATGTGCTGGACTGTCTCAGGAGCCTCTTTGCACAGTCTACACCGTGGGTCTTGTCTGGTGTGGTAGATCTGGGCCTCTATTGCTCGAGTGCCCAGGGCCTGAGCAGCCAGGATCAGTGCCTCTGTGTGTCCTTCAGACCAGCCCTCTCAAGCCATTGGTAGGATTTCTTGATATCAGCCACTTCAGTTATGTTCCGGTGGTTTGCCCCATGTAGGGGTTTGTCCTGCCATGATGGTCCCTCCAGCACCTCTTCCTCTGGACCCCACTGTCTGAGACATTCTCTGAGCACCTCATCTGCCGGGGCCTTGTCCTTGATGTACTCAAGGAGCTTGGATGTTTCATCCTGGACAGTGGTTCCCACACTCACTAGTCCTCGGCCCCCTTCCTTCCGGCCTGCGTACAGTCTCAGGGTGCTGGATTTGGGATGGAACCCTCCATATATATATATATATATATATATATATATATATATATATATATATATATATATATATATATATATAGATAGATAGATAGATAGATAGATAGATAGATATAGATAGATAGATATGTATACAGGGGAAAAAAAATAAATTCAGGTCTAATTGACCCACCAGGAGAGCGTGAGGGTTAAAAATGTACAGAGTATTTTTATTTACTCATGACACCAGCTTGTATTGATCTGAACAAGGTCTTGATCATCTCTTGAATAAAGTTCAAACTGAACTTGCAACTTTAAAGAAATGGTTTGATATGAATTAACTATTTTTGGAAATAAAAAGAAAATAAGTAAACAGTGCCACGTAAAAATTCTCGTGAATAAATATAGATTATAAATTAAATTGGAAATTGCACATACTGAAGACAAAGATCACAAAAATCATTGCTATTGTAGAAAAGGCCCCCTTGTGGCCACAGACTTTGACACTCTCTCTCTCCTCCCTTGCCGTGCACCTCGCTTCACCTGGACTCTCGTCCAATCAGAAGACGCCTTGGACTCTTCAGCCTGCAGCTAGTTGTTAGTTGGTTGAAAAGTTCGATGCAAGCAGCAGTGTTTAGTGGCGCTGTTATTACCTGCTTGTTTTTTGTATTTGCTGTCCTCTGATTGTGTGAAGTGTGTGCGTTCTATGCAAGTAAGTGAATGTGTGTCAATGAGAGTGAGTTTTATATCATTTGTTCTTATTACACTTTGTTGTTAGCTTGGGCCTACTTTTTCCTTTAGCCTTGTTCGCCATTATACGTATAATGTTGTGTTTTACCTTGCCGTGTTTAGTTGATTTCCATTTACCGATACCGAGTATTCGTATTCTGTCGCTAATTTCGTAGTTATGTAACCCACGCACGGCGTGGTTCTTAATTGGTTGTTGGCTCGAGGCAAGCCTTGTCACGCGCTCGCTAGGCAGGCCTCGAGCAGGTATTGTATTTACCTTCGTGGCCACCAGAGGGAGCCATGCCTGTTATCTATTTTTGCGACCACCAGATGGAGCTCTTGTATTTTCAGTAGTATTCGTTTTCTGCCTTTCTGGTGAAACTGACAGTGCCATATATATGTATATATAGTGATATATGTCAGTTTGACCATGTTTATTAGGGTTTTCAGTTGTTACATGTTATTTGTATAGTTTTTTTATGTTCATATTGTATACATTTACATTATTCATTATTGTTTGTATTTCTTGTCTTTTCAGAACCACACACACACATACCCATACAGACAGCCTCCAATAAACATCCTCCAATCAAGTCAAGCATCAAAGTGATTCTTACCGATCACCTGCTGTGGGTTCCCACTTAGCTATCCAGTACATTAATTCGATTAGGAAGCACATCCTTCCTCACAGCTATATTATGTAAAATTAAAAAGTATGTAACTCAAAATGCACTCAGACTATTATATATAACCCTCTCATCCTTCCATACTTTAACTATTGTGTGGAAATATGGGGGAATAATTATAAAACAAATATAATTTCCATTTATTTTCTTAATGCAAAAGAAAACTATTAGAATTGTCAATAATGCAGATTACTGTGCATCAACAAATGCTCTTTTTATTAAATGAAATACATTAAAATGACATGATCTTGTTGATCTCAATACTGCAGTTGTGATGTTTAAGACACATAATAATCAGCTCCCTCAGAGGATCCAAGAGATGTTCAGACCCAGAGAGAGTGAGCCCATGTGTCTCCATCAGAGGAGTTCATCTGTGGAACAGTCTGGATGAAACATTAAAAGGCTCTAAAACAATTTACACATTTAAAAAATGTATAAGACCAGAATTATAGAGAAATATAGATGGACATATGTAGACCCCTCCCAGTGACGTCACTGCAAAGTATCAATAGAAATATCCAAGAACCAGCTGCCGTCTGTGAAAATCCAAAGTTTAAGTTCCTTCTTCTTCGGCCCAGTTGAAGAGATTCAAGAGCAAAAAGTCACAAGACACGGACAATCCAAAACATTCACACTCCAAATATTGTATTAAAAATGTGAACAAAACTCCAGCCTGCTGCTTCTGTCGGCCTTGTATCTGTTTGTTGTGGTTTTGTGCAGTTTTCTGTCCCTGTTTTGTTGTAGTTTTTATTAGTTCTGCAGAATAAAGTTTATTGAATTGCCTTTATTGTTTTATTTGTGTTTTCTGTATGACCTTCACAGTCACCTATTAATCATCTGCAAAAACACAGGTGTAAATACTTTAACCTTCCGGTATCGGGGAGAATAAAAAACACACTTTAAGAGCTTCAAGACAAAAGTTCAGAAGTTGTTCCTGTGGGTTTCCTTTGCACTCCCAGACTGCTGCCATGTTCAGTCCATTGTAAACAAAGAAAGCAGTCATATAGAGTGGTTCAGCTGCAGAACGTCTGATGAAGTATAAAATGTCTTGTTGCTCCTTCTGAAGTGTGAACTGACCTTGGATTGGTCTTAATAAACTTGAACTTCCTTTTGGCTCTGTGCACATCACAGACGCTTCTTTACTGGGGCTGAGTTCTTTATGGTTTTACAATATTGTGATGAAGAATTAGGCTCATAAAAATCCTGTCAATGTTTGATGAAGTGTTTTGGGTTTTTTTTAAGATCCAGTGATTTCCTTATGTCTGTTTACATCTCCAAAGCTCAAAATGCTCTGTTCCACCTTGTGATGTCATGTAGTGGTGGTTTTCAAGTTAACAGCTCCATTTTACCTTTAGTTCAGTTGAGATCAGCAACTCCAGGACTGAAATTATCTAAATGATTTTAGTGAAGACACATGAAGTTTAAAAACACAGTGGAGCACCTGTATTACCACATGACATCACAAGGTGTTTTCTGTTTGAGAGAAAAAGTCCAGGTTGGTTTGTTTGTGATGAGGAAACTACATTATAACATAGATGGTGTAATATGGGCTCTTTAAATAATTGCTTCCAACAAACAAGAATTGGACTTCCTCCTTACCAGTGTAATCTGGAGTACCCCAGGGGAGAGTAATCGCCCCAGCCCTGTTTATTTTGACGGCTTTAGAAAGGTTTATCTTTAGGTTTATTACTCAAAAGTGTTAGAGGCCATGTACTCTACCTGATTTTCCTCATGTATTTGAGCAAAGTTTGTCTTACCCCAGTCCACATGTGCTCCCTGTGTGACCGGAGCAGGACCTGTGTTCAGCAGTAAGTCAGACCTGAGCCCAGAGCATGTTGGACTCCGCCAGGGCCGCCCCTGTCACCGGTTCTGTTCATTGTTTTTATGGACAGAATTTCTAGGCGCAGTCAGGGGCCAGAGGGGGTCCGGTTTGGGGACCACAGGATCATTTCTGCTGTTTGCAGATAATGTTGTCCTGACGGCTTCATCGAACAAGGACCTGCAACATGCACTGGGAACAGGTCGGAACCAGGACTAAACCAGGACTAAACCAGACTAAACCAGGACCTGTAACATGCACTCAGGTGGTTTGAATAAAGAGAGGAATGGCTGGGATAAAGATCAGCTCTTCTAAATCTGAAGTCATGGTTCTTGATCTGAAAAAGGTGGTGTCCTCTCCAGGTGGTGGAGAATCCCTCACTTAAGTGGAGGTTCAGGTATCTCTGGGTCTTGTTCACGAGTGAGGGGAGGATGGAGCGTGAGATTGACAGATGGATCAGTGTAGCGTCTGCAGTGATGTGGTCGCTGTATCAGACAGTGAAGAAGGAGCTGATTCGAAAGGCAAAGCTCAGATTTACTAGCCAGGCTGGTACCACCTAGTGCCTCCGCTCAGTTTAATTTCTCTCCAGCGACTAGTTCAGGAATCAGAAAACACTAAACGGTTTGCAAGAACCCTGGAAGTTGTAGCACACGCACCGGCCAATCAGCTGTGAGCTGTGAAGCCATGACGTCAAACTCAAGCATCTGTCTGGGTCCTTTTTGTGGAACAGCACAACAGTAAACAAAGTGTCCAGATGGATGTAGACGATACAAACTTTGCATTTTTTATTGCACCTTTAATTCACAAGTTCACCTCGCAGAAACAACAATGATCGTTGACAGACATGTTCACTCTGTTTTGTTTGCTGTTGTGCTGGCAATTTCTTGGACACCACTGAGCGTTAAACCGCATTACATACATCATAAACTTATAGCAATGATTGGTTTGCCTTCCATTGAGCGAACGAATCCTAATGCTGCCAGGTCAGACAGTTTACATGAAGTCAAACTGGCTGATGAATCAGGCTACCGATTTACCGCTCAATCTATGCTTCTACCGAAAGGACAAGAAGGAGGAATAGAACAGTTGAAATAAATTTAATCCGCAGAGTGGTTGGGCACTGCCTTAGAGACAGGGTCTGGTCAAATATATTCTCTGATCCTGGTGTATGTTTTGGTTGTTCCACCAGGCCTCTGTAATCTGACAATTATACAACATCTCATATCAACATTGTAAAATACACAAACACACTTAACCTCCTCATGTTTTCACTGGAATAATAATTCAAAGTTTGCTCATAAATGCCATTGGTTGATGAAATGTTTCTAACCTTTGATGATTTGATGATTAGAGTTGATAAACAAGGTTAAAGTCGACTGCAAACACAGCCTATAAAAACCGCTCTCACAGTTTGGGATCATGATTCTGCCTTTGAGATGAAGACCATGCAGTCGTCTATCTTCTTCCTGCTGCTTCTGGGTGTGTGTCCCTGGGTTTGGATGCTCCACCTGAGCTCAGTGAAGTGAAGCTGGTGCGGGGGACCTGCCCCATGTTCTGGTTCAGCTTCAACGGTCGCTGTTACAAATATGTGCCCACTCCTATGTCCTGGGCCGATGCAGAGCTCAACTGTGTGTCTCAGCGCACCAACCTGGTGTCCATCCACAGCCTGGCAGAACACAACTTTGTGAAGGGGTTGATTCAGAATTTTGATCACACTCAGGGCCGAACCTGGATTGGACTCAGTGACATCCACAAAGAAGGAGCGTGGATGTGGTCTGATGGTTGTCCAGCGGTTTATAGGATGTGGAATGCCGGAGAACCAAACAATAGTGGACGAAATGAACACTGTACAGAAATCTGTTTTGGTAATGATAAAAACTGGAATGATGAGGGTTGCTCACGTTGGTCTCCCTCTGTCTGTGCCACACGTAAACCTGGCTGTTAGAAATGATGCCACAGCCACAAACCAACACCTGGACATGGACTTTATCTTCTGATTTGATGATAAGATTCTACATTCTGAATAAATTTTGTTTTGTTTTCTGCGACACCAAACTGATTCTAATGTATGTAGACTGTAAAAGCCAAACACTGATCAAACAATGACTCTGTGATTACAAAACAAACATTAAATCTTACACATTTGTATGCAGGTTATTTTATCATTTTTGTGTAGACAGTTTATACTTTTGTCATTGACTTGATCTGTGAATAAAAAGACTGGAGTCAGCTGCCACTTCATCTTGTTTCATTGTAAAGTGTAATGTGCATCTGATACAATACGTATAATAAATGTGCAGTGGATTCAGCTGCTGTTTTGTTTTTCTGTGTGTGACTGCGTCACTATTGCAAGAACATCATTATTTCCAATTTATTCTGATGACATCACTTCAAATTATAGCAGTATAAGGTAAGGTCAAATATTTTCTGGACAGGAAAGCTCTACATACACTTTATTGTTTCTTAGTTGCACCATATTTAACGTACTGTGCTGAGATCTGGGGTAATAATTATAAAACAATATTGGAACCACTATTCACATTACAGAAAAGAGCACTACGGATAATTCATAACGTTGGGTTTTATCACCACACCAACCAGTTATTTATCACTTCCAAAATTTTAAAACTTAAGGATTTGATAAGCTTCCAGACAGCAAAAATAATGTACAAGGCAGAAAGGAAGGAACTCCCAAAAAATATTCAAAAACTTTTTAGAGAAAAGGAGACAACTTATAATTTAAGGGGAATTCATCTCTTTAAAATGCCCAGAGTCCGTACAACAAGAAAAAGTTTCTGTATTTCAGTTTGTGGGGTCAAAATCTGGAACTCTATGAGTGATGACCTCAAAAAATGTCCAAATATGAAAATGTTTAAATATAAATATAAAGAAATGGTAATATCTAGGTATGCTCAAGAAGGAATTTAATTTTATTATTATCTGAATGCAAGTGCTATATTTATTTTTGTATCGGGAGTAATGTGACGTACTATATGAGTCTGGCAGAAGCACATTATTGCTTTAGTGGAATTGTAAAAGGGGGTGGGGGTAGATAAGCATTGCTTCACCCCACTCCTTTTTGGAACAATTGATTTTTTATTTTTTTTCTCTTTTCTTTTATTTCTATTTGTGGATATTATAGTTGTGATGAGCAGTGTAAAATAATAGTCTTTATGTATCTGTTGATTATTGCATATGCAATTTATCATTTACTGTATGATAATGCAATTTGTTATTTATGGAAACATCCTAAATAAACTTATCATCATAAATTATGTCCAACAACACCACTCCATATTTACCATTTACAGCACCATCTGTTAGTGAACAACAATATGGATTTAGATCGAGTAGATCTTTAGATCCCACAGTGATGATCATGAACAACACGATTTCAACACACATTTATTTACACACTCTAGAATTGTTCTCATCATCCTCTTTAATGATCGTAACAGGAAGAAGCCAGGCCACTTCTCAGAGTTGGAACGTGAAATTTTCAAATCCACGTCTGTCTGTTGGAGCAAAACTAAAGTGGAATTTCACTCAAAACCTTACAACAGGGACAACAGAAGTTACAGCAGAAAATGTCTGAGCTTCATTCAGTGGATTTAAATCACAATAACACTGAACGGAAGTGTGTGAGGCAGAAAAGGGCCGGGGAGAGGGAGGCACCATAGAAGTCTTAAAAAATATGTGTATGTCTATATATATATATATATATATATATATATATATATATATATATATATATATATATATATATATATATATATATATATATATATATATATAAAGGGGGAAAAAAATAAATTCAGGTCTGTTTGACCCACCAGGAGAGCGTGAGGGTTAAAAATGTACAGAGTATTTTATTTACTCATGACACCAGCTTGTATTGATCTGAACAAGATCTTGATCATTTCTTGAATAAAGTTCAAACTGAACTTGCAACTTTAAAGAAATGGTTTGATATGAATTAACTCTTTTTGGAAATAAAAAGAAAATAAGTAAACAGTGCCACGTAAAAATTCTCATGAATAAATATAGATTATAAATTAAATTGGAAATTGCACATAAACATACTGAAGACAAAGATCACAAAAATCATTGCTATATTATGTAAAATTAAAAACTATGTAACTCAAAATGCACTCAGACTATTATATAACCCTCTCATCCTTCCATACTTTAACTATTGTGTGGAAATATGGAGGAATAATTATAAAACAAATATCATTTCCATTTATTTTCTTTCTCTCTCTTTCACAAAGCTCATGTGAGGACCAGACTGAAAAGTCCATGTGTCTCCATCAGAGGAGTTCATCTGTGGAACAGTCTGGATGAAACATTAAAAGGCTCTAAAACAATTTACACATTTTAAAAAATGTATAAGACCAGAATTATAGAGAAATATAGATGGACATATGTAAACCCCTCCCAGTGACGTCACTGCAAAGTATCAATAGAAATATCCAAGAACCAGCTGCCGTCTGTGAAAATCCAAAGTTTAAGTTCCTTCTTCTTCAGCCCAGTTGAAGAGATTCAAGAGCAAAAAGACACAAGACACGGACAATCCAAAACATTCACACTCCAAATATTGTATTAAAAATGTGAACAAAACTCCAGCCTGCTGCTTCTGTCGGCCTTGTATCTGTTTGTTGTGGTTTTGTGCAGTTTTCTGTCCCTGTTTTGTTGTAGTTTTTATTAGTTCTGCAGAATGAAGTTTATTGAATTGCCTTTATTGTTTTATTTGTGTTTTCTGTATGACCTTCACAGTCACCTATTAATCATCTGCAAAAACACAGGTGTAAATACTTTAACCTTCCGGTATCAGGGAGAATAAAAAACACACTTTAAGAGCTTCAAGACAAAAGTTCAGAAGTTGTTCCTGTGGGTTTCCTTTGCCCTCCCAGACTGCTGCCATGTTCAGTCCATTGTAAACAAAGAAAGCAGTCATATAGAGTGGTTCAGCTGCAGAACGTCTGATGAAGTATAAAATGTCTTGTTGCTCCTTCTGAAGTGTGAACTGACCTTGGATTGGTCTTAATAAACTTGAACTTCCTTTTGGCTCTGTGCACATCACAGACGCTTCTTTACTGGGGCTGAGTTCTTTATGGTTTTACAATATTGTGATGAAGAATTAGGCTCATAAAAATCCTGTCAATGTTTGATGAAGTGTAATCGCCCCAGCCCTGTTTATTTTGACGGCTTTAGAAAGGTTTATCTTTAGGTTTATTACTCAAAAGTGTTAGAGGCCATGTACTCTACCTGATTTTCCTCATGTATTTGAGCAAAGTTTGTCTTACCCCAGTCCACATGTGCTCCCTGTGTGACCGGAGCAGGACCTGTGTTCAGCAGTAAGTCAGACCTGAGCCCAGAGCATGTTGGACTCCGCCAGGGCCGCCCCTGTCACCGGTTCTGTTCATTGTTTTTATGGACAGAATTTCTAGGCGCAGTCAGGGGCCAGATGGAGTCCGGTTTGGGGACCACAGGATCATCTCTGCTGTTTGCAGATGATGTTGTCCTGATGGCTTCATTGAACCAGGATCTGCAAAATGCACTGGGAACAGGTCTGAACCATAAACCAGGACTAAACCAGACTAAACAAGGACCTGTAACATGAACTCAGGTGGTTTGAATAAAGAGAGGAATGGCTGGGATAAAGATCAGCTCTTCTAAATCTGAAGTCATGGTTCTTGATCTGAAAAAGGTGGTGTCCTCTCCAGGTGGTGGAGAATCCCTCACTTAAGTGGAGGTTCAGGTATCTCTGGGTCTTGTTCACGAGTGAGGGGAGGATGGAGCGTGAGATTGACAGATGGATCAGTGTAGCGTCTGCAGTGATGTGGTCGCTGTATCAGACAGTGAAGAAGGAGCTGATTTACTAGCCAGGCTGGTACCACCTAGTGCCTCCGCTCAGTTTAATTTCTCTCCAGCGACTAGTTCAGGAATCAGAAAACACTAGACTAGTCCTTTTTGTGGAACAGCACAACAGTAAACAAAGTGTCCAGATGGATGCAGACGATACAAACTTTGCATTTTTTATTG
>NW_026571291.1:2633888-2662915 GCF_026225935.1 Boleophthalmus pectinirostris | reverse complement strand
AAACATTTATGGCTAAATATTTGGGCTGGGCAAAAGTAAAAAATATTAATCGCTTTAATCCCATGAGTTTGAGTGCGATTAATCACGATTAATCTCATGTTATACACAAAACCAATTTGTAGGAGCCATTTTTCTTTCATTTAGGCTGGGGTTAGTTTGGGTCACTGTTTGTCTGGGCACAGGGTGACCTATATTCAGCTTGGCCACAAGGGGGCAGGGTGGAGTCAAGCCCTATATAAATGCACAGGTGCCAGTGCACTGGGTGTGTGGGTGACAGGAGGTCACACGGTTTTTACCGCTCTCTTTACGGCCGGTGGTCTAGTTTTCACTACTCAACTCTGTAATATAATCGAACATCTTTTTATCCATTCTACTTCCTACTCCTTTCTGCTTTATGATCCAATCTGCCAATCGGGTAGCGCGTTAGGCCTGGATCCCCTGCACCCAGAGACGACAAAAGGTTAGGACTAAAATTGTCGTTACACAATTAATGAATTAAAAAGTAGAGTATAGCTGCATTTTTATTGGAAATGTAAATGAAAGAGCCAAACATTTTGTTGTGCAAACAGCATTTCTTTCAGACGAGAACCATCAGAGTCTTCAAGTTATTCTGAAGGCTCAAGAAAAAATATTGAATGAATTTTTGTACTACTAATATATTTTTAAATATTTTTTATTCCGTGAGTAATAAACACGACACTAGTAATAATTTCTAGATCATTGTTATGAAATTGGACTGATATTTCTTGGGGAACAAAGGGTTAATGGAAATGGACCAATCACAGTTTTTCTTCCAGTGGTTTCTGGGTAAATCAGTGACTCCCCCTGCAGCGCTGAACTAAACCAGGACTAAACCAGAACAGAACCAGGACTCACTGTTGGGACGGACTCGGAGGTGACGCAGGAGAAAGGACCGACCCAGAGCTCCGCACCTCATGGAGTTAAACGCAGCCATTGCCCAATCGCACTTTGAGGACACCATGCTCCGTGGGCTTGGGGTTGTCTCTCTTCAGTCTAAGATTAGACCTGGTTTAGACCTGGTTTAGTTCTGGTGTAGTCTTTGTGTAGTGCTGGTTTAGTCCTGACCCGCCAGTATGTAATCACTACCCGCCCGCATACCCCCATTGACTGACAAGGGTTTACAGCCCCAGAGCGCAGGGGGAGGAACACGATGTGCATTCATATACTGTAAAAAATAAATAAATAAATAAAAAATCATGCAAAATTACACTAAAAACAATCCGTGAAACAGTGAGACTGCGAAAGGTGAACCGCGATATAGCCAGGGACAACTGTAAATTCAAAAATAGGTAAACACTAAACATTCTAAACCAATTCAGGACTAACTGGAAAAAAGAAAAATAGGAGGAAAAATAGGAATACAGGCACACACAAGAAGAAGTGCCCAAACATAACTACAGCAGTGTATAGGAGGAGGAGAGAGAGAGAGATACTTTATTGATCCCATGGAAAAGTTCTGTTGTGTCTTGGTCAAAGGCGTCAGTGCAGTAACAGGAGGACTGGTCAGGGAAGGTCAGCAGATCCTGTGGAAGAGCCAAAAGTGTCCCTCCTCTGTGTTCTGAAGCATCACAGCAGTGTCCACGGGGAACACAACAGGAAAGACCTTGTTCTTACTCCGCTCTGGTGCTTTCTGTTTTTTTTTCTGAGTTCAGTTGTGCCTTTAAATGTGCAGTGTTTGATTGTGCTCTCTCTTCAGGTACATCCTGTGTAAGCCTCCTGCAGAGGTCACACAGACAGGTCTGAAGTGCATCTACATGGACTCTGAAGAGAAAACCATGACTTTCAGTACCGTAGACAAAGTCCTGTTCAACACACTCAGGCCTATGCTGGGATCTGTACGAAAAATGGTATTACTGCTTATGTCATGTCAAGTCACTTTATTTCTATAGCACATTTAAAACAACTGTAACATGTTGCATGAAAGTGCTTTACAACAAGAAACACCACATAATCCACCTTTACATGAGAGCTTTAACTCCGATTAAAAATATATTAAAGCAGAACTACCTTAATTAATGTCTTTCAAAGACCCACTAATTGTTCCATATGGCATCTTGGGGTGTTTGAAGGGCACACTGGCGCCCCCACCTGTCTCTGGGCGGAAAAATCAGACATGCAGCTTCATTGCCACTGACCCGGTGGCAGCTCTCAGGGCTCTGTCTCGTTCTAGCGAGAGCCAAAGTGCTTTATGCCACTTCAATATACACACAGGTAACCGAGCTGCGACACTCCCATTACTGACGCTATTCACATTTCACTGCAAGAATAAATATCTCGTGTTTATTTGTGAGGTGTCAGTCATGACACAACCAGCTAAGAGACAGAGGAAGTCTTTGACCGAGGACGCAAGGGAAAGAAAACGAGAATCGAACAGAGCTCGAGCTCTCAGGAGTCAGTTTGGGGAAGGTGTTTGAGGAATAACAGAGCTCAAGAAAGAGAAGGAGCGACACAGAACTGGAGATATTGTTGCTGAACACACAAGTTTCATAACCCAGTGCTCATATCTCTGTTATATTTATGTAACTTGAGTAATTGTTAACTTTACTGCACAGTTATCTTGTTCGTAGATGCTGTTATTAGCATGCTCCATTTTCCATTGTCGTTATGAAGCTGAACCATTAGATTGACTCACGTTGTATAAATCCTTTGATTTGAGCGACTCATGTCTCAGCTGCATGTAGGATGTGTACAGTTTGTGTTGTCAGTGAGCAAAAACAAGTGCGATTTGGAAGTTTAGCCCTGACGTGATATGTGACTATGGCGACGTTTACACAGAAACGAATCACTGTGTCACAGTATCGGAAATGATTTGCGTCCAGACACGTCGTTTCTGTGTCCGCAGGGTTTCCCTATCCACATAACGTTGAGCGTATTTGTTTAAGTTTCACAGAAACAAAAAACCACATGGCTCATTTGCATAAACTAAGTGCTCAAAAAAACAGGTTGCTATTGTGTCGCTGATGTGGTTCAGTTTCTGTCGGACTAAAGGACACGACTCAGTGGAGTGTGAGTGTTCTCTCTGTGGCAGAGGGATGTTCTGCTGAGGGTGAGTTTGTTCTGTGTTTCTATCACAACAAACAACTTTAGCCCAGATGTAAAATCAGCCTGAACTTTAGTAATGCATTTGTGTTGGATCGGCCCGTTTGGAATTTCGAGGAGAATATGATATTATTTATTTAAAGCAGGAGTCTCCAACCTGTAGCTCGGGAGCTGCCAGTAGCTCCACCCCCTTCAGAGCAGCTCCCCAAGGGGTTTCTGAATTCTGTGTATTGTGCTGAAGAACAACTTGCCACTGGAAATGCATCCTTTTCATGCCTAACTTTGTGCACTGATAAATGGAGAATGATTTATGTTTTAGAGGCATCTAGATGTTCCGCATTGAAGACTTGCCAAGACTCTTAAATTGACTTAGTTTCTTTGCGATTGCTAAAATAGGCAGCTCTCTGGCATTTTCTTTTTGTAAAAGTAGCTCACTGGAGGAAAAACGCTGGAGACCCCTGATGTAAAGAGTAAAATAACATTACCCACCTGAGATATTTTGTTGCATACAGTGTTCACCAGCTTTGTGAAAACACATGTGAGCTCAGCTGAGCGGAGTGGGGGGGGGGGGGGGAGAGGATTTACGACAATGCATTTTCACTAACGACCTGTTGGGGGAGCACTACCGCCAAAATTACTTAGTTCTGTTTTAATTTGGAATGAAAATTTATTCCACTTTAAAAATACCATGTAAACACTTAATTCCTAATGATTATTTGGAATTAAACTTAATTTGGAAGTAAGTGGGTGGTTTATTCCTCGATCATATAAACGTTGCAGGCTCATTGGGTTGCCCTTTTGACGTGATGACGCACTGCAAGATGGTGAAAAAAGTTTTTATCATGTTTGTGTTGGGGTCAGCCTGATGTTCCCTGGTACCAGTGTTCCCATACCTCTGTTACCCAGTGCCTGTTTTTCCCGGAGAAGCAGTGGTACCTCCAATTGTGAAAGGTTCCCCATTAACACCGTGGATCGTCCTCATCTCAAGTGATGAGCTCATGAAACAGCAGCATGTAGAACTCTCTACGCAGTTCACCGAACATCTGCCCAGAGCAGGAGCTCTGAGTTTGGGCAATAGCGGTAAAGACACGGGGCCACAGCGTAGCACGCTTGGTCTTGTGCCATCATCCGAGTTCGTTGGTCTGGAGGCTCTGTCCTCCATGTCCTGGTTCTAGACGGGGACGAGCAAGACCAGTGTGCAGTGGACTGGGTCCAAAAGAGAGAAAGCGCTGTGGACTACAGGTCCAGGCAGGCTGCTCCTGTCCTCTGTGCTCCAGGACTGCAGCTGGTTCTGAGGTGGTGCAAAACATCCTCGCAGAAACGTGAATCCTGTTTGGGTGGTTGTATCTTGTTCTGAGCGTCTGTGCTCTTGTTTCTTCCCGGGGAAAGCTTCTTCTCAGGTTAAGGCACCTAACACCACTCCCCGCTCCAGCTCATCTAAACCTGACCTGAACTGGAGCTGCTCCTGCTGTCAGGAGTCTGAGTTTGAGTTTGTATGGGTGTATTCCCACATGTAACAACAAACCAAGATGACAGAAAAGCTGAAGTGTGTGTTTTCTGTCCAATCAGAACCTTCCCCACCCCCAGACGCTGAGTGAAATTAAATAAAGGTGATTTAACGTGTTTTCCATGTAAACCTCAATTCAGAATTATTATTTCCATATAAACTCGAAGGATAATATTTTAATTCCAAACCATTTAATGCTTCACTCTCACAACACGCTGAGCTTCACAGTGCATTGTGGTGCGCATGTCTACTGCTCCTTTCCATTCAGAAAAATCTCCAAATTGTCACACAATCCAGTTTTTTGTAGTTTCTCTGCTTGGCCATATCAATGTGCCTTGAGCCAAGTGTGCGTCACTGCAGATGAAGGTGTGCAGTGACGCACACCTTCATCTGCAGTGACGGGAAACACCCCATAACCTCTTCATTCATAAAACTTCCAAATTCTTATGCATCTGTCCCATGTAGCCGCGCTGCTCAGCTGCACTCACAGTACCAGGCCCTTTACCCACAGTGATGCACCTTCAGCAATCAGATAACATCAACACATTCTAAACATCATTTCAACTCCAAACATTCATTCTCTAACAATGAATGTGGTTGTACAGTTGGCATCGTGCCAAAGATGACAGAAGTCGTTCTGCGTCAGTCATCCCAAACTCCAGAAAATGAGCTGCGTAAAATGGATTCCCAGCCGTCAGCCCTGGGATTGTGCGCTCACCTTATTCCACCAGCAGGATGTGTTTTCTTAGTTGGGCTTAGTTCCAGTGCACTATAGGATTTATAGTAACTCCCCATTCATGTTTAGGTGTCATCAGCAGCACAGGGCACGTCGCCTCTGCTGCTTTTCTTGTACTGACTTCACCTCTGCCATTGCTTTGCTTATACCGTTTTTGCCTGTACTGTTTTGTTTTGCCTGTTGTCTCATGTCTGGCACCATCTCCCGCACGGAGAACAGGCGCCCAACTCTGGCGCAGCTGGTTGTGCGCTAGGAAATATGGGTAACTGTTCTATTATGAACTGAATGAGTCCAGGACTTTTAATGTTGTAGCTATCATTATTGAAAATATGTTTCCTTTGAAAATGTAAAACAAAGACCCTATAAACTATTTAACGTGGCTCTCTTTTGATACTTTTTTTATTTATTTATTTTTATTTTATTTTGCACATATAACATGACAATAAAAAGAAACATACTAGATAAAAAGTAGGTGCCGGAAGAGACAAAAAACCCAATAGGGCGAAATATTAAAGCCTCCACCTCATGAATACATTAAAACTTTTACATTATCATTGTGCATAAAAAATGTAATATATATATATATAAATTATATTTAAACACCATGCATTAAATTCTTTTGATTCAAACATGGATTAAAACACAATAAGAAAATCCACAATTGAAAGATTATCAAACATTAACATGAAATATCAAACATTTCCTCAAACTCCTTTTAAACATCGCCTCTGATCTGCGTCACTGACCTGATGTGAAAACTGAATTTACAGCCTCTGGATCGTAGCAAAACTGAGCTCTTGATGTGACAAATTTTGGAACATGAAAATTATGCATTTGACGAGTTTTGTATCTGTGAATCTCTGCATTAGTTTTAAAATAAGATGTGAAATGTTCAGGGATCGTTGTTGAATTGTAAAGAATTTGATACATAAAAATACAAATTTGATAAATATTAATCTCATAAATATTAAGAATGCTAAGTTTAGTAAATAAATGAGCAGACGATGTTAGTGGCACAGAATGAGTTGCAATTCGAACAAAAGGTTTTTGCACCAATAATATTTTGTTCAGAGTAGAGAAAGTGCAGCCCAGACTCTATTACAATATGACAGGTAGGGATAAATGAAACTATAATATAATGTAAGTATAGAATTTGAGTCCAGAAACTTACAAACTTTTCTTATAATACCAAGAGATTTGTTCATTTTCCTAGTCACCCAGTCAACTGCTCTTTCCAAGATCGATTATCATCGATAATGACGCCCAAACATTTGGTGGATGAGACACGAGTTATTTCAATTAAATCAAGTTTGATTTTAGGGTTAGTTAGAAATGATTTTTTACCACAAAAAATCATATAATTAGTTTTTTTGATATTAAGAGATAATTAATTTAAAGTTAATTTTGAACCATTTGTTATAAGCAGATAAAGCAACATTAGTTTGGTTTGATTTCCCCAAACTACATTTGAAGTGACGTTGTTGCAACTGCATTTCTGTTAATATTCCAAATTGTCAACCCCTTGACTGCCACATGTGTGATCTGCCCACACGTGCTGTGATGAAAGTGTAGGGGAGGTGCCACGTTAACAAGTGCATAAATGTCGTTCATCTTAAACATGCACAAGAAGTGACTATACAACCTCTTGTGCCAGTGGAGGAGCACAAGATGCTGTGTGTAAAAGCTCCACCACCTGCTTCACTGATGTGATCTTGACGTGTTCAGAGCTGTGATGAGTGCAGTGAATGTGCCAGGTTACTGGTACTTGAGTAGTAACTAAGGATGGGCATTCGATGAAATTTTCTTAATCGATCATCGAAAGAATTTAAGATTGATTATCGATTAATCATTAACGTTTTTATATTAAAATGATCATCATTATTATTTCTATCTGCACTAATCTGCATAAATAAATTCAACTTTACGACATATAAACCGTAACGACTCTAGAGCCAATCTGAGATTATAATGTGTTTAATTCAGTTTTGTTCAAATCTCACAGAAACAAAACTTAAAACCACATCACTAATTTGCATAAACTAAGCGAAGATAAAACTACAGCTCTTGTGTCGCTGATGTGGTTCAACTTCTGTCGGATACATTGAGCGACTCTCACCTGGAAAAACTTTTTTCCCACTGGACACAGAAACATATGTGTTTGCTTTATACACTGTGCACATGGACTCACACTTGTCCCAACCAGAACGGAAAGTGTGGAATTTCTTGTACAAATCATCGTTAAATCCACATTTGTGCTTCGGTTCGTTACAGACTGACCCACTGTTTTGTGTCTCGTTCCTTCTGATGCAGAGACACATGTACACACCTGTTTGGTCACATTACACACAACAACATACATTCAGTTTGTCCATTAAAATTAACGTAATTTATGAAATTCTTAATGATCAATTATCGATTAATCGACTAATCATGCCCATCCCTAGTAGTAACTTATAAGTGATGGCTGTAAAAAAAAACTTGGTTTCTTCATGGTCTAATTCATCCATGTGTTAAAGTTTGTATAGAGGATTTTCCAAGGAAGGAGAAATCCAGCGACTGTTTGTCCTTTTTCAAATGTTGCGCATGAGTGAAACCAAACAGCTCCTACGTAGAAACGCCTCCTCCCGCCTCCTCCTTACCTAATAATAATAATTAAATAATTAAAACGAAAAAGAAATAATTAAAACCTAGGGCCGGTTTTAATTATTTCCCCCCAAAATACAAAAAATTAAACCACAACCATTTTTTACCACCAACCTGTGAGCAGAGGAGTCAAGGCTGAAACAAAATAACGGCCTCTGCTTGAGTTTTAAGGCAGATGCATTTGCAAATATTGGTCCCGTATGATATAGATCTGTGCATAATTGATGAATTTGCAATTCTCACAGTTTATGATTCCACCATTTTCAGATGGGGACCTGTATGTGAAGTTGGCCGCTAATTTGGAGAGTGAACTGAAGGCTCAGACCTGGGGCCGTCAGGAGAAGAGAGACGGGAACTTCTGTCACGAGAACTCATTCAGTGTGATTAATGTGGAGAAGATACAATGCAACATAAAGGATCCTGAGCTGAAGTCATGGTCACCCAGTAGTGATCACTCCAAATGGGCCATAACCACTTCTCCCGGCAAAACCTGGACCTGTTTCGGAGACATGAATCGCGCCGAGTCACAGTACCTACGCTGGGGAGGAGCTCTGTGCATCGACAGCAAAGAAGTCCATGCTTTATTTGAAGGGTGTTTGAATCGCAAACGTCCACGCAATTGTTAAATGAGATTTTTTTTTCACATTTTATTATATCATGTTGCATAGAAAAAAGGCTAAAAAAAAGTAGTAATAAAATATAGATTTCAAATGCAACAACTGATCTGTCTTAATTCATTTGACCATTAATTCAGAAATGAAAAGAAACTGCACAAAAGTTATTAATACAATACACTGATTTGCATCACTATTACCTGTCCAGGTGTATCTCCAGTGTTGGGGAGTAACAGATTACATGTACCGGAGTTATGTAATCAGAGTACAAATGATGAGTAACTGTATTCAGTTACAGTTACTGTTTCAGTGAGTAGTAATTGGATTACAGTTACTTTGTTGAAATAAATGGATTACACGGTGGGATTTTCCTTTGGGCTATATATATATATATATATATATATATATATATATATATATATATATATATATATATATATATATATATATATATTTAAAAAAAATGTGTTTCTCACCTTCCACGGTGGTTGGTCTCTCACCCTCATTGAGCTCGGGTCCTCTACCAGAGGCCTGGGAGCTTGACAGTTCTGCGCAGTATCTTTGCTGTTCCCAGTACTGCACTTTTCTGGACTGAGATGTCCGTTGTTTTTCCCGGTATCTGTTGTAGCCACTCTTCCAGTTTGGGGGTTACAGCCCCGAGTGTCCGATCACCACAGGCACCACTGATGCCTTTACTTTCCAGGCTCTCTCTCCAGCTCTTCCTTGAGCCCCTGGTATTTCTCTAGCTTCTCGTGTTCCTTTTTCCTGATATTACCATCGCTTGGTATTGCGATGTCAACCACCACGGCTCTGCTCTGTTTCTTATCCACCACCACTATGTCTGGTTGGTTCGCCATCACCATTCTGTCAGTCTGTATCTGAAAGTCCCACAGGATCTTGGCTCGGTCATTCTCCACAACCTTTGGAGGTGTTTCCCACCTTGATCCTTGATCCTGGGTTTTCAGCCCGTACTCTGCACAGATGTTTCTGTACACTATGCCCGCCACTTGGTTATGTCGCTCCATGTATGCTTTCCCTGCCAGCATCTTACACCTGCAGTTATGTGCTGGACTGTCTCAGGAGCCTCTTTGCAGAGTCTACACCGTGGGTCTTGTCTGGTGTGGTAGATCTGGGCCTCTATTGCTCGAGTGCCCAGGGCCTGCTCCTGAGCAGCCAGGATCAGTGCCTCTGTGTGTCCTTCAGACCAGCCCTCTCAAGCCATTGGTAGGATTTCTTGATATCAGCCACTTCAGTTATGCTCCGGTGGTTTGCCCCATGTAGGGGTTTGTCCTGCCATGATGGTCCCTCCAGCACCTCTTCCTCTGGACCCCACTGTCTGAGACATTATATATATATATATATATATATATATATATATATATATATTATATATATTTTTTTTTTGGTAATTCCACTCTTGCTGGAAACTAAACCAAGGTCTAAACCAGGACTAAATCAGGACTGAAACCAGGTCTAAACTAGATCTAAACCAGGACGAAACTAGAAAAGCACTCAGAGCGCAGACCTCCACCAAGGACTACAGTCCCCCTCATATTAATTGTGTTTTCCATAAATATTTGTCTCGTATCTTTCAATTTGGAATATGAAAGAGGATCCCATTGTCCATCCCTGAGTCAAATTTCATGGGGTTTGGTCAATAATTAACCGAGATATTGAGAAACAGAATTTTTGGCCCCATTTACCACAGTGTTAACTAAAATTTCAAAGTGATCCAGAATCCAGGATTTCTTCCGGATCAGCCCCAAAATGAAATCAGTTCTTCCTTTTCACATTTCCAACAAATCCTGAAAATTTCATCAAAATCGGTCCATAACTTTTTGAGTTATGTTGCTAACAGACAAACAAACAAACAAACAAACAGACAAACGCCGGCAAAAACATAACCTCCTTGGCGGAGGTAATCAGGACTAAAACCAGGTCTAAAACCAGAACTAAAACAGGATTTAACAGGAACAATGTCGTGCAGTTTGTTTGACTTTGTATTAGGTCGATCATTTTGACTTGGTCATTTTGTAAGTAGCTCACATGCTGAAAAAGTGTGAGCACCTCTGTTCTAGACGCTCTGAAAGGATAAAAACGATTCATTTCTTCACTGTTCCTCTGGAAATGACTCATCAGGAGCTCAAACAAGGGAATTAACTAATCATTATCTCTTTTTTCATTTTGGTTTTGGAGACAAATTAAGAAGAAAATAGCTGTTTTTTGTTTTTTTTTTCGCTTTCTTATTTTTGGTTTTCTATTGAAAATCGAATGAACGAACGATACACGGATTTTGTTGGAGCCGTGTTTTGATTTTCTTGCATCTTTATTCAAATACACAAACACACACACGCAGTGACACTAATGTATTCCACGTCTCATATAAGCTCCACGCTGCATTTATCTCATGACAGAAAACCATTAAAGTACAAGCACGTCTCATCTGCATATGTTTACAATGAAGCCCATACGTGCGCATTATAAAGCACTGGTACATTTAGCCCCATGTGAAGTGACGCTAACACACAGGAGCAGAGCACGGACTGTGTTTACCGCCGTCTACAGATCATCTTTGAATTATTCAGCGTTGAGATGTGGAGGCAAAACGGAGGATTCTGAAGCCATTTAAAGACAGTTATTACACTTCTGTGGGGTATTAACTGGAACCAATAACATTTAGACCATGTGAGCTTTTATCAGCGGCGTTCAGTCAGAGCACGAACCAATAAAATCTAAAATCTAAAGTAATTTAGTAGTTTTCAGTTATATCCAAATAATCTTGTTTTCCTTTCACTTCTGTCTGTTTCATGGAGTGTGTTTACATGCACATCAATAACCCGGTTATGATCGGGTTTTTTGAGTATCCCGGTTTCTTCATGGTGCATGTATTTCTCAGTAACCTGTGCATGTATTTCAGTAACCTGGTTATGGCAGTATCCCTTTATTATTAAAAACCGGGTTACCGTAGCTGATTTATTCCGATAGTAACCGGGATATTTGTGGCATGTAAACGCAGTATCCCGGTTACTGCAACATAAAGTTAAGTGCGCATGCGTCCAAAAGACACTTTCCAGTCTTTTCATCACAACAGTAGTGACATAAATAAGATAAGATAAGATAATCCTTTATTTTCTCCCATGGGAGAAATTTGTCTTGGGACAGGGGGTAACATGTTTATCAAAAAACAGGACAACACAACACAAAGCAGCACATAAACAAACACCATAAAACAAAGTAAATATGAGGCCAAGTATGACCACGAGTGATGCACCAACAGGACCCTTAAATTATCCTTAACAGGCAAACCCTTGCATTCTTCTGTTCTATATTAATTATTGCACATTCTCTAAGCCTATGTGCAGTTTTAATTTCACAGTCCCTAAGCCTTTTTATAATAATTTTTTAACTGCACTATCTGAGTTTAGCAGATTAACAGCTAGTGACACAAAAGAATGTTTGAATCTGTTCAGTTTACAGTTTGGGACCCTGAACCTTCTGCCTGATGGCATCATAAATTGACCAACATAAATAAAGTGACCAAACGAGTGAAATGACTGTAAAATTAAGAGCTGCGCTAAACCTGCACACGTACAATCTGCACTCGTGTGACGCTGAAAAGATAAAACATGAACCATCACACGCACAGAACAGACTCACCATCATCAGCACCTCTTCTGTCACAAAAACAACACACAACTCGGTCTATTCAGGGTCTAGTCTGTCTAGTCGGTCTATTCAGGGTCTAGTCTTCGGTCCTATTCAGGGTCTAGTCTCGGTCTAGTCTCGGTCTAGTCTCGGTCTAGTCTCGGTCTAGTCTCAGTCTAGTCTCAGTCTAGTCCTGGTCCAGTTTCTGGTGTAGTCCTCGCAATCTGCTCGGTGATTGTGGTGTATATATTCATGCTCCGTTCATGTTTGTGGTTCTCGTTCTGGTTCTCTGTTTTTTTTTTTCCTGATAATAACGTCGCTGCATCTCTGGATACTTGTCCCTGATTGGTTGACGCGGCGCGTCTGATGCGAAAAAGTTCAGCATTTTCAACTTCTTGACGCCTTGGACGTGCATCTAGACCGCCGACACCAAAACGCTCAAGACGCGCCGCGTCGACGCCAAAGACGCGCCGCAAAAACGCAGGACGCTCTAGTCACGCGTTTACATAGACTTTACATAGAAACTGGAAACTTTGACGCGTTGGTGTGAACGGCCCTTTATGCTAAAGGAGCTCACGGTTTGTGTATTTTCCTGGTTTATGAAATTGATTTGTTAATTTTTGCACTTGCGCATTTGTAAGATTATGTCAAGAAACCGGGATACTCCATTTGATCATGTACACAGTGATATGAGTGTCCAGGTTTCTCAGTGCTCATGTAAACACAGTAACACGAACACTGACAGAAAGGGGATATGGATAATAACCGGGTTATTGATGTGCATGTAAACACACTCATTATCTGTTTTCAGTTTAGTTTTGGAGACAAATAATGAAGAAAACAGGTGTGTTTTCGTTTTCTTATTTCTGGTTTTATTTTGAAAAACAAATGATCGAACGACACACAGATTAGATTAATATTTTTAATCTGTGTTTTCTCAGTGTAAAAATAAAACAAAGTGGTGTCAAAGTCCGAGTATTTGTCTAAGACTTGACCGATATTCGTCTGTATAAAAACATGGAGAGATTTCGTTGTGGATTTTCCGGTGAGTTTCTTCCACAGTCGTCCGTCATAACTCGTCCTGTTTAACATGTCGTCCATCTTAAAGAGCCGGAGCACAACAGACGAGCTCCTGTTTATTTGTGCTGTGGTGCGTTCAGGCGCTAAATGAGAGCGCCGTGATTTCATCTACTCTGAGCTTATCTACACACACACACACAGACGCACAAATACACACACAAACACATCATTAACACAAAACACACACAGGGAAATGAGCAAATAAGAACAAAGAGAGGCTTCGTTTGGTGGAAGTTTAAAGGAACAGTCTGGAAGTTTGGCCATAGGACCTCGTCTCCAGTGTTTGGAGACACGTGTTATAAAAGTAACAGATTACTGTACGTCAGTGGTGCTCAATACGTCCATCGTGATCTACCAGTCGATCGCCAAGGTCGTGTGGGTCGATCGCCGTGTCTTGTCTCGGACTCGATCGCGTTTGGACTCGGTCTTGTCTCTCACTCGAGGTCTGACACTCAACAAGTGTGATCATATTTCACTCCGGCCGCTGCTGTTGGTAATAAACTTGTAGCGGGTGCAGGAGCGTGTGGGGCGTCTCAGTGCAGCCTGTGCGCTCATTTGAAACCCGCGGAGACTCTACGGCGCATCACAAACACACACGCTCCCTATGCACGGCTCGTCTGCGACAGCGTGTGCCCTCGTGTACCAGCGTGCATCACAGGGCAGGTTCAACTTCCTAAACATCCTACCTGTCCATCTGCCTCACGTCAGCACGCCGCCCCTCGCCTTTTCACGCTCTCGCTCCTTCCTGCGTACAGCCAACACAAGCCCCTCCCACAGTGCGGCTGATTAGAAGAGCAAGACCAAACGTGAAGCAAAAACCAGTCTAAATTTGTGTTCCAGTGTTGGCACAAAGCAGGTCTACAGCATAGAGCGGATCTACAGAACAGACCTACTGCCACATTTGGCTGAAGTTTGTCTAACAAAAGTGACAAATGCATCTGTGTTTGTCACGATGTGCGTTTGGTTTGGTAAACGTGCAGAGGCTGGTAAATATCACTGCAAAACCAGAAAAGAATGAAACTCCAGTTTGGAACTTTAAAAAACAGGTTTAAAAATCTTCCTTCACTTTTTTCACAGTTTTGTGTAAAGTGCCAGAGGAAGTTCTCTTAAAGAAGAGGTTCTCAAACTGTGGGTGAGGGTCCAAAAAGCAGCACAGAGTGTTTCAGTGCAGTTTGTTTGACTTTGTATTAGGTCGATCTTTATGACTTGGTCATTTTGTAAGTAGCTCACATGATGAAAAAGTGTGAACACCTCTGTTGTACTGCATTTCTTTCTGCAGTAACAGTAATAGTTTGGTTCCTTTTATTCACTTTTTGACCTTAGTGGGAATTTTTTGGGGGATTTGTTAAATTATATATTTTTGGAAAGATTATAGTTTATGGAGTCAGAAAATCAATGTTTGCATTTGCCCAGATGTCTATATGGCGGCCATATTGAATTTTAAAAAATGGCCGCTGTAAATGTAAAAATTCTCGTAACTTCTGAATAAAGTGAAGTGTTGATTTTTACTGCTAAACCCACATTGTAAAGGTCAGGGAATCCAGTGGTGCTGGTTACCAGTGTTGTGCATGAACGAGTTCATTGAACACGTTCATTTTTCTGTGAACTTTGAACTGAACATGACACATTTATTAATCGAGAACTTGAACATGAATTTGTTCAACAGTCGTACGTCACTGTTGGGTTCAATTAAATGTCGGAATTTGTTTTCACCTGATGAGTTGAGTGACAATTGCACTCGTCAGCGTTGTCTCGCGTAACATCACAAAACTTCAGACGATCAAAAAGACGATCAAACTTGACTGAGGCGTTTCGTCGCTTGTTTCAGGTCACAGTGAAACTAACAGAACAGATTATTTACCTTCTGTACAGACTCACCACCACAAACACCAGGACTTCAAAAGTTAATTTCAAAGCTCTAATAACAGTCGTTCTGGGTCTGGGTCTTTCACACGACACAGATCTGCCCGTTGTGCTGTTGGTTTTTAATATTTAGTGTGTGAATGTTTACAAAGACGCACAGTGCAGGTTTTCTAGAAAAGTGTGTTGGGTGATTCACACATAAAGGTTTTACTGTTGAAAGATTTTATTTACAGTGATGTTTTGTTTCCTCACACTTGCTGTTTCAGAAAAGTTTGATCCTCAAGAGCATTTACATTGACACCTAACACACACACACACACACACACACACACACACACACACACACACACACACACACACACACACACACACACACATACACACACACACACACACACACACACACACACACACACACACATACACACACACACACACACACACACACACACACACATACACACACACACACACACACACACACACACACACACACATCACACACACACACACACACACACACACATCACACACACACACACACACACACACACATACACACACACACACACACACACACACACACACACACACACACACACACACACACACACATACACACACACACATACACACACACACACACACACACACACACACACACACATACACACACACACACACACACACACACACACACACACACATACACACACACACACACACACACACACACACACACACACACACACACACACACACACACACACACACACACACACACACACACACACACACACACACACACACACACACACACACACACATACACACACACACACACACACACACACACACACACACAGACACACACACACACACATCACACACACACACACACACACACACACACACACACACACACACGACACACACACACACACACACACACACACACACACACACACACACACACACACACACACACACACACACACACACACACACACACACACACACACACACACACACACACACACACACACACACACACACACACACACACACACACACAGACACACATACACACACACACACACACACACACACACACACACACACACACACACAGACACACACACAGACACACACACACCACACACACACACACACACACACAACACACACAACACACACAACACACACACACACACACACACAACACACACACACACACACACACACACACACACAGACACACACACACACACACACACACAGACACACACACACACACACACACACACACACATACACACACCACACACACACACATCCACACACACACACACACACACAGACTCACACAGCACACACACAGACACCACGCACACACACCAAACAGTCATACACACACACACACACACAACACACCAACACACATCACAGCTGCCACACACACACACACACACACACACACCACACAGACAACACACACACACACAGCCACACACACACACACACACACACACACACATACCACACACACATACACACACACATACATCACACACACACACACATACACACACACACACAGTCACACACACACACACACATACACACACACACACACACATACACACACTACAACACAGACACACAACTACACACACAGACACATGAATTCACATGTAAATTTTAAACTCACATCAGTGTCATCTTTATTTTTCAGTGTCAGTGTTGGGGAGTAACAGATTACATGTATCAGAGTTATGTAATCAGAGTACAAATTATGAGTAACTGTATTCAGTTACAGTTACTTTTGAAGTGAGTTGTAATTAGATTACAGTTACTTTGTTGAAATAAATGGATTACACAGAGGTATTTTCCTGTTTACACATTTTGGACCCCCCCCCCCCCCTTTTTTTTTTTTCCTGGTAATTCCACTCATTGAACCAGGTCTAAACACTAAACCAGGTCTAAACCACCAGGTTAAACCAGGGAACTAAACCAGAAGGTCTAAACCAGGTCTAAATCTAGGAACTAAACCTAAACTAGGTCTAAACCAGGTCTAAACCAGTTCTAAACAGGTTCTAAACCAGGTCTAGGTCTAAAACCAGGTCTAAACCAGGTCTAAACCAGAGGTCTAAACCAGGTCTAAACTAGGTCTAAACTAGGTCTAAACCAGGTCTAAACCAGAACTAAACCAGGTTCTAAACTAGGTCAAAACTAGGTCTAGGTCTAAACCAGGTCTAAAACCAGGTCCTAAACCAGGGTCTAAACCAGGTCTAAAACTAACCAGGGTCTAAACTAGGTCTTACGCAGGTCTCAGGTCTAAACAGGTCAGGTCTAAACCAGGTCTAAAACAGGTCTAAACCAAGGACTAAACTTCTTAAATTAAACTAAATAAATTTTTATTTTAATTTGGTCTTCAGTAAAGTCTGGGCTTTTTTTATTTTCTTTTATCTCAGACCTCTTATGTTGAAGATTTCCTCGTCTTTGCTTCTCTACAGTAAATCAAGTAATCAAAGTAATCAGATTACATTAACTCACTTTAAGTCATTTAATGGATTTAAATGGGATTCACTACAAACATTTTGGTGTATGTAATCTGTAATCTGTAGGGGATTACATTTTAAAAGTCACCTTCCCCACACTGGTCATACTTTAAGAACAGATTTAAACACACGACTGCAGCTACAGAGAGAAATCAGCTCCTGTGTCCAAAATTCCAGACTGTTTCTTTAACGTCTTGGTAAAGTTGACACAGTTTTCGTTTTTGCGTGTCGTCGTTCGTTCTTCTTCTTCTTCTGTTCCTTCGCTCTGAGCTCGAGTCGCCGCTTTTACTTTTCCTCCAGCGTCACATGACGAAAAAAGAACATTTAAAAGAAACGACACGAGAAACAAAGTGAAGGATTTAATATGGTTTTATTTTTATTTTACATTTTTATGTTTGAATGTGACGAGGAGGAAATAAAAGAGGGAAAAGGAAAAGAAGGGAGGAGAAAGAGAGAGAGAAAAGAAGAGAGAGAGAAAAAGAGAGAGAGAGGGAAAGAAGGATGTGGAGGAAAGAGAGAGAGAAAGAAATGAGAAATAGAGAAAGGAGGAGGCGTGGAGGAAAGAGAGAGGGAAGGAAGGAAGAATGTGGACAAAAGAGAGAGACATAGAGAGAGAGAGACGCAGAGAGAAAGAAAAGAGAGAGAGAGGAAGGATGTGGATGAAAGAGAGAGAGAAGAGAGAGATGGACAAAGAATAAGAAAGAGAGAGAGAGGGTGAAGGAAGAATGTGGAGGAAAGAGAGAGAGAGAGAGAAAGGAAGGGCGTGGAGGAAAGAGAGAGAGAAAAAGAGAGAAGAGAGAGAGAGACAGGACGGAGAAAGAGAGAGAGGGAGAAAAGGATTTGGAGGAAAGAGAGAGACAGGGAGAGAGAAAGAAAAGAGAAAGAGAGAGGGGAAAGGAAGGCTGTGGAGGAAAGAGAGAGAGAAAGAGAGAAGAATGTGGACAAAAGAGAGAGACATAGAGAGAGAGAGAGAGGGGGAAGGAAGGATGTGGATGAAAGAGAGAGACAAAGAAAGAGAGAGAGAGGAAGGATGTGGCGGAAAGAGAGTGAGAGAAAGAGAGAGAGAGAGAGAGGGGGGGAAGGAAGGATATGGAGGAAAGGAAGAGAGAAAGAAAAGAGAGAGACAAAAAATAGAGAGAGAGAGGAGGAAGGCCATGGAGGAAAGAGAGAGCCAGAGAGAGAGGAAAAGAAGAAAGGATGTGGAGGGAAGAAAGAGAGAGACAGGGAGAGAGAAGAAAGAGATGGACAAAGAATAAGAGAGAGAGAGAGTGAAGGAAGAATGTGGAGGAAAGAGAAAGAAATAGAGGAGAGAGAGAGACAGGACGGAGAAAGAGAGAGAGGGAGAAAAGGATTTGGAGGAAAGAGAGAGACAGGGAGAGAGAAAGAAAAGAGAAAGAGAGAGGGGAAAGGAAGGCTGTGGAGGAAAGAGAGAGAGAAAGAGAGAAAGAAAACAGAGACAGAAAAAGAGAGAGGGGGGAGGTAGGACGTGGAGGAAAGAGAGAAAGAAAGAGGGATAGAAGAGAGAGAGACAGGACGGAAACAGGGAAAAGAGAAAGAGAGAGAAAAGGATGTGGAGGAAAGAGAGAGTCAGGGAGAGAGAGAGAGAAAAAAGAGATAAAAGAAAGAGGGGGCATGGAGGAAAGAAGAGAGAGAGAAGAGAGAGAGACAGGAAGGAGAGAGAGAAAAGAGAAAGAGAGAAAGGGAAGGAAGGATGTGGAGGAAAGAGAGAGAGAGAGAGACAAGGAGAGAAAGAGAGATGGAAAGAAGAATGTGGAAGAAAAAGACAGAGAGGGAGAGAGAGAAAAGAGTGAGGGAAGGAAGGACGCTGAAGAAAAAGAGAGATCTGTCTGTAGAGAGACTAACGCTCGATGAGAGAGAGAGAGAGAGAGACAGAGAGAGAAAGAATAGAGAGAGAGAGGAGGAAGGGCGTAGAGGAAAGAGAGAGAAGAGAGAGAGACAGGACGGAAACAGAGAAAAGAGAAAGGGTGAAGGAAGGATGTGGAGGAAAGAGAGAGACAGAGAGAGAAAGAAAAGAGAGAGAGAGAAAAAGTAAGACAGGGAGAGAAAGAGCGCAAAAAGAGAGAGGGGACATGGAGGAAAGAGAGAGAAATAGAGGAGAGAGAGAGAAAGGACAGAGAAAGAGAGAGAGGGAGAAAAGGATGTGGAGGAAAGAGAGAGACAGGGAGAGAGAGAAGAAAGAGATGGACAAAGAATAAGAGAGAGAGAGAAGTGAAGGAAGGACGTGGAGGAAAGAGAGTGAGAGAAAGAGAGAGAAGAGAGACAGGATGGAGAAAGAGAGAGGGAGAAAAGGATTTGGAGGAAAGAGAGAGAGAGAGAGAGAAAGAAACGGGAAATAGAGAAGGGGGCGAGGAGGAAAGAGAGAGGGAAGAAAGGGAGAATGTGGACAAAAGAGAGAGACATAGAAAGAGAGAGACGCAGAGAGAAAGAAAAGAGAGGGGGGGAAGGAAGGATGTGGATGAAAGAGAGAGACAAAGAAAGAGAGAGAGAGGAAGGATGTGGCGGAAAGAGAGTGAGAGAAAGAGAGAGAGAGAGAGAGAGAGGGAAGGAAGGATATGGAGGAAAGGAAGAGAGAAAGAAAAGAGAGAGACAAAAGAATATATAGAGAGAGGAGGAAGGCCATGGAGGAAAGAGAGAGCCAGGAGAGAAGGAAAAGAAGAAAGGATGTAGAGGGAAGGAAGGATGTGGAGGAAAGAGAGAGAGAAAGAAACAAGAAATAGAGAAAGGAGGAGGCGTGGAGGAAAGAGAGAGGGAAGGAAGGAAGAATGTGGACAAAAGAGAGAGACATAGAGAGAGAGACGCAGAGAGAAAGAAAAGAGAGAGAGGAAGGAAGGATGTGGACAAAAGAGAGAGACATAGAGAGAGAGACGCAGAGAGAAGAAAAGAGAGGGGGGAAGGAAGGATGTGGACAAAAGAGAGAGACATAGAGAGAGAGACGCAGAGAGAAAGAAAACAGAGAGAGAGGAAGGAAGGATGTGGACAAAAGAGAGAGACATAGAGAGAGAGACGCAGAGAGAAAGAAAAGAGAGAGGGGGAAGGAAGGATGTGGACAAAAGAGAGAGACATAGAGAGAGAGAGAGAGACGCAGAGAGAAAGAAAACAGAGAGAGAGGAAGGATGTGGATGAAAGAGAGAGAGAAGAGAGAGATGGTCAAAGAATAAGAAAGAGAGAGAGAGAGGGTGAAGGAAGAATGTGGAGGAAAGAGAGAGAAATAGAGACTTTTTTTTAACTTTGACTTTAGAAATAGAGAAGAGAGAGAGACAGGACGGGAGAAAGAGAAAAGAGAAAGAGAGAGGGAGAAAAGGAAAAGGATCGGAGGAAAGAGAAACAGGGAGAGAGAAAGAAGGGAGAGAATGAGAGAGGGGAAAGAGGGGGCTGTGGAGGAAAGAGAGAGAGAGAGAGAGAGAGAAAGGATGTGAAGCAAAGAGAGAGATAGGGAGAGACAAGAAGAGAGAGAAAGATGAATAGAAGGATGTGGAAGAAAGAGAGAGAGAGACAGAGGAAGGAGAGAGAGAAGAGAGAAAGGACAGAGAAAGAGAGAGGGAGAAAAGGATGTGGAGGAAAGAGAGAGACAGGGAGAGAGAGAAGAAAGAGACGGGCAAAGAATGAGAGAGAGAGAGAGAGAAGGAAGGATGTGGAGGAAAGAGAGAGAGAAAAAGAGAGAAGAGAGAGAGAGACAGGACGGAGAAAGAGAAAAGAGAAAGAGAGAGAGGAAGAAAAGGATACGGAGGAAAGAGAAACAGGGAGAGAGAAAGAAGGGAGAGAATGAGAGAGGGAAAAGAGGGGGCTGTGGAGGAAAGAGAGAGAGAGAGAGAGAGAGAGAGAGAGAGAGAGGGAAGGAAGGACGTGGAGGAAAGAGAGAGAGAAAAAGAGAGAAGAGAGAGAGAGACAGGACGGAGAAGAGAGAGAGGGAGAAAAGGATTTGGAGGAAAGAGAGAGACAGGGAGAGAGAAAGAGAGAGGGGAAAGGAAGGCTGTGGAGGAAAGAGAGAGAGAAAGAGAGAAAGAAAACAGAGACAGAAAAAGAGAGAGGGGGGGAGGTAGGACGTGGAGGAAAGAGAGAAAGAAAGAGGGATAGAAGAGAGAGAGACAGGACGGAAACAGAGAAAAGAGAAAGAGAGAGAAAAGGATGTGGAGGAAAGAGAGTCAGGGAGAGAGAGAGAAAAAAGAGATAAAAGAAAGAGGGAGCATGGAGGAAAGAAGAGAGAGAGAAGAGAGAGAGACAGGAAGGAGAGAGAGAAAAGAGAAAGAGAGAAAGGCAAGGAAGGATGTGGAGGAAAGAGAGAGACAAGGAGAGAAAGAGAGATGGAAAGAAGAATGTGGAAGAAAAAGACAGAGAGGGAGAGAGAGAAAAGAGTGAGGGAAGGAAGGACGCTGAAGAAAAAGAGAGATCTGTCTGTAGAGAGACTAACGCTCGATGTGGAGAGAGAGAGAGAGAGAGAGACAGAGAGAGAAAGAATAGAGAGAGAGAGAGGAGGAAGGGCGTAGAGGAAAGAGAGAGAAGAGAGAGAGACAGGATGGAAACAGAGAAAAGAGAAAGGGTGAAGGAAGGATGTGGAGGAAAGAGAGACAGGGAGAGAGGAAAAGAAGAAAGGATGTGCAGGGAAGAAAGAGAGAGAGGGAAGGAAGGATGTGGAGGATAGAGAGAGAGACAGGGAGAGAGAGAGAACGAGAGAGTGAAGTGAAAGAGAGGGAAGGAAGGATGGGGAGGAAAGAGAGAGAGAAAGAAACAAGAAATAGAGAAAGGAGGAGGCGTGGAGGAAAGAGAGAGGGAAGGAAGGAAGAATGTGGACAAAAGAGAGAGACATAGAGAGAGAGACGCAGAGAGAAAGAAAAGAGAGAGAGAGGAAGGATGTGGATGAAAGAGAGAGAGAAGAGAGAGATGGACAAAGAATAAGAAAGAGAGAGAGAGGGTGAAGGAAGAATGTGGAGGAAAGAGAGAGAAATAGAGACTTTTTTTTAACTTTGACTTTAGAAATAGAGAAATAGAGAAGAGAGAGAGACAGGATGGAGAAAGAGAAAAGAGAAAGAGAGAGGGGAAGAAAAGGATTCGGAGGAAAGAGAAACAGGGAGAGAGAAAGAAGGGAGAGAATGAGAGAGGGAAAGAGGGGGCTGTGGAGGAAAGAGAGAGAGAGAGAGAGAGAGAGAAAGGATGTGGAGCGAAGAGAGAGAAAGATGAATAGAAGGATGTGGAAGAAAGAGAGAGAGAGACAGAGGAAGGAGAGAGAGAAGAGAGAAAGGACAGAGAGAGAGAGAGGGAGAAAAGGATGTGGAGGAAAGAGAGAGACAGGGAGAGAGAGAAGAAAGAGACGGGCAAAGAATGAGAGAGAGAGAGAGAGAGGGAAGGATGTGGAGGAAAAAGAGTGAGAGAAAGAGAAAAGAGAGAGAGAGAGAAAGGAAGGACGTGGAGGAAAGAGAGAGAGAAAAAGAGAGGAGAGAGAGAGACAGGACGGAGAAAGAGAGAGAGGGAGAAAAGGATTTGGAGGAAAGAGAGAGACAGGGAGAGAGAAAGAAAAGAGAAAGAGAGAGGGGAAAGGAAGGCTGTGGAGGAAAGAGAGAGAGAAAGAGAGAAAGAAAACAGAGACAGAAAAAGAGAGAGGGGGGAGGTAGGATGTGGAGGAAAGAGAGAAAGAAAGAGGGATAGAAGAGAGAGAGACAGGACGGAAACAGAGAAAAGAGAAAGAGAGAGAAAAGGATGTGGAGGAAAGAGAGTCAGGGAGAGAGAGAGAAAAAAAAGAGATAAAAGAAAGAGGGGGCATGGAGGAAAGAGAGAGAAAGAAAAGAACAGAGAGAGAGAAAAGAGAAAGAGAGAAAGGGAAGGAAGGATGTGGAGGAAAGAGAGAGACAGAGAGACAAGGAGACAGAGAGAGAGAGATGGAAAGAAGAATGTAGAAGAAATAGATAGAGAGGGAGAAAGAAAGAAAAGAGAGAGGGAAGGAAGGATGCAGAAGAAAAAGAGAGAGTTCTGGATGTAGAGAGACTAACGCTCGATGTGGAGAGAGAGAGGGAGTGAGAGAGAGAGAGAGGGGGGGGGGAGTGTGGGCGACAGACCAGGCGTCAGAAAAGTGCCAGAGTGCGTCTTTAATCGGCTCGTGTGTTTTTACAAACCCGACACTCGTCCAACTCCGAGAGAAGAACAGAGACGTTTTGTGCTTCCCACTTCCCAAATGTTTAACGCTGAGTCGCCTCATTAACATAAAACACACACAAAAAAAACAAAAAACAAAACGACGACGACGACAAAACAAGTGTCACACAATTATTTAACAATATCAGAACAAGAAGGTCACAACTCGAAGCAAGTTTTTGTAAATGAATAAATGAATAAAGTAAAATAAAAATCCCAGAAGTGTAGAAGGAGAAAATGTACGTACCTTTTAATCGAGTGTAGGTTTGGTCGGAATACAAGCATCCTGAATCTTGGAACAAACCAAAAAAGCCACAACACGCCAAAAAAAGCCACAACACACCAAAAAAAAGGCAAAACACACACAAAAAAAAGGCAAAACACACCAAAAAAAGGCACAACACATTTAAAAAAGCCACAACTCACCAAAAAGAGGCACAACAAACTAAAAAAGCCACAACACACCAAAAAAAAGGCATAACACACCAAAAAAAGGCATAACACACCAAAAAAGGCCACGACACATCAAAAAAGCCACAACACGCCAAAAAAAGCCACAACACGCCAAACTAAAAAAGCCACAACACGCCAAAAAAAAAGCCACAACACACCAAAAAAAAGCCACAAAACACGCCAAAAAAAACACAAAAAAAGCACAACACACCAAAAAAAGCCACAACACACCAAAAAGGCCACAACACATCAAAAAAGCCACAACAAATAAAAAAAAGCCACAACACACCAAAAAAGGCACAACAAACCAAAAAAGCCACACAAACTAAAAAAGCCACAACTCCTACTGTTGGCTCCTCCCCCTCCTGCCGCGTTCCAGAGAGTAGGAGGGGCTAAGAGAGAGAGGCCCCTGGTTATGGGCGGGACTAAGACAGTTCTCCCCTCCCTCCTCTCTCTTTCTCTCCTTTCTTCTCTCTTTCCCTCTCTCACTCCATCTCTCACTCTCTCTCTCTCTCTCCTCTTTCTACTTGTCTCTCTCTCTCACCTTCCCTCTTTCTTTTACTCTTCTTCCTCTCTTTCCCCACCCCTCTCTCACTCCATCCTCTCTCTTTTTCTGTCTTTCTTTCTCTCTCTCTCCTGTTTCTATCTGTTTCTCACTCTCTCAATCCTTCTTCCCTCTCTCACTCTCTCACCTCCTGCTTTCTCTTTTCTCTTCTTCTCTTTTTTCTCCTCTCCCTTCTCCATCTGTCTCTCACTCTCTCCTGTATCTCCTCTGTCTTCTCATTTCACCCTTCTCTCTCTCTCTCTCTCTCTCTCTCTCTCTCTCTCTCTCTCCTCATATTCTCTTTGTTTCTTCTCCTCTTTTTCTCATCTTCTGTTCGACTAAATTTACCAGAAATCTGAGTTTAAACAGAATCTTCCGGACAAAACAGAAAAGAACAAAACGCTCGTGTCACCAGTTTGGTATTTTCGGCTCCAGCAGCTCTCCTCTCTCTCTCTCTCTTTTCATTCACTCTCTCTCTCTCCTTTCCTTCCTCTTCTTTATATCTTTCATCCCTCTTTCCACATCTCCTCTTTCTCTCCGTCTGCTTTCTCTCTCCTCTCCTTCCTCTGTCTTTTCCTTTCTCTTTCTCTTTTCTTTCTCTTTCTTTCCTCCCCTCCATCCGATTCTTGCTCTTTCACTTCTCCCTCTCTCTGTTTCTCTCTCTTCCTCCCCTTTCTCTCCTCTTTCTCCTTTCTTCATCAGTTTCTTACGATCTGTCTCCACCTCCTTCTCTCTCTTCATCAGTTTCTCTCACTCCTCTCTCTTTCTCTTCCTCTCCTCCTTCTTCAGTCTTCCTTTTCTCACGCCCTCTCTCTCTCTCTCTCTCTTCTCTCTCTCCGTCTCTCACTCTCATCATCTTTTCTCTCTCGCCTCCATCCCTCGCTCTCGCCCTCTGTTTTCTCTGTCTCTCTCTCTCTCTCTCTTTCCTTCATTTATCCGTCTTTCACTCTCTCGCCTCGCCCTGTCTCTCTCTCTCTCTCTCTCTCTCTCTCTTCTCTCCTCCTCTCCTTCTTTTCTCGCTCCTTTCTTCTTCCCTGAGCCTTGTCTGGGGCTGTTTCCATGACGACGGGAGTAAAGATAGTCGAAAACGTGTCGCCGAGGAAAAAGAAAAAGTGAAGAAGGAAAAGAAGAGAGGAGGAAGAAGAGAGAGAGAAGAGAAGAGACGGGTAAGAGGGAAAGAGGGGGAAGGAAGGATGTGGAGGAGAGAAAGACAGAGACAGGGAGGGAGAGAGAAGAGAGAGGGATGGATGTGGAGGAGAGAGAAACAGAAAGAGAGAGAGAAAGGAGAGACAGAGATGGGTAAAGAGAGAAAAGAAAGAAAGAGTGCAAAGAGTAAAGAGACGGAGGGAAGGAGAGAGAGGGAGAGAGAAGGGGAAGAATGTGCAGGAGAGAGAGAAAGAAGAGAGAGAGCGAGAATGAAGGATGAAAAAAGAGAGAGCTGGGTGTAGAGTGAAAAGGTAAGATAGAGACAGAGAGAGAAAGAAGAGAGAGAGTTGGAGGAGGAGAGAAAGTGTGTGTGTGAGAGAGAGAGAGAGAGAGAGAGAAAGGGAGGAGGAGAAAAGAGAAGAAGAGGAGAGAGAGAAGAGAAGAAGAAGTGGAGAGGGAGAGGAAGAGAAGAGGAGAGAGAAGGATGTAGGAAAGAGAGAGAGAGAGAGAAAAGGAGATGAAGTGTGAGAGACAGAAGGAAAGGAAGAGCGAAGAGGCAGAAGGAGAGAGAGAGGAGAGGAGAGAGAGAGAGGAAAAAGAGGAGAGGAGGAGAAGAGAGAGAGGAAGAAGAGAGAGGAAAGAGAGAGAGAGAAGAGAGAGAGAGAAGAGAGAGAGGAAGAGGAGAGAGAGAGAAGAAGAGGAAGAGAGAGAGAGAGAGAAGAGAGAGAGAGAGAGGAAGAAGAGGAGAGGAAAGAGAGAGAGGGAAAAGAGAAGGAGGAGAGAGAGAGAAGGATGTAAGAGAGAAAGGAGAGAGAGAAGGATGTAGAAGAGAGAGGAGAGAGAGAAGAGAGAGAGAGAGAGAGAGAGAGAGAGAGAGAAGGATGTAGGAGAGAGAGAGAGAGAGAGAGAGAGAGAGAGAGAGAGAAGAGAGAGAAGAGAGAGAGAAGGATGTAGGAGAGAGAAGAGAGAGAGAGAGAAGAGAGAGAAGAGAGAGAGAGAGAGAGAGAGAGGAGAGAGAGAGAGATGAGGAGAGAGAGAGAGAGAGAAGGATGGAGAAGAGAGAGAGAGATAGAGGAAAGAGAGAGAGAGAGAGGGAGAAGAGAGAGAGAGAGAAGGATGTAGAGAAGAGAGAGAGAGAAAAGGAGAAGAGGAGAGAAAGAAGGATGTATTACAGAGAGAGAAGAGAAAACGAAGTGTGAGAGATAGAAGGAAAGGGACAGAGGAGAGAAGAGAGAGAAGAATGTAGGAGAGAGAGAGAGAGAGAGAGAGAGAGAGAGAGAGAGAGGAGAAGAGGAGCGAGATAGAGGGATGATGTAGGAGAGAGAGGAGAGGAGAGAGAAGGAGGGAGGAGAAAGGGAGGATGTAGGAGAGAGGGACGAAGAGAGGAGAGAGAGAAGGATGAGAGAAAAGAGAAAGGAGAGAGAGAAGGATGTAGGAGAGAAGAGAGAGAGAGAAGGATGTAGGAGAGAGAAAGGAGAGAGAGAAGGATGTAGGAGAGAGAAAGGAGAGAAGGAAAGAGGGAGGGAAAGTGACAGAGAAGGATATAGGAGAAAGGGAGGAGAAGAGGAGAGAGAGAGAAGGATGTATAAAAGAGAGAGAAAAGGAAACAGAGTGTGAGAGATAGACAGAAAGGGAGAGAGGAGAGAAGGAGGAGGAGAGGGGAGAGAGAAGGATGTAGGAGAGAGGGAAGAGAGAGAAGGAGGAGAGAGAGAAGGATGTAGGAGAGAGGGAGGAGAGAGAAGAGGAGAGAGAAGGATGTAGGAAAGAGGAAGGAGAGAGAAGGATGTAGGAAAGAGGAAGGAGAGAGAAGGATGTAGGAAAGAGGAAGGAGAGAGAAGGATGTAGGAAAGAGGGAGGGAAAGTGACAGAGAAGGATATAGGAGAAAGGGAGGAGAAGAGGAGACAGAGTAGGATGTATTAAAGAGAGAGAAAAGGAAACAAAGTGTGAGAGATAGACAGAAAGACAGAAAGGGAGAGGAGAGAGAGAAGGATGTAGGAAAGAGAGGAGGAGGAGAAGAGGAGAGAGAGAGAGAAGGATGTAGGAGAGAGAGGAGGAGAGGAGGAGAGGAGGAGAGGAGAGAGGGATGATTCGTGTGCAGTGGTTAAATCCATCGTTTCACATTTCACAGTTGATTCTGTAAAAAAAAAAAAAAAAAAAAAAAAAACCACAAAGGTGCGAATCGGAGGAAGTCACCTGTCGATAAAAACACCTGGAGATGGAACGGTCGCCACGGCAACAGCGACGCCACGGCAACCGGCCGTGGAAACGGAGGAGCAGGTCTACGGGAGGGAGGGAGGGAGAGATGGAGAAGGGGAGAGAGAAGAGAGAGAGAGAAGGAGAGAAGGGAGAGATGGAGAGAAGGAGGGAGAGAGAGGAGAGAAGGAGAGAAGGAGGAGAGAATGAGAGGAGAGAAGAGAGAAGGAGAGAAGGAGAGAGAGAGAGGAGAGAAGGTGAAAGAGAGAAGAGAGGAGAGAGAGGAGGGAGAGAATGAGAGAAGGAGGGAGAGAAGAGAGGGAGAGAAGGAGAGAAGGAGAGGGAGAGAGGAGAGAGAGGAGAGAAGAGAGGAGAGAGGGAGAGAAGGGAGAGGAGAAGGAGGAGAGGAGAGAGGAGAGAGAGAGGAGAGAAGGAGAGAGGAGAGAGAGAGGAGAGAGGAGAGAGAGGAGAGAGAAGGAGAGAAGGAGAGAAGGAGAAGGAGAGAAGGAGAAAAGGAGGGAGAGAGAAGGAGAGAGGAGAGGGAGAAGGAGGGAGAGAAGGAGAGGGAGAGAAGGAGAGAGAGAGAGCGAAGGAGAGAATGAGAGGGAGAGGAGGGAGAGAGAGAAGGAGAGAGAGAAGGAGAGAGGGAGAGAAGGAGGGAGAGAGAAGGAGAGAGGGATGGAGAGAGGGAGAGAAGGAGGGAGAGAAGGAGAGAGGGATGGAGAGAGGGAGGGAGAGAATGAGAGGGAGGGAGAGAAGGAGAGAGAGAAGGAGAGAGAAGGAGAGGAGAGATGGAGAGAGGGAGAGAGAGGAGAGAGAGGAAGGAGAGAGAGAGAA
>NW_026571291.1:2593888-2628888 GCF_026225935.1 Boleophthalmus pectinirostris | reverse complement strand
ACTCGCGAAATCCTCCTCGGTGTTTCGTTCCGGGGGGCGGGGCTTTAGCGTTCCATGTCGTGTCAGTCAAAGTTGCCGCTGCGTTTTGCGTTTTGTGTTTTTCCGTTGAGGGTGAGGTCATTTCGTAATCGGTAAATGGAGTCACGGTGAAAATTTGAAGGTTCAGACAGATTCCTGAACCCGACCCTGGTCCGAACCCGAGCCTGGACCTGATTGTGATAAAAAAGATTGTCAAAAATCAACATCTGTGGTGTAAATGTTTGTTGTTTGGTGTAACTGTGTCAACGGAAAGTAAAAGAAAAACTGAATGCTTCGGATTTCATTTTAAATTCAGTTCAGTTTTGTCTTGTTCAAAAAACAAAACAAAAAAACAACTCTGCAGTGACATCGCACTGGGGGTGTTCTACATATATCTCTAATGGTGGAAATGTTTAGACACAGTTAGGGTGACCAGACATTCCTGTTTACCCTGTCCCAGCAGATTTAAACAAAACCAGGGATTTGTCCCAGATTTATACAAGAAATGTCCCAAGTGTTTCTATTTTTGATCAATCTGATCCTTGCCAACAGTAAAGAGAGGCAGACATTGTTATTTGTTTGGGTAAAATACAGAAAATCTGTTTAAAAATGACCAAAACACAAAGAAAATGTGACTATACTGACTAGGGTTGGGCGGTGTCTAAATCTGTATATAGTTAAACCTTCCCAGAATGTTACCGGGGTGTACGGTATTACCGTATTAACAAAATGTTTTAGTACGACTTTGGTAAACTACGAAGCCGCATCGCTGTACGGTCTGTGTGTACGACCTGCAGAGTTATAATCTCTGAAACATTTCACATGAATCATCTCCAACACGACACACACACAGAACAGACTCACCATCAGCAGCACATCCTCTGTCACAGAGAGAACACTCATATTCCACTCCGCATCAGCGCACAAGGAAAGAGCAGTTTTTATCAGAGCTTTATAATTTATGCAAATGAGTCATGTGGTTTTAAGTTTCGTTTCTGTAAAACGTAAACAAATCTGCGTCTGAAGCCAAAATGCTGCAAAACTGCAGAAGTATTAGTATTTTTTTTATTTTTGGACAAACTCTCTGGCGGCCAGACGTGCCGTCCCTTATGAGCGTCACGTGACAACGGAACGAAACTGATCAAACGTCGTCTCCCTACACAGTTTAAAGAAACATTATAGACATTCTTAGTTTTAAATCGTGATGCATTAAATTGAAAATACAACCACACATTCATTTGTGCTGAGCAAACAAATGTAGGTATCAATAAATTATAATATTATATTAGGTCCTTATGCGCCGCAGATTTTTTAAATGACGGTAATGAAACTGATACTGTTGTTACTTTTTGATACCATGGGAAACTGTAATACTGTATTACCACCCAACCCTAACACTGAGTCATGTTCGTCGTGAATGGGCCGAGTGCAGAACTATTTTCTTTAAAGAGCCCATCTGATGTAAAATAACTCTTTTCACATTGTTTCTTCTGCACATAAACAAGCACAATTTGGGTTTTGGAACATCCATGACACAATAGTTCTGAAATCTTACTGATTTCTTGGAGACAGTCACAGATCAGGAACTATGAAAGTCCGACTATTGCTCAGAGCAACACGAAAGCGCCTTCAGCTACGTCAAACGCGTCGTAGGTGTATCTGCCGCGTCATCGTTGTAGGAGGTTTAGTTCGTTGTCACGTGGGAGGGTGGCAGAAATACGCTGCAATTTGTTAAAAAAAAAACACCGAACCAATCTAAAAACCACTTGGGCGACATATACAAGGCCCACACATCACTCTGAGAAGGTAGAAAGCTCTGAAAAGTTGATTTTGCATGAGATGGGCCCTTTAAAGTATATATTTGTATAGAGGATTTTTTTAAGGGAAGAGAAATACAGCGACAGTCCTTGTGCGCGTTCAGAATTACTGTTGAAGTTTCCTGTCTAGAAGTAATTCAGCGACCGACGCGTCAGTTTTTAGACCCTTCGTCTGCTTCGGTCGTGCCATCGCTGGACAAGATCTCCAAGAATCACCTCAGTTTGGCTTTGCTCCTTTTCCCCTTCTCTTCTTCTTTCAGCGACATCAAAAACGGACTTTCTTTCGCGGCGAACCGGTCGTGGATTCTCGTCCGCCGTCGCGACAATCTTTGTGCGAAATGCGAGGAAGCGACAGTTCGAAAAAGCCTCTAAGAACCGCTGCGTAAACCACGTAATCCCCGCGCTCCGACGAGTCAGTTACACTAGGGAGTTTGATTGACAACACTAACAGCCAATAGAAAATGAGGGAGCCTCGTTTTCTATTGGCTGATGTTTATCTGGCCTCAACACGTCCACAGTTGATAGATTTTCGTTCTTTTTTTTTTTGGTCATCATAATTACAAAGCTGCTGCGTCTCTGTAATGGTATTTTAATCTTTGACTGACAGTTTGAAACAAAAAAAAATCCTCCATACAACCTTTAATTACGCACTCGATTCAAAATGTTATTATTACCAACCAACCCAAACCCCAAATCCCAGTTTTTGATGTTGAAAATCTGGTCACCCTAAACACAACGCACACGTGAGCAAACTCTGTCACAAATCATCTCACGTGCTGTAGCTCCAGATGAATCCGCTCTTTCTCGTCAGATTCGCGTTAAAACAAAACAGATTAAACGCACGACACCCCCAGAGAACGTTGACGACCTCAGCTGCAAAGTGTCAAATAGCGAAATACACGTTAAAAGCGAGTCGACATGGACGCGGTAGAACGCTAAGTCCCGCCGCCCAAGGACGAAATCGCGAAGGTTTTTGGAGAGTCCGTCGCGGCGCAGATCCGGCGGCGCCTCCTGGTCTCCCCGGAGCCGTGTCGCGCTCCTCGTCTCTCTTTGCTCAAATCACAGTGTGGATCGGTGCTTGGGTCTCGGTGCTTATTGCAAATCCGATCTGATTGTTTGGGTTTTTTTTGCTACGGTGCAGTTTGTAGCCATCGTAGAAGCCCCGTTTTTTTTATCTACGTGGTCTGCTACACTTTTGCTCCTCCCCCCAGCGCTGAGGGGACGTGGAAGAATCGAGTTTGCAGTAGGTTTTTTTTGAAAGTTGAGAGCTTTTTTTTTTTTTCTCTGCTATAATTTGGTTTTTTGAATTTGCAGCACTAACACAGGGTCATTGCATGTTTGAATCGGGAGAGGGACTTCTACTTCGGCATCTGCGGCGAGAACCGAACCGCGGAGAGAACAAAATGGCTGAGTGTGCAACATGGTGCAAAGAGTTTATCAGACCACTACGTACTTTCTAATTAGTTCTGTGGGTTAGTTATAATAATTTATGAATCGATAAGATCCTTTTGCTGCTGGATAATCCTCCTAGTGGCCGCTCCAGGTACTGCAGCTCCCGGGAGCCTGGGCCCAGAAAAAAAATTTTTTTAGGGAATTCAAACTGCCTGTGTTCGGCTCACAGGGCGTCCACAACTTTCACAAAGGTCGTATTTTGTAGGGATTCTTTTCTATTTTTCACAACATAAACTTTTATATCCTCAAAGCTCCTAAAATAATGTGACCAGGACAGTCCCAGTTTTGAGCCCCGTGTCCCCGTCCCAGCAGATTTATCCCAAACCAGTGAAGAAATGTCCCAATTTTTGACCAATTTGATCTCTCCCAACAATAAGAGAAGCATAAATTTGGCATTTGTTGAGGTAAAATACAGAAGAGCTGCTTAAAAACGACCAAAACACAAAGAAAAGGTGACTAACTGATTCACATGTTCGTTGTAAATGAGTCACGAATGAGCCGAGTGCAGAACAATTCTCCTTAATTACACTCGTTTTACAGCTGCTCCAAACCGAGAGTGTCCCAGGTTTTGATTTTTGAAATTCTGGTGATTCTAAAAGTGATCCTGGACTGGCTCTAAAGTGACAAAAGCTTCATGCAACAACCTGAAATGATTTGAACATTTGTGTTTCTTGCTGCTTCTCCAGATCTGATTCAGTTTGTCTCATTTTTGTGTTTGTTCTTTAAAAAAACAAACAAACAAAGACAAACAAAAAAACTGATTTTGGTTATGATTTTACATTGACTGTTCAGCATCTTTAATTCAGACTAACGACATTCAAGTTGAGAAAATTTTGCCAAATTCAGATAAAAAAAAAAAAGTATATATATAATTTTAGTTAGGCTACAACAGTTACAAAATCAGGTGTCATGTCAAATCTGAATTTCCAAACTGAAGATGCTAAATCTGAATCTGGCAACTTTAGTTTTTTTTATCTGAATTTCTCAACTTGAATTTTGTCAATGCTGAAAAGTAATGTAAAATCATACCCACCTATCACATGTTAATGCTTTTTTTTTTTTTTTTTTCCAATTATTTCCATTTCCACAATTTTTTATTCAAGTTATTTCATTCATCATGTTATATTCTATTTCAAAACTTCGGGCACATCTGTACTTCTTTTAAATTACTCTACCTTTACTTTGTACTTCTACTTGAATAATAAAAGTATTTTGAAGTCGCGCTACTCTTACTTAAGTACAATTATTAACTACTCTACCTTTAGAAATGTAGTTAATTCCACTTTGAGATTCTTATAAATTAAAAAATAATGACAATTATTAAAATATGAATGTAATATAATATGAATTAAAAGAAAAAAAGGCCCGACTCTGGGCCCCGGACAAGAGACTCCTTTATCCCCCCATGTGTTTACTGCCCTGGATGATTACTCAAGTAAAAGTACTGTTACTTCAATATAAATATGACTCAAGAAGGAGTAAAAGTATGATCCTAAAAACTATTTTTTAGTCAAGTTATTTCATTAATTGTGTAATATTCTATTTCAAAACTTCTGGCACATCTGTACTTCCATACAGACAGTTATTTTTTTAAGTTACTCTACCTTTAATTTGTGCTTCTAAAGTATTTTGAAGTCGAACTACTCTTACTTGAGTTCAATTATTAACTACTCTACCCTTAGTTTCTGTAATTAATTCCACTTTGAGATTCTTATAAATTAAAAAATAAAGACAATTATTAAAAGATGAATATAATATAATATGAATTAAAAGAAAAAAGGTCCGACTCTGGGCCCCGGACAAGAGACCCTTTATCCCCCCATGTGTTTACTGCCCTGGATCAAACTATTCCACTTTTTAGTTCAGGGGTGGGCAAACTACGGGACCACATGCAGCCCTTTAATCTTTTTAATTCGACCCGCTGAACCTGAATAATAATAATTTTTAGTGTTTTAAAAGTCATTTCAGTAAATAGTAAATACCGTAAACCAGATAGTTTATTGAAACGCTTTGTTTTCTACTTAAGCCATTATGTATTATTGTTTTTTTTTTTTTCTTATGAGGTGGATTACCAAGAAAACTCCATCCATCTGCTCTGGTTCGGCCCTTCCGTCAAATTTTAGAACCATTTGTGGCCCACGAGTCTAAAAGTTGTGCCTTATCCATTGCACGGGTTGTAAATAATTTAATATAATGTCTTTGTTTTGGTCAGAACTGCTACATAAACCACTTTGCACACGCAGCCACGTTGGTCCAGCCCCACGCCGGGTCCGGTCTCTGGAGGGGGACCGTCCGCGACCCCAGAAAAACTTCGACGTTACTGCAACAATACGATACCACATTTAAAATCTGACCTACAGCTTTTACCAAGGAACCGAAGCTTTTAGCACGAGTCTCTCGACGGAACACTGCAGATCTCAGAAGGTCACACACTCTTTAGGCTCTACACGCCCTAACACTTATTGCGAAGGAGGAAAATCACAGCAAGTGACATTTCGACACCAATTAGCAACCAAAAAAACCCGCGAAAACGAATGTCCGCTGCTGTTAAAATGACAAATGCTCAGAGTAATGTGGCGGTCATTTTGACAAGTTTTGAGTTCATTTGTTTGCCTGTAACTCTTTTTTTGTGTTTTTGAGGGTTCAAACTAAAATTTGTGAAAGTGTAACGTCAAAACTAAATCAGAAAATATCTTTATGGAGCGAAGAGATGAAAATCAAACTGCTTAAATGTACTGTTTTGTTGCGGCAGCTACAAAAAAGCAGAAAGAACTACAAAGACCATGATCCTTTGCTCTAACTCAGCGCAAACAACGTGAAAAAATGCTGTTTCTGAATTCATTTTAAAGATTACAGGGAGCAGATTATTAAAATACAGATCGTATTTGTGAATGTTAAGGTGCAAAATAACAAAAAAAAAGCTGATCATTGTTAAAAAACTAGAGATGGAAGCGCAGAAACGTGAAGGATTTTTCGCTTTTTTGCCTCTTATTTAAGCCCTTCAAATGATTCTACACTGTAAGGAAGCTTCTTTATGGCTTTTATACTGAAAAAAGTTAATTGTAAACTCACAAATAAGTGTTATAAATGTTATATTTCTGCGCTTTTGTGAGTAATTTTGCACTCAAATTTGGATTTTATGTGAAACTAAAGCCTTAAATACAGACATGTTTTAACACATATAGTTGTAGTTATTAGAAATAGTTCGTTAAATCACTAGTTTCATTCGAATATATTGTTTTTATATCGTATTTTATGGTAATAGATGATCTTAGACTGGCCGACCCGCTCCTGCATTCTCACAAATCGCCACTAGGGGCTGCCTATGTGACTGCTGCGTGACCAGAGAGCTCAGGGCAGCGTCTCGTTTCTCTTTCCTCGCTTCCTTCTCCTCGATTCCTCCTCGACCTTCCGTTTTTCAGCTGTCGATCAAAAGTGTCGTGTTAAGTTTTGAAAACCACGGAAGGAAGGAACTAGTAAAGGAGCAGATGTCAGAGAAACGATGGATTTTTGCAGAATCGAGGCGAGGAATCGAGGAGAAGGAAGCGAGGAAACAAAGACCAGGTGAGGAGAGGGAACAGGCTTCACGTCTCTCATCTATTGGTGAAAAAAAAAATCTAATAAACTTACAAATTGTCGCTTTAAAATCCAAATGAATTCCTTTGGATCGACCTAAAATATAAAAATAATGAAATGTAAAAGGGTTGATGTGGTTTTTGGTCCGTGTACCATTTGTTCTTTTGAATTTCAATTAAGAACGAAAAACAACAAAATGGGAAAACAGTTTATTTCATTATTACATTTCCAGTTTTTAATTTAAAGTTTATTTCAAATAGCACCAATCAAACAACAGTCTTGGTGCCTATTTTAATTTTAATATTTTATTTTCTCTGGTTTATTTGCCTCGGAGGTTCAATGTCGACTAAACAAAAGCGGCTCCACTCAGTTTCATTTGTCCATGATTTTATTCATGTAGCTTTTATTTGTTTTTTGCTTTAAAAAAAAAAAAATTGCTTCACCTGAACTATTTTTATTAAGACTGTAAATTCAGGATATCCTCAGGTTTGACGAGCCCAAATTTAAGACTTTTTAAAGACTTTTTTAAGACCACTTAAATGAAAATTAAGACCAACATCGCACCCATTACACGAGCAAAAAACACCAGATCCAATTCTAATAATGAACAACCAAATCCCGGTATTTTATCTAGAATCTAAGAGCCACTGTGGATTAAACCTGCACTTCGTCATGATCCATCCAACGTCTTCCTTCACTCTGCTGTTGGTTTACTCAGTCCCAACAGCGCCAGAAACCAAAATATTGTTTGCACATACTCCAAATTAAACGTTCATACATGTTACAAGATTTCACGTTGCTGTTTTTTTCCCTCCCTCCATGTAACTTTGCACTGCAGCTCGGGTGAGTTTACAAAAAAATAGGCAAATTTAAGATCTTTTTAAAAAAAAAAGTAAGACTTGGACAACATAATTTAAGACTTTTTGAGGGCTTTATTTAGGAAAATGAAATTTAAGACCTTTTAAAGACTTTTAAGACCCCGCGGCTGCTCTAAGTTTGTCATTTTCATATTTAGAATGAAGCGTTGGTGAACTAAGAACGAACCCTAACCCGAAGATTTCTAGTCAATGATTTTAATAAACATTGTTAACGTTGTAAAAATGTTAACAATGTGATATTCCGGCTTGTCAAAGGATGATCCCATCAAATCTCCGAAGCTCAGCAGGTCGGGTCTGGTCAGGACTTGGATGGGAGACACTGGGAAAATCAGGAGCCACAGGGGGGCGTCGTTGTGTCCTTAGGCAAGACACTTCAGACACATTGCCTAGTATGTAAGTGGTGTGTGTGTGAGTGATGGTGGTGGTCGGAGGGGCCGGTGGTGCAGATTGGCAGCCTCGCTTCCATCAGTCTGTCCCAGGGCAGCTGTGGCTACAGTTGTATTTTACCACCACTGAGTGTGGAGTGAATGAACAATGATCTGTAAAGCTCTTTGGGAATATTAAAGGCGCTATATAAATGCAACGATTAATAAAAATCAGCTTCTTCTTTTGTTAACTAATGAGTAAGTGAATAAGTCTTTATTTATCTAGCACTTTTCACAGACATATAAGAGGCTTTACAGAGCATTTTTCATAGATTCATTATTCTTTTTACTTTTTCCTCCATACCCATTGGTGGTGAGCTACTATTGCAGTTACAGCTGCCCTGGGGCACACTGACAGAAGTGCAGCTGCCGATCAGTGCCATCAAACCCTCCGACCACCACCATCACTCACGCGCACACGCCACTTTCACACTGGGCAATGTGGGTGAAGTGTCTTGCCTAAGATGTGTGAAGAATCCCTCGGTCGTCCAGGTAGAATCATGACGAGGAGAAAATTCAGTTTGTCAACTGGACAAAAGTTAGTTTGGTTGAAGACATTTCACAGCTCATCCAAGCTGCTTCTTCAGTTCAGAACTGAAGACTAACTTTTGTCCATTTGACAAACTGAATTTTCTCCTCGCCGTGTCTTGCCTAAGGACACAAGGACAGTTTTTGCGACTGGTGCCTAATGTGGCTCCTGATTTTCCCAGTGTCTCCATCCAAGTACTGACCAGACCCGACCTCTGAGCTCCTGAGATCTGACGGGATCAGGCTTTGACAAACCCGTATGACCACAAGAGATTTAATGTTAGAATATCACTGATCCGACTTTCAGCTGTTGAGGTGCATGTTTTTAAATTTAAGCCTCTACGTCGTATTTGTGATTCTATAAAATGTGTTTTATGTACAATTTTAATGCAAATGCTGCTTATGAGTATTTAGGTCAGTAGGAATCTGAGCTGAGCAGCAGAACCTCCGAGGCAAATAAACCAGAGAATAAAATATCAACATTAAAATAGGCACGAGACTGTTTTCTGACTTCTGTTACTTGAATAAACTTTAAATTAAATATCGGAAATAGAGGTCGAAATCTGTTTTTTTGTTTTTTTTGTTTGACACTAAAACGAAAAAACGAAATAAAATGTTTTCCCATTTTATTATTTTCCGTTCTTACTTGAATTTCAAAAGAACAAATGGTACACGAGCTGAATTTTGAATCGTGATAAATCTATAAGTGAAATCCTGAGGACACTTGTCGTTTTAACAGCCGCGGACGCTCGTTTTTACAGTGCACAAGTGAACCCGACTCTAGAAAGACGATGGTTGGATGAGCCCCATAGATTAGATGTGCTGTGTGGAATAATATTTACACTGTTTGGTCCATGTGGGCTTCCGTATCCCCAAAACAGCAGAGTTGAGGAAAAGCTCAGTGCTGCGATTGGATTGGTTGAGTTTTGAGTTCTTTGCTCTGATTGGCTCAGTCAGTGCCGGCAGTGCGTCCGTGTTAGGTCCAGGCAGAAGGACGTATGGCTCCAAAGTGCTCCTCCTCCTCCTCCTCCTCCTCCTCCTCCTCTTCTTCTTCTTCCTCCTCCTCTTCCTCACGCTGAAGAACATGGCCGCGTTCAGAGAGGAAAGGAATAGTCTGAATGAGATACAAACAGGTCTAAATAAAACAAAGCAGTTCATTGGTTCAGTTTTCAGATGAGTTCACAACAAAATGTAATTCGTCCATCGCCTTTCGCGCCGTGATCTTTTACCGTGTGTCGTTCGTTCATTCGTTTTTCAAAATAAAACCAAAATTTAAAAAAAAAACAGATAATGATTCGTTTTTTTTCAGTTTTCGATTTTGTGTTTAAATCCGTTTAAGCGATTTAAACTGAGATTCTGGACTGAACCAGGACTAAACCAGGACTAAATCAGGTCTAGGACCAGACTGGAACCAGACCAGGCCTGAGACCGGGACTGAGACCAGGAACAGGACCGGGACTGAGACTGGGACCAGACCGGGACCAGACCAGGATTGAGACAGAGACTGAGACCGGGACTGAGACCAGGACTGAGATCGGGAACAGGACCAGGACTGAGACTGGAACTGAGACCGGGAGCAGACCAGGACTAGATCAGGACTAGACCAGGACTGAGACTGGGACCAGACCAGAACTGAAAACGGTTTAGTCCTGGTTTAGTCCTGTTTTAGTCCTGGTTCAGTCCTGGTTCAGTCCTGACTGGTTCAGTCCTGAGTCCTGGTTCAGTCCTGGTTCAGTCCTGGTTCAGTCCTGGTTCAGTCCTGTTTTAGTCCTGGTTTAGTCCTGGTTCAGTCCTGTTCAGTCCTGTTCAGTCCTGGTTCAGTCCTGGTTCAGTCCTGGTTCAGTCCTGGTTCAGTCCTGGTTCAGTCCTGGTTCAGTCCTGGTTCAGTCCTGGTTCAGTCCGTTTAGTCCTGGTTCAGTCCTGGTTCAGTCCTGTTTAGTCTGGTAGTCTGGTTTAGTCCTGGTTCAGTCCTGGTTCAGTCCTGGTTCAGTCCTGAGTCCTTCAGTCCTGGTTCAGTCCTGTTTTAGTCCTGGTTCAGTCCTGGTTCAGTCCTGGTTCAGTCCTGGTTCAGTCCTGTTCAGTCCTGTTTTAGTCCTGGTTCAGTCCTGGTTCAGTCTGTTTTAGTCCTGGTTCAGTCCTGTTTTAGTCCTGGTTCAGTCTGGTGTCAGTCCTTTTCAGTCCTGGTCAGTCTGGTTTAGTCCTGGTTTCCAGTCCTGGTAGTCCAGTCCTGGTTCAGTCCTGGTCAGTCCTTTAGTCCTGTTTTAGTCCTGGTTCAGTCCTGGTTCAGTCCTGGTTCAGTCCTAGTTTAGTCCTGTTTTAGTCCTGGTTCAGTCCTGGTTCAGTCCGGCATCTCAGTTTAACTCATGTTTTCATTTAAACACAAAATCGAAAACTGAAAAACTTATCATTATCTGTTTTTACATTTTGGTTTTGGAGAAAAATAATGAAGAAAATCGTTGTTTTTTCGTTTTCTTATTTTTGGTTTTAGTTTGAAAAATGAATGAATGAATGACACAGGGATTTAGTAACTTCCTGCTGTTTTGTTATTCTGTGTAAGTCACTCTGGTCCTGGGCCACCACACAATTTATCCTCAAACCTAGACTGAGTCATCAGACGGTTTCACTTCATGGAAACCGTCTGACCTCACCGCATTAGGATTCGTTCCCTCAACGGTAGGCGGGTAGTTTTTTTATTTGACCAATCACTGCTGTTTGGTCGTGATGTGTGTAATGTGCTGGAACACTCACTGGTTTCATGTCATTTCTGGTACAACAACAAACAAAGCAGAGTGAACACGTCTGAATGATCACTGTCGTTTCCTCGAGGTGAACTTGTGAATTAAAGGTGCAATAAAAAATGTGAAGTTTGTATCGTCTACATCACCGACACTGTGCCCGCGGCAGAAGATTTTAATTAAGAATTTGCTGCAGTGTAGAATTTGTACCATGTTTGGAAATGTTGCTCTGTGCCAGTGTTCACTGGTCAGAACCTCCTGAGCTCCTCCTACACTAAAGGAGCTCATGGTTGTTTCTATTTTTCCTGGTTTATTAAATATATAATTTTTGCGCATTTGCAACAAAAAACTATATAACCACAGTGATGCATGTAAACACACTCACAGAAGCAATGATGATAATTACTAACACTGTATTAAATTTAACAATTACTGAGATTAATAAAGTTAAAGTTCTGAATATTGATCTGTTTTCCAGCTCGCTGTCATTGTTGATCATTATTGTGTTATTATTAAGTGATCAGTGTCTTCACATAGATGATTATCATTAATCAGTATTACTAAAGTATAACTAAAGGCAAACTGAGCAAATCTGTTATTTGAGAAGAGATCATCAAACTGTAACTGGGTTCGGTCAAGTAGAAGTAAACATCAAGGCCAAAAATTCAAGTTAATTCATCTGATATAAAATGTATTGAACAGATACATATGTACTCTAGTTTATGAAACTGTTGACCTTTTTTCTGTACCATTTTTGGTTCTAAAGTTCCATATGTTTTAAACAGACCATGTATGAAACATGGAACAAAAATTATTTCCCAAATTTCAAAGACCTGAAAATCATGTAAATAAATGGATGTATTTCATCATATCTTGTGTTATTCCATCTTTGAACTGTTGATGAAGGGACAGGATTTTTCAAAAAAAAATGTATTTAAGATGATAAAAATGTTCTTGGAAGGACTGACATATTTTATAGAAATAGTTTCCTTTCATTTTGAAGTAATATTAAAGTATTCAGAAGAAAAAAAATGACAAATGATGTAAAATCCTGCACCTTCTACTTGTTTGCACAATTTTCCCTCCGTTACTTTTCCCTCCGTTACCATGACCTTTCTTAATAAAAAATCTCATGAGTCAAAAAGTAAGAGGTTTTTCAACCTAATCTTGTACCATATGGTAGAAAACTATATGAAGCAAATGTTCAAACCAGTTTGTTAAGGATATGTAAGTGAGAACCAAGAGTTATCACTGTTTGGATTTATTGCCCAAAAAGTGCTGCATATTTCATTCCCTCCGTTACCGACATGAGTTTTTTCATTTTTTGTCAACAACTTGAAAGAATATCACAGGTTTAACTTGACCCTGTTGGAGTGTAACTCTTTCCTACATTCTGATACTTTACTTATTTCAATAGTTCCTCTAGTTTCTGAATAAGAGACATTTGAATGTAAAAAATCTGCCCCTGTTTCCCTCCGTTACCACTTGACTGGACCCGACTCTTCATATCACTCAGTGCCCGTGAAGTCGCTCTCAGTTTCAAAAAGGCTGGTGACCCCTGCTCTGCATCCATCTCGACGCTTTGTTTACTGTTGTGCTGTTCCACAAAAGGGACACAGACAGACGCGACCAGTTTGACGTCATAGTGTCACAGCTCTTCTCTGATTGGTCGATGTCTGGTCTACAACTTCCAGGGTTCGTACAAACCGTCTAGTGTATTCTGATTCCTGACGTAGTCACTGGAGAGAAATGAAATTGAGTGGAGACACTGGGTGGCACCAGCCTGGACAATTTTCTCCAACTGTTTTACAACGGATGTCGGGAGAACTGACTCAGATTTATCCACTACCAATAAAATGTGGCAATAACCTGCAGACAGAGACACGTCCAGGTTTGTCTCGTGTGTGTGAAAACGGTCAGTGCCTGTTACAAAACGTTACAAAAATAAACATAAAGCTCTAAAAGTAAAGTGTGTTGCGTAACCTATAGGCCTTTAAAACTGTTCCTGAGCACGATTTCGTTTGTGCGTCTCGCTGTTTTTCGGCGTGTTTCTCTGTTTATTTCCTGACGTAGTTTCGGGTTCCTGATCCTTCGGTGACGTTCAACATTTCCTCTCAATAAAACGATTCTTGGACAAAGTGAGATGCCTTTCAGATTCCTCCACACACATCCTATCTCTGCGTGTGTGTGTGCGTGCGTCTCTGAGTGTGTGTGTGTCTCTGTGTGTGTGTGTGTGTTATATTTGTGCCCGCTGCAGTTGCCAGGCGACAGAGAGAGCGGAGCACGTGTCAGATCCACACCTGTTCCTCCTCTCAGTGACGCTGCACTTTCACACAGTCTCGATGTCCACAATTAGAAAACACGAAAAATAAATCTAAAAATTGTTTAAAGACGAGGCATTAGAGCAAAACCCGTTTTCTTTTTGTTGTTGTGACTTTCTCCCGTGTTCTAACGACCTGCCTGAAGACGTTTTAGAGTCATTTGTGTAACTTAACAAACCTGATGCGGGAGTTTCACGCTGATTGTGTTGTGATGGCGCTCTGAAGGGGGGGTGACTTAGCGAAGGGAGAGGAGACTCATATGGAATTAAGTTTAAGTCATGTAGTTCAAAGAATGCTTTTAAAACATTAAGCAAAAAAATATATAATCAAAATACCAAATAAAAACTTAAATAAAATACGTAAGACTGAAGAGATGAAATTATTTGTGTAAAATCTTTGCCTCTTTGATTTTTATTCCGCGTCTTTCTAAATTTAGTTTGAAGCTGTTTTCTTTGGTTATCTTTTCGTTTAGGCTCCCGAACTTTTTGTTTGTAGTTTTGGCACAAACGTGGCAGGTGGGCGGGACTTCCACAGGCGCATTTCCATTGGCTAATTTATGTTTGACAGACAGTTGAGCTTATACTGTGTTCGATTCTCCTTCTGAATTGGTTTTCTGAGAATGTTGCCTAGCAACACGCCTGACACGCCCCTTTTCCTGAGACGGCGCGACTCGGACCCCTGAGGCGGAAAAAGTCGACCGAGCAACGATTCCGAGTCTGAATCCAAGCTGGCTCCGCCCACTGTGACGTGTAAATATTAACTCTCACGCTCTCCTCGAGGTCACGTAGACCCAAAGAAAGATTTTTTTTTCCGCTCTCTTGCCTGGCGAGAAAAAAATAAAATTTTGGGTCTGATTGACCCGCCTCAAGAGAGCGGGAAGGAAAAAAAAAATCTTTCTTCGGGTCAATGTGACCCCGAGGAGAGTGTGAGAGTTAAGGATGTAACAATAACCGAAATATCGTGATATCGAATCGTCAAAAGTCTGACGTCAAATCCGAGGTCCAAATGGGAGTTGGAAGAAAATGGAACGCAGGGTCAGCTGTATATTTGCTTATCTGTCCGTCAAACATAAATTCACCAATGGGAAGCAAATTTACTTTTCCAGTTTGAGTTTTTAATTTGATATTTTGATTTATAATTGTTTTCTAGCTGTTTTAAAAGTGTTTTTTGAACTATCTGACTCAAAAGTCATTCCAAAATTTAAACTTTGAAAACATGTTCGTACGTTGTTTTCTGTGAATACAGCATTTTCAGAATAATCAAAGGCAACACGGTGATGGAAATGTGAAAATGACGTCCTCTGTACATCATTTTGTATTTGTTTTATTTGTTTTGTGCCTTAAATCTGCTGCCTGATGAACTGCAATCGAATCACAATTTGACTGGAAGAAATCAGCAAATCACTGCTCATTTCTGAAGTACCATCATTTCCTCCACAAATTAACGAGATTTCCTGTTTTATTCTGCATAAAAACTGCCCTCAGTTCATGTTTCAGCTGTTTTTGTCATTTCTTCTGGAAGAGTTTAAAATGTGAACTTTAAACAGAATCTTATTATTGAAACAGAAATCACAAAACTAATCACATCGCATCTAATCGCAATTCTTACTGCGAGCTCGCCTCTCCACAGATCTACTTGTCTCCGTGGAGATAAGCAGGTGGTGAACACTCCACAAATGTTCTGTAACACTGCTTTTCTGATCTGTTATTCTGATGTTCCCTCCTCAAAAACAGACCTGGAGTTTGTGTTTTGTTTCATTTAAAAATGTTTGAGTAAAACTTTATCTGTCAAAATGCTCTGTTCCACCTTGTGATGTCATGAAGTGGTAGTTTTCAAGTGAACAGCTCCTTTTACTTTTAGTTCAGTAAAGATCCAAATGATTCTACTGAAGGTGTGTGGAGCTTAAAAACACCAAGTGAACGTGGTTGTAAAATTTGGCTTTTATCATTTGCGGCTTTTATCTAAAATTAAACCTTTTTTATATTTTAAATCATTTGAACAGGTCAGGCTTTTATCTCCTGTTGTTTAGGCCCCGTCCACACTAGTTCGTATTTGAGTTGTTTTCGTTGTGGGTGCAGTGTTCGTTCACACTAATCTGATTGAAAACGGCTCCAGAGACGGAACGATCTGGTGCCTCCAGCTCCCAGGAATTCACCTGAGTACAGATCTGATCCGGCACCGTGTGGACACCTGAAAACACTGATACTCTGATGTAGTTCGTGCGCCGCGAAGTAATTCACCAACAAAACACTAAGAGTCTAGAATATCTGTCCATTCATATAAACGTGTGTCTGTGTGTACGACCTGCAGACGTATAATCTCTGAAAAGTTTCACATGAACCAACAACACGACAGAAACACAGACCAGACTCACCATCAGCAGAACATCCCTCTGTCACAGAAAGAACACTCATATTCCACTGAGTCGTGTCCTTTAGTCCGACAGAAGCTGAACCACATCAGTGCACAGGGAGCGAGCTGTTTTTTTTGAGAGCTCAGTTTATGCAAATGAGTCATGTGGTTTTAAGTTTCATTTCTGTAAAATGTAAACAAATGTGCTCAAAGCTGTGTGGATAGAGAAGGATTGCGGACACAGAAACGACGTGTCTGGACGCAGATCGTTTCTGAAATGGTGATACGGTGATTCGTTTTAGTGTAAACGTAGTCTTAGTTCAGTAGAGTTTGACAATTCCAGGAGAGAAATGATCCAAATCATTTTAGTGAAGGTGTGTGAGTTTAAAAACACAGTGGAGCACTTCCTGTACACAGCAAAGAGGGGAGTGTTAAAATTGACTCTTGTAGAATCAGTTTGAACATTTTCTCAGGTTTTGTATGAGTCCAATCTGTTCTAAAGTTAATTTAACATTTTGGAAAAGTTAATTAAGTAACACTGGACCAAAGGTCCTGTTTAACCCCAAAACCAAGAGTTATATTAACATTTTGAGAGTAAACGGAGAACACTTTGTAGGGTTATCCTCCATCCATTCATCCATTTTCTTCCACTTATCTGGGGCCGGGTCGCGGGGGCAGCAGCCTAAGCAGGGACTCCCAGACTTTCTTCACCCCAGACACTTCCTCCAGCTCCTCCGGGGGAACCCCGAGGCATTCCCAGGCCAGCCCAGAGACATAGTCCCTCCAGTGTGTCCCCGGGGCCTCCTCCCGGTGAGACATGCCCGGAACACCTCCCGAGGGAGACGTCCAGGAGGCATCAGAACAGATGCCCGAGCCTCAACTGCTCCTCTCGACGTGGAGGAGCAGCGGCTCTACTCCGAGCTCCTCCCGTGTGACTGAGCTCCTCACCCTGTCTCTAAGGGAGACGCCCAGACACCCTGGAGGAAACTCATTTCGAGAACTTGAATCCACGATCTCGTCCTTTTGGTCACTACCCAGAGCTCATGACCAGAGGTGAGAGGAGGAACGAAGACTGACCGGTAAATCAAGAGCTTCACCTTTCGGCTCAGGGTTATCCAGATTAACTAAACAACACACACAGTGTTTTATTATTACACTGTATTTTAGTATAATTTAAAATGAAATTATGAACAAAACTGGTTCAAACTGGTCTTCTCTCGTGGGAGTGTGAAGTGGTGGGTGGGAGGAGCCAAATTAACACTAAGGGAAGTTGACTTATCTTCAACCATATCAGGACCAACCTGAACCCTCATTTAACTTTCAAATAGTTAAAATAACACTTTTTGGGTTAAAAACAACTCTGAAATATTTTACCCTGAAATTTTAACCCTTCAGTTTTTGCTGTGCATGACATCACAAGGTGGAACTGAGTGTTTTCTGTTTGAACATGTGCGAATGAAACAAAACACAACTCCAGGTCTGTTTGTGATGAGGAAAATACATTTGAACATAGATCAGAAAATATCGTAACACAGACCCTTTAAAGTTGGACTGTTGGACCACTGCAAACTGTTTTCAATGAGCTGGTTGTGTTTTTCATGTTTTGCTTTGACCGTTGCCCAAAGGTGAAGAACAAGATGAACTTTAAAACTCTCTGGTCACATCTGCTCCACAAACACCGAGAGAGAAAAACACATTTCACTGACAAACTCCTGCACTTCAGATCTATGAATAAACCAAAACCTCCTGGAGCCATCTGCAGCTCCAGGGCCTGAGCTTTTACTGACGCACGGTAAAAAAAAAAAAAAAAAAAAAAAAAAAAATCTAGGAAAGTTAAAATGGCTTAAATTAAGAACATTTCACTTCAAATTCAACTTGACAAAAATGATTCACCAATTGACTCAGTGTTTTTCTCTTCTAATATACGGGATCAGGAGCGGCGGTTCAGGAGGAGTGTATGGGAGGAGATGCAGTTAAATCCTGTTTTGGTCCTGGTTATAGACATGGTTTAGTCCTGGTTTAGTCCTGGTTCAGTCCTGGTTTAGTCCTGGTTCAGTTCTGTGGTGTGTGCGGCGCAAAAGTCCGGCATCTCAAAACTTGATGGGAAAAATTTATGAAAAATGTTCTTCTGGTACCAGGGGTTCATCTAGTTCCTCTGCTCAATTTCATTTTTCTCCAGCGAATGGAGTGTGTCATATTTTATTGTTTCGCCCTGTGAGTCCAGACTCTTGGGACAACGGATGGAAATGAGCCTTAGACTACGATCTGATGTGTTTACATTCATGTTGTGTCATGTTTGTTCATTAACATGCTCAGGAATCAGAATACACTAGATCAGGGGTGGGCAAACTACGGCCCGAGGGCCATATGCGGCCCTTTAAATCTGTTAATTAGGCCCACTGAACTTGAATAAATTACTACAATAAATCTTGTTGATGTTGTATTTTTCCTGCATTTCCGGCATTTCCCAGTAGATGGCGCACTATATATACACTGAGGTGTATTATGTTGGCCGCAGTGCTTTATGGGAAAGTGTTCTTTCGGACTATAATGACAGGAGTCATTATTCGGACCATGAGTGAGGTAGAAGTGTTCAGTGTGAGTGGGTTTAAAGCAAAGTCTAAAGACTTATGAATGTTGTGTTATAAAACTTAAGGCATGGAATGTCTGAAGGGTTGGTTTTACTGCACGTGTCAGTGTTTACGTGCGTAATCTCGTGGCATAGGTTCTGTTTCTCAATGAGATCTAAGCGCTCAGGACTCACACTCGCCTGTGGTGTGCGGTGGAGCAAACCTTATTCTTGCACCTTGCAGTGTGTCGTGCAGAATACATCTTACATGAGCAATGTGCAATGGAGCTGGGCTCTTAACACGTCATGTTCTGTCTCCTGTCCGGTCCTTCAGTCAAACTTTAGAACCTATGTGGCCCCCGAGCCAAAATGTTTTGCCCACCCCCCTCTAGATGGTTTGCAAGAACCCTGAAGTTGTCGACCGCGCACTGACCAATCAGTGAAGAGCTGAACCAACCTGAGTTGTGACATCAGACTGCAGACACTATCCTCCTTTGGACTTCCTTTGTCAAATACAATTTCTTTAATTCACAAATTCATCTCGCAGAAATCAATGATCTCTGACAGACATGTTCACTGTCTGCTCTGTTTGCTGTTGTTCCGGAAATTACTTGGACACCACTGAGCGTTCCAGCACTTTACATACATCACGACCAAACAGCAGCGATTGGTTAAATTAAAAAAGAACCTGCCCACCGTAAAGCGAATAAACCCTAATACTGCGAGGTCAGACGGTTTCCACAAAGTGAAACCGTCTGATGAATCAGACTGGGGGTGGGTTCATGATGAGCTCTGCAGCATGTACCTGCTCTTATTTATTTATTAAAACATCAGTCTTGACCTGTGTTTTGTTTTGTTTTGATTTGTTTTTTTTCTGTGCAGATCTTCTTACCACTTACAATCAGAAAAATCACACTTTTGTCATTTTCCCCCAAAAGCTCGGGCCCTATCGCAGGATGGAGGGGATGGGTGAGCGGTGATGGGGCGAGCCGAAGGGGGAGGTCCGGGGAGACAGGCTCAGGGCCGGGCCTGAGGAGATGTTACTGAGGCTGGGGGACTTCTCGTGGTCTTCGGGCGGAGGTGAGGAGGTGGAGCGGTGGAGAAGCGTGGACAGAAACAGCAGAGGTGGTCCGGTGACGAGCAGAAGAAGAAGAAGAAGAAGAAGAATGAGACAGAGATGAGAGAAGCAAGAATGAAACAGATAAAAAGGTGAAGCTGGAGCACAAAGATTCACTGTAGAAATGAGATGTGACGTCCAAATCTGTATTTCATTCCTTTTTCAATATAAAACCAAAAATAAGAAAACGGAAAAAACTACGATTTTCTTCAAAATGAACCCAAAATGAAAAAACAGATAATGATTTGTTTTTTCAGTTTTTGATTTAGTTTTTTAAATGAAAAATGGAAAAAACTGATAATGACAGTTTACGTGACTTAAACTGAGATGTCAGACTGAACCAGGACTAAACCAGGTCCGGGACCAGACCAAGACTCAGACCAGGACCAGGCTGGGACTGAGACCGAGACCAGACCGGGACTGAGACCAAGACTGAGATCAGGACCAGACCGGGACTGAGACCGGGACTGAGACCAAGACTGAGACCAGGACCAGACCAGAACCAGACCGTGATTGAGACTGGGACCAGACCGAGACTGAGACTGGGATTGAAACCGGGACCAGACCAGAATCAGACCAGGACTGAGGCCGGGACTGAGACCATGACCAGACCAGGACCAGACCATGACAGTGACCGGGACCAGACCGGGACCAGACCAGGACCAGACCAGGACCAGACCAGGACCAGACCAGGACTGAGACCAGGGCTGAACCCGGGACTAGACCATGACTGTGACCGGGACCAGACCAAGACCAGATCAGAACTGAAAACGGTTTAGTCCTGGTTCAGTCCTGGTTTAGTTCTGGTTCAGTCCTGGTTCAGTCCTGGTTTAGTTCTGGTTCAGTCCTGGTTTAGTTCTGGTTTAGTCCTGGTTCAGTCCTGGTTTAGTTCTGGTTCAGTCCTGGTTTAGTTCTGGTTCAGTCCTGGTTTAGTCCTGGTTTAGTCCTGGTTCAGTCCTGGTTTAGTTCTGGTTCAGTCCTGGTTTAGTTCTGGTTCAGTCCTGGTTCAGTCCGGCATCACAGTTTAAGTCACATTATCCGTTTTTTCCATTTTTCATTTAAACACAAAATCGAAAACTGAAAAAACAAATCATTTTCTGTTTTTTCATTTTGGTTTTGGAGACAAATAATGAAAAAAAAAACAGTTGATTTTTTGTTTTCTTATTTTTGGTTTTGTATTGAAAAACAAATGAACGGATGATACTCAGTTATATTTACTCGAGTAACTTTTCAGAGTACTATCACAGTACACTTTTACTGCTACTTGAGTAATAGTGTGACTGTACTTTTACTCGAGTAAAAGTTGTGCTTCCTCTTCACGCTGTGAGTGAGTCTGAAATGACAAAAGCTTCATGTGAAAATATGAAATGATTTGAACATTTGTGTTTCTTCTCCACAGATCTGATTCAGTTTGTCTCATTTTTGGTGTTTGACCGTTGATTTGATTTAGTCCTGGTTTAGTCCTGGTTTAAACCTGGTTTGGTTCTGGTTTAGTCCTGGTTCAGTCCTGGTTTAGTCTTAGTTTAGTCCTGGTTCAGTCCTCAGTTCGGTCCTGGTTTAGACCTGGTTTGGTTCTGGTTTAGACCTACTTTAGTCCTGGTTCAGTCTTTGGTTTAGTCCTGATTTAATCCTGGTTTAGTCCAGGTTCAATCCTCGATTCAGTTCTTCTTTAGACCTGGTTCAGTCCCGGTTCAGTCCTGATTTAGTCCTGGTTTAGTCCTGGTTTAGTCTTAGTTTAGTCCTGGTTTAGTCCTAGTTTAGTCATTGATTCAGTCTTGATTTAGTTCTGTTTCAGTCCTTGGTTTAGTCCTGGTTTAGTCCTGGTTTAGACCTGTTTTGGTTCTGGTTTAGACCTGGTTTAGACCTACTTTAGTCCTGGTTCAGTCTTCGGTTTAGTCCTGGTTTAGTCCTGATTTAATCCTGGTTTAGTCCTGCTTCAATCCTCGATTCAGTTCTTCTTTAGACCTGGTTCAGTCCTGGTTTAGTCCTGTGAAAAACTTTTTAAGCTGTGTTTGTTTTTCTAAACATTCTGCCACACACATACATGTAGAGCACCCCCAGTGTGATGTGACTGCAGTGTACGAACAGCTCTGGGTTTCGCTCGTGACAAAATGTTGATCAGAAGTGACGTTTAATTATTTCTGCAAACATCTTTTCATTTTTAGGCCGAAAATCTCCAGTCGACTGAATCTGCATCTCGTCTCCAAATCAGGAGATCAGGCCAATTATTCACACTCCCTCCTCCTCTTCCTCCTCTTCCTCCTCTTCCTCTCCTATTTAATCCTCACTTTTCCGATCGCTCCGTCACCACTCACGGCGAGCGTCTGTTTATAGCCGCACTTCAGCACAAATGGAAGTCTGAATTGAATTAGTGTAGAGTGTTTGGATAGAGCGGCCGCTAATCCAACACTTCCTCTGAGCGCCGCCGAGTCAACGCGGAGCTACAGACTTCAGCCGGACCCATAACGAAGCAGAATGTCGCCTTTTATTGTTTCGAAAATGCTGTATTCATCAAAAAAAGGGAAGGATCCTCTGAAAAAGTGAGCATCAAACCTCCATGTTTGTTTTCCCAGTGGGATGTGTCTATTGTCAAAGTCGATCTTTTCAAGTCTTTTGAACCATATCACTTTTGTTTCTGGTTCTGATATTGTCATGTCCATTCGGACATCGTAATCGTGTGGTTGTTGGATCCTAACAGCGAGAAACGGGCTTTGGAAGTTTGCGAACTCCATAAATGCAAAAGTGAATCAGATGTGTGTGACTCAAACCTCTGTTCAAACTGTTTCTCTTCCCAACAGAATTGAAAAATAGTGAAAGGTGAAGGTGATGGGCAGGATTGATCCACAGGAAGAACCAAAAAGGAAACATTTGTCTGACTAAATCATCCTGAGTTTACAGAGAACATTTTGTATGTGGAGCAACAACAAAACAAAATCCCATTTGTAAATGGAGAGGAGCAGAAGACAAACAGACTGAGCTGCATTTTCTTGTTCTTGTGGTTTTACAGAAACATCACGTCTTGGTCTCTTTGCAGTGGAAGGTGTTTCTTGGTGAACAGTTGGAGCCTTTCACTTTGGTGTTGACTTTTTAAATTCATAACCGAGGTTGAGCGAAGGATCGAGATTTTGTTTTGTTGTCGCTCCACATACAAAATGTTCTCTGTAAACTCGGGATGATTTAGTCAGACAAATGTTTTCTTTTTGGTTCTTCCTGTGGATCAATCCTGCCCATCACCTTCACCTTTCACTATTTTTCAATTCTGTTGGGAAGAGAAACAGTTTGAACAGAGGTTTGAGTCACACACATCTGATTCACTTTTGCATTTATGGAGTTCGCAAACTTCCAAAGCCCGTTTCTCGCTGTTAGGATCCAACAACCACACAATTACGATGTCCGAATGGACATGACAATATCAGAACCAGAAACAAAAGTGATATGGTTCAAAAGACTTGAAAAGGTCGACTTTAACAATAGACACATCCCACTGGGAAAACAAACATGGAGGTTTGATGCTCACTTTTTCAGAGGACCCATCCCAGTGTGGATTGCGCGAAGTCCAAAATTCAGTATGTATGTATTGTCCATCAGGTTTTCTACTTGTGATATTTTTCACTTGAAACTATTTCTGATGAAGAGTAACCTCAGGGAAATATGTTTTATTGACTTTTCTCCAACCTGCACAGAACAGTGGCTCTTATCTGTTGAGTTAGAGCGAGATGTTGTCACTACACTTGGATTCAACATGTATATTTTGTTTTTAATAATCACATGTTTGTTATTATTTATTATTGGTCACATGAGTCTATAAATAGTGTCACACTGCTGCTCATTCTGTCAGCCCGGATGAACACTCATAAGTAGTCGAAACGCATTGGTGTGACCACAAATAAACACACTGCACATCAGAGTGACTCTACTGTCCACTTTTTATCACAACAACAGAGTTTTGATGCTCTGAGTCTCTCGTCTCTGTTCCACACGACAAGTCAATGTGACAAACGTAAAAAAGACCATTTCCATTTTAAAAGGAGTTTATTTTACTGTGTGTACCTGTTCTCCTCAGGTGTGTGTATGTACCTGTCCTCCTCAGGTGTGTGTATGTACCTGTGTTCCTCAGGTGTGTGTGTACCTGTCTCCTCTCAGGTGTGTGTATGTACCTGTCTCCTCAGGTGTGTGTATGTACCTGTCCTCCTCAGGTGTGTGTATGTACCTGTCCTCCTCAGGTGTGTGTATGTACCTGTCCTCCTCAGGTGTGTGTATGTACCTGTCCTCCTCAGGTGTGTGTATGTACCTGTCCTCCTCAGGTGTGTGTATGTACCTGTCCTCCTCAGGTGTGTGTATGTACCTGTCCTCCTCAGGTGTGTGTATGTACCTGTGTTCCTCAGGTGTGTGTATGTACCTGTCCTCTTCAGGTGTGTGTATGTACCTGTCCTCCTCAGGTGTGTGTGTATGTACCTGTCCTCCTCAGGTGTGTGTATGTACCTGTCCTCCTCAGGTGTGTGTGTATGTACCTGTGTCCTCCTCAGGTGTGTGTATGTACCTGTCCTCCTCAGGTGTGTGTATGTACCTGTCTTCCTCAGGTGTGTGTATGTACCTGTCCTCCTCAGGTGTGTGTATGTACCTGTTCCTCAGGTGTGTGTATGTACCTGTGTCCTCCTCAGGTGTGTGTATGTACCTGTCTCCTCAGGTGTGTGTATGTACCTGTCCTCCTCAGGTGTGTGTATGTACCTGTGTTCCTCAGGTGTGTGTATGTACCTGTCTTTCTCAGGTGTGTGTATGTACCTGTGTTCCTCAGGTGTGTGTATGTACCTGTCCTCCTCAGGTGTGTATATGTACCTGTCTTTCTCAGGTGTGTGTATGTACCCATCTTTCTCAGGTGTGTGTATGTACCTGTGTTCCTCAGGTGTGTGTATGTACCTGTCCTCCTCAGGTGTGTGTATGTACCTGTGTTCCTCAGGTGTGTGTATGTACCTGTGTTCCTCAGGTGTGTGTATGTACCTGTCCTCCTCAGGTGTGTGTATGTACCTGTCCTCCTCAGGTGTGTGTATGTACCTGTCCTCCTCAGGTGTGTGTATGTACCTGTCCTCCTCAGGTGTGTGTATGTATGTACCTGTGTTCCTCAGGTGTGTGTATGTACCTGTTCCTCAGGTGTGTGTATGTATGTACCTGTCCTCCTCAGGTGTGTGTATGTACCTGTCCTCCTCAGGTGTGTGTATGTACCTGTGTTCCTCAGGTGTGTGTATGTACCTGTCTCCTCAGGTGTGTGTATGTACCTGTGTTCCTCAGGTGTGTGTATGTACCTGTCCTCCTCAGGTGTGTGTATGTACCTGTCCTCCTCAGGTGTGTATGTACCTGTGTCCTCCTCAGGTGTGTGTATGTACCTGTCCTCCTCAGGTGTGTGTATGTACCTGTCCTCCTCAGGTGTGTGTATGTACCTGTGTTTCCTCAGGTGTGTGTATGTACCTGTGTTCCTCAGGTGTGTGTATGTACCTGTCCTCCTCAGGTGTGTGTATGTACCTGTCCTCCTCAGGTGTGTGTATGTACCTGTCCTCCTCAGGTGTGTGTATGTACCTGTCCTCCTCAGGTGTGTGTATGTACCTGTGTTCCTCAGGTGTGTGTATGTACCTGTCCTCCTCAGGTGTGTGTATGTACCTGTGTTCCTCAGGTGTGTGTATGTACCTGTCCTCCTCAGGTGTGTGTATGTACCTGTCTTTCTCAGACCTCCGTCGGCGGGGCAGTAGTCCCTGGCGGCGAGCAGGAAGCACGTTCCCCCGCGCAGTTCCTGTTCTCGGGGACTGGAGCGCCTCATGGGGTCTCTCTCCTCTGAGGACATGGTGAGGTCACTGCCCCCGCTGCAGTCTGCAGACAGCACTGCGCACACACACACACACACACACACACACACACACACACACACACAAACACAATGTGACACACGTTTATTTCAAATCTAATAGAGTTTACAACGCCTCGAAACGGACGTTTACATCTGAGGCCAGACTCCACAGATCTGACCTGTAACTGCGGCTACAGCACAGACTCTATTTATATTTATATATTTTATATATGGACATAGCTGAGGGGGAGTGCCCCCCACAAAATGGCCCTCTGGCCGTCTGCCCCATCGGCCCCCTCCAGGACCGGCCCTGTACCTGTGTGTGTGTTACTTGTGTGTGTATGCGTTACCTGTGTGTGCGTTATCTGTGTATGTATGTGTGTTACCTGAGTGTGCATTACCTGTATGTGTTCATTACCTGTGTATGTGTGTGTGTTACCTGTGAGTGTGTCTTACCTGCATTTGTGCATTACATGTGTGTGATTGTGCGTTACCTGTGTGTGTGTGTGTGCGTTACCTGTGTATGTGTGTGTTACCTGTGTGTGTGAGTGTATATGTGTTTACCTGTGTGAGTGCATTACATGTGTGTGATTGTGCGTTACCTGTGTGTTTATGTTACCTGTGTGTGTGTTACTTATGTGTGACTGTGTTAAGTGTGTGTGTGATTGTGCGTTACCTGAGCGGTTGCAGTCGAAGATGCGGCTATGTGTGTGTGTGTGCGTTACCTATATGTGTTACTTGTGTATGATTGTGTGTGTTACTTGTGTGCACGTGTGCGTTACCTGAGCGGTTGCAGTCGAGGATGCGGCTGCCCTTCATGTGTGTGTTACTTGTGTGTGTAGGTGATTGTGTGTTACTTGTGTGTGTGTGTTACCTGTGTGTGTGTGTTACTTGTGTGTGTAGGTGATTGTGTGTGTACCTGTGTGTGTGTGTGTTACCTGTGTGTGTGTGTGTTACCTGTGTGTGTGTGTTACCTGTGTGTGTGTGTGTTACCTGTGTGTGTGTGTTACTTGTGTGTGTAGGTGATTGTGTGTTACCTGTGTGTGTGTGTTACTTGTGTGCACATGTGTGTTACCTGAGCGGTTGCAGTCGAGGATGCAGCTGCCCTTCATGTGTGTGTTACTTGTGTGTGTGTAGGTGATTGTGTGTTACCTGTGTGTGTGTGTTACCTGTGTGTGATTGTGCATTACCTGTGTGTTTATGTTACCTGTGTGTGTGTTACTTATGTGTGACTGTGTTAAGTGTGTGTGTGATTGTGCGTTACCTGAGCGGTTGCAGTCGAAGATGCGGCTATGTGTGTGTGTGTGCGTTACCTATATGTGTTACTTGTGTATGATTGTGTGTGTTACTTGTGTGCACGTGTGCGTTACCTGAGCGGTTGCAGTCGAGGATGCGGCTGCCCTTCATGTGTGTGTTACTTGTGTGTGTAGGTGATTGTGTGTTACCTGTGTGTGTGTGTTACCTGTGTGTGTGTGTTACTTGTGTGTGTAGGTGATTGTGTGTGTGTACCTGTGTGTGTGTGTGTTACCTGTGTGTGTGTGTGTTACCTGTGTGTGTGTGTTACTGTGTGTGTGTGTGTGTACTGTGTGTGTGTGTTACTTGTGTGTGTGTGTGTTACTGTGTGTGTGTGTGTGTTACTTGTGTGTGTAGGTGATTGTGTGTTACCTGTGTGTGTGTGTGTTACCTGTGTGTGTGTTACTTGTGTGTGTGTGTTACCTGTGTGTGTGTGTGACTTGTGTGCACGTGTGTGTTACCTGTGTGTGTAGGTGATTGTGTGTTACCTGTGTGTGTGTGTTACCTGTGTGTGTGTGTGTTACCTGTGTGTGTGTGTGACTTGTGTGCACGTGTGTGTTACCTGAGCGGTTGCAGTCGAGGATGCGGCTGCCCTTCATGTGGCACAGGTCTCCCTGGGTGCTGTTGCAGCTCAGGTTGAGTTCTGCTTTGCAGTAGGACGGGGAGCCGCCCTGCACCTGGGGGATGTGCTTCTTACGTTTCTTCGGCAGCTTCTGTTTCGCCATCGCCAACGAATAATACATCCCAAAGTTATTGACGATGACGGGCACGGGCATGGCTATCGTCAACACGCCCGCCAAGGCACACAGCGCGCCCACCACCATCCCCGACCACGTCTCCGGGTACATGTCCCCGTAACCCAGCGTCGTCATGGTAACGACCGCCCACCAGAACCCAATGGGAATGTTTTTGAATTTGGTGTGCACGCTGGCGGTGGGGTCGTTGGGCTTGGCTCCTATCCTCTCGGCGTAGTAGATCATGGTGGCGAAAATGAGCACCCCGAGAGCCAGGAAGATTATAAGGAGCAAGAATTCATTTGTGCTCGCTCGTAACGTGTGCCCCAACACCCGCAGGCCCACAAAATGGCGCGTGAGCTTGAAAATACGAAGGATACGAACAAAGCGTACCACCCTGAGGAAACCCAGCACGTCCTTAGCAGCTTTGGACGACAATCCGCTTAATCCCACCTCCAAGTAAAACGGTAAAATCGCCACAAAATCGATAATGTTCAAGGCGTTTTTGACAAACTCCAGCTTGCAGGGGCAGAACGTGACTCGGACCAGGAACTCGATGGTGAACCAGAAGACGCAGACGCCCTCCACGTAGGTCAGCGCCGGGTCGGTCTCGATCTCGTACTGAGGCCCGGAGTCGGGGATGCTGGAGTTGAGGAGCAGTTCGGTTTTGTTGATGATGGTGTTGAAGGCTTCGTGCGTCTCCAGGCAGAAGGTGGTGATGGAGACCAGGATGAAGAAGAGGGAGGCGAACGCAATGAACTGCAAAAGAGAAAGAGGAAACTGGTGAGAGGAAGTGGTTATGTTGCTGAAAAAAGATCAGTGTGTTCTTCCAAAGCAGTGATATTTCTGAACTTTTATGTTTATTTGTCAGACCGTTCACTTTGTGATACTTGAAACTCGACCAAGACTTTCAAAGACATGTTTTATTTAAATGGCAAAAGGTCATATTTTTATATAACTCGTTTCCACCTTAAAGCGATTTACACCCATTCACACACTTTCACACACCAGAGTACACACACACACACACAGGGGGCATTAAGTGTCTTGCCCACACACAACAACATTCATCTGTGAGAGCTGGAATAACTGTGGCCCCACATTTAGCACATTTCTGATGGATTTTGACATCGTTTGAATCACATCCAACCTGGAAACTCAGCAAGGTCTATTCTCTTGTGTGTTCAGAAACTCCTGGGAATCCACCTGACTTGGCTCCTGCTCCCATTGTATATATGTGTGTGTGTGTGTGTGTGTGTGTGTGTGTGTGTGTAGTGTGTATATATATATATATATGTGTGTGTGTGTGCGTGTGTCAATCTCACGCTCCATCCTCCCCTCACTCGTGAACAAGACCCTGAGATACTTGAACTCCTCCACTTGAGGCAGGGACTCTCCACCACCCGGAGACGACAAGACACCTTTTTCCGGTCGAGAACCATGGCCTCGGACTTGGAAGAGCTGATCTTCATCCCAGCCGCTTCACACTTCACTGCAAACTGCCCCCGTGCTGCAGGTCCTGGTTCAATGGAGCCAACAAGACAACATCATCTGCGAACAGCAGAGATGAAATCCTGCGGTCCCCAAACCGGACCCCCTCCGGCCCCTGACTGCGCGCCTAGAAATTCTGTCCATAAAAACAATGAACAGCATCTGCATGAGCTCTGGGTAGTGACCGAAAAGGACGAGATCGTGGATACAAGCGCTCGAAATGAGTTTCCTCCGCAGGGTGTCTGGGCGTCTCCCTTAGAGATAGAGTGAGGAGCTCAGTCACACGGGAGGAGCTCGGAGTAGAGCCGCTGCTCCTCTACGTCGAAAGGAGCCAGTTGAGGCTCGGGCATTTGTTCCGGATGTCTCCTGGGCGTCTCCCTCGGGAGGTGTTCCCGGCATGTTCCACTGGGAGGACATGGCGAGACCCCGGGGAAGACCCAGGACACACTGGAGGGACTATGTCTCTGGGCTGGCCTGGGAATGCCCCCGGAGGAGCTGGAGGATGTGTCTGGGGTGAAGGAAGTCTGGGAGTCCCTGCTTAGGCTGATGCCCCCACGACCCGCCCCAGATAAACGGAAGAAAATGGACGGATGTATATATATATAATATATATATATATATATGTGTGTGTGTGTGTGTGTGTGTAAGCAATTAAGTAAGTTGTTTTATTTATATAGTGTTTTTCACAGACATTTGTCACAAATACACGTTACAGAGCAATATGTGTGTACAGGGCTACGTTTACACATAGTCTGGTATGTTGACAAAAGGAATATCTCGCTCCCTCCGTTTTCCTAAATAACAATCGTGCAAACCCCATCGTTTTCATTTACATCGACCAGCGTAAATACAGCATCCAGCACCGTCAGAACTACACCAGACCTCTGGGCCTGGATCAGATTCAAACCTGTAGCTTTTTTATTTCATTACAGTTGTAAGTTTTACTCACAAATACCTGGAAAAACAGCGTGCATTAGTGAGCGTGCTCGCCTCTCCACAGATCTGTTCAAGCCTCATTGGTCTCTGGTCATGGACACATCAGATACACACATCTACATGTGCAAATACAAACACGTGAAAAGTGTTTCAGCAGAAACACGACTGCTGCTCTGATGCTTCGTCATCATCATCATCAGAGCAAAAGGGAAACACTGGTCACACTTTTGGCACATCAGCTCCTTAAATTCTGTTCATCACTTTACAAACAAATCAGAGTTTTCCACAATCTCCACTTTAGACGGAGTTTTTAGAAAGATTTGTTTTCAGAGGCAAATTCGCCATTTGAGTAAAAGATGGAAACAAATGAAGAGAATTTTTTTTTTCTCGGCAATACCACTCATTGCAGGAACCAGGTCTAAACTAGAGCTAAACCAGGTCTAAACCAGATCTAAAACAGGTCTAAAACCAGATCTAAACCAGGACTAAACCAGGACAAAAACCAGGACTAAACCAGGACAAAAACCAGGACTAAACCAGGACAAAAAACAGGACTAAACCAGGTCTAAAATAGGATTTAACAGGACTAAATCCTGCCGCGTGGACGTGTCTCCTCTTCTTCTATCAATAATATTTTTAATACGGCAAATCAAATAATCCAAAGTATTCAGATTACATTACTCACTTTAAGTAATTTAATGGATTCCGTTACAAACTACATTTTGGGCTATGTAATCTGTAGGGGATTACATTTTAAAAGTCACCTTCCCAACTCTGTATGTATGTATGTTTGTACATATATACGTATATATATGTGTGTGTATATAAATTATGATTTTATTTAAATTTGTATATTTATTGTTATGTTGTTACATTGTGATGTTTACTATCTTTATTTTGTCTATTTAATACAAAAATATATATAATATATATATATATAAAATTTATAAATAAAAAGATTTAGAGGAGAAACTGGTCAAAATACACCAACACAATCTGCATCATTCTTTTCCCACAGTGCACTTCTTCAAAGACCTGGGAGGCAAATCTGCCCAAACCTGCTCCTAAACTGAACCTAAACCTGTTTATGAAACGACAGAATATATCGTTCTGTTTACAGTCATTTCTAGCGTCTTTTCCAGTGCACAGTGTCTGTTTTGTGGCATAACTGCGTTCAGAAAAGACTGTGAGATAAATCCCGTTGTGCCTCTCTGCGTCTGCCGCCCCAGAGCGCCCCCTGTGGTCCGAGCGTGTAACAGTCACATGACTCTAATGCTTTCAGACAGATGTACACAGTTATTTATGAGCAGATTAAAAATGCAAAGTGAGTGCGTGTGGCAGCAGCTCTGTGAATACTAACGGAGGAGGACGCGTCTCAAACAGGGTCACTCTGTATTCAGCGCCGCACAAACCCATCTGCAGCTACACAATCACCAGCACAAGTCACACAGCAGTTTTACACTATTATTTATACTGGGCCCAAGGTTAGTCCTGGTTCTCTCGTATCTGCACCAGGGAGACCAGGTTTTCACTATTTTCTAAACTGGGACACACCGGGTTGGGATGTTTGGTGTAAATAATATTGTGAAAAGAGTGTGGAACATTGTTTACATTCACATCAGTATCCCAGTTATGGAATTATTCCGGATACTGTGGTCCCTCGTTTAGCAGGGGTTACGTTCTAAAAATAACCCGCGATAGGTGAAATCTGCAATGTATTCAACTTTATGTTTTACAATTATTCTATCTGTGTTAAGGCTGTAAAACCCCTCAGCACAAACTTTATACACTTTTCTCACACAGTTACAACACTTTTTACATCCTTCTTAAAACTTGTTGCTGCTGTCGTCCTTTTGTTATTTTCCTCCTTCTTTATGTAACGAACCAAAGATTAATTTATTCCCCAATGGAGCCCGACAGCACAGAGTCCTGCACGGGTTCATTTTTGGAGACCCCCAGTACAACACCGCACCCGCCAGTACAGGACCGCACCCGCCAGTACAGGACCGCACCTGCCCGTTAACCCGAGATTATATCAAACTTTTGCGCTGCCTACGCCACGAAATGAACCAAGACTAAACCAGTACTAACCCAGGACTAATCCACGACTGAAACAGGACTCACTGTCAGGACGGGCTCGGAGGTGACGCAGGAGAAAGGACCGGCTCAGCTCCGCACCTCACAGAGGTAAACGCGGCAATTGCCCGATCGCGCTTTGCAGACAAACTGCTCGACGTTCTCTCTCTTAAATCCAAGATTAGTCCTGGTTTAGACCTGGTTTAATCCTGACCCACCCGTGTGTAATTACTACCTGCCTGTAATACACAATACACGGTCATACACTGTAAAAAAAAAAAATAAAAATCTGAGAAACAGTGAGACCGCGAAAGGTGAACCGCCAATATAGCAAGGGACCCCACCACCCCAAGGTGTCCGGGTTTTCACAAACGGAAATATGGTCACCCTATGTAAGATAAACATACAGATAACATCTGGAAACGCTTAAAACCTTGGACAATAAGTGATCAGGTTACGAAAGGGGATGGCTTATAGAAACTATAAAATCAGAGAATATCTGATTTGGAGGGGTGTCTCATAGGCTGCAGCCTGAAGTGACCCAAATCCGATTTTCTTGGCCTCTATGTTCCTGTATCTGATCTTTTAATGACAGTGTGAACGACACAGATTCGATTTTTTCAAATGTGACCCAGGACACTTAGATATGTGCTCCTGAAACCGGATACATATCTGATCTTTTGACATGTGACTTCAGTCTGAACGGTCAAAGTGCATTCATCCACCTACACGTTATCAACAAGACACAAACGTCACTATTCTGTGCTGAAGTAGGTGAAAATTGTTAATGAACTCCGTGTCACTGAAGTGAAGCACATCACCACTCACCACTCTTGGCTCCGTCTCCACATCCACACGTTTCTTTCAACGGACGTCGCTGCCGCTGTCCCACAAAACACCACGACCAAAAACCTCGTCCTTCTCCTTCTCAATCTCCTCCTTAAAACAAGTAAGTTGTTCATGTTCTGGCTCCGGTACGAGAGGAACTTTAAAATCTCCAGGTGCTCGATGCTGCGTCCATGTTTGGACAACTTCTGTAAACACAGAGACGCTCGCTGCGGTTGACGTCGTCGTGTCTCCAGTGTCACATGTGGGACACTTTTGGGACGTTTAACGTTCACACTGGAGTCACATACAAGTCACATTTAATTGGAAATGTGAACGACCTCGCAAAAACATCGGATTTCACAAACAAAATCGGAACTGAGCGTTAAGCCCTGCAGTCTGAACGTAGACTTATTGGCCAGAGTTCGCCCGGACCTTTGTCTGTAATTAGGTTTTTTTACTCTGTTTTTGTCATAAATAAAACTACACTATCAGAGCTTGTTTTTTGGATTCTTCTCTGAACACTCCACACCAACGCAGGAAGCATCACAGTCAGGTGAGCAGACGCATTGGGAATTATAAAATGTTAACCACGACAATACTCAGTGTGATGCAGATGGTTGTGTTGCAGTGTTCACCATATGTTTATTTGCACATTTGAACAAATATATTGGCTGTGTTAATATTTTTGACGCACGTTGAGTATCCCTGGTTTACTGCTTAATTTTTTTGTTACATTTCCAGCAAAAATATAAATATGACAAAATGAACGCAGCCGCTTCCGTGACTGTTCATAATTTACACTAGGATCTTTATTCCAACTCTCTCTCTCTTCCCTGTTTTCTCTCCGTACCTCCTTCCTTTCTTCTGTCTCTCTCTCTTTTTCACGCTGAGGTTAACAGACTGAACGTTTGTGATAAATGATAAAACACACAAAGCCGCACGTTCCTCCAGATTTCCCGCCCGTCTCCACGTGTCTCCCAGATTCCCACGGTCCCGGATCATCGCCTCATCCTCGCCTCACACGTCTCCGTCGTTCACAAACACGACTCCTGCGGCTCGGGATCAATCACGAACACGGGATTACGTGTCGGATCGGGGGGAGGGGGGGGGTCACCGTGGAAACAAGGGGCTGTCAGTGCAATGGGATGATGTCACTGCAAATCCACGAGAAAAAATAAACTGAATAAATACACTGGGGTTGAACTCCTGACCTTTGGGTTGTTGTTGTTGTTTGTAATTCTTACAGTTCTCAGCACCTGCTCGGGGGCCCCTGGAGGTTTGACCCGCCGGCCCTTTGTCCTGGTTTAGTCTGGCCTCCTGTTGGTGCCCAAAGTCCGGTCTGAACAGTTTTCTTTCTCTTTCTGTGTTTGTTTTGTTGTACTTTCTGCATGTCACCCATCTTTTCAGGAGCAGTGGGCAGAACATGGGACGTCTGGGGACCCAGCCGGCTGGATGATTTTTATCTGTGGTCCACAGAGGTTCACAGAGGTCCACACAGGTCCACAGAGTTTCACACAGGTCCACAGAGGTTCACAGAGCTCCACAGAGGTTCACAGAGCTCCACAGAGGTTCACAGAGGTTCACAGAGGTCACAGAGGTCCACAGAGGTCCACAGAGGTTCACAGAGGTTCACAGAGGTTCACAGAGGTCACAGAGGTCACAGAGGTCCACAGAGGTTCACAGAGGTCACAGAGGTCACAGAGGTTCACAGAGTCACAGAGGTCACACAGAGGTCAGAGGTTCACAGAGGTTCACAGAGGTTCACAGAGGTTCACAGAGGTCACAGAGGTTCACAGAGGTTCACAGAGGTCCACAGAGGTTCACAGAGGTCACAGAGGTTCACAGAGGTTCACAGAGGTTCACAGAGGTCCACAGAGGTTCACAGAGGTCCACAGAGGTCCACAGAGGTTCACAGAGGTTCACAGAGGTTCACAGAGGTTCACAGAGGTCCACAGAGGTTCACAGAGGTTCACAGAGGTCCACAGAGGTTCACAGAGGTCAGCAGAAGTTCACGGAGG
>NW_026571291.1:2438888-2591388 GCF_026225935.1 Boleophthalmus pectinirostris | reverse complement strand
GTTCAGATTTCCTCGTCTTTGCTACTTTACAGCAAACAGTTTCTTATTCATGGAGACTTGGGCTCAACAGCCAAATTGAAGAGATTTGTTAAACAATAAATGACTTTATAAAGTCACTTTTTTTGTTCTATATCAGTCTTTTGATCTGCCACAATAATGTAATAATGAATTTAAATGAAAATACGTCAACTTGAAGGCTTTCCTCAGCAATTTTTAGGTGATATTAAAAAGAGATGAATTAGATTAATTAATTACAGATCATAATTAATTAATCTCTCAATTTTTTTAATCGCATGACAGCACTAATAATAATACATCAGATTATATAGAGCTTTTTTTTGGTCACTTTTAAGGTTCGTTCACACCAAAGCGTCAAATCGTCCAGTTTCTATGTAAAGTCGATGTGGACGCGCGACTAGAGCGTCCTGCGTTTTTGCGGCGCGTCTTGAGGGTTTTGGCGTCGACGCTCTAGACGCGCGTCCAAGACGTCAGCATCAAGAAGTTGAAAATGCTGAACTTTTCGCGTCAGACGAGCCGCGTCGACCAATCAGGGACGAGTATCCAGTGACGCAGAGACGTGATTATCAGGAAGAAAAACCCGAGAACCAGAACCACAAACATGAACGGAGAATAAATATATATACCACAATCACCGAGACGATCACGAGGACTACACCAGGACTAAACCAGGACTAGACCAGGACTAAACAAGGACTAGACCGAGAAAAGACCGAGACTAAACCAGGACTAGACTGTGATTAGACCAGGACTAGACCAGGACTAAACCGGGACTGATCCAGTGTCATTAGTGGAGTATAAATATAAACACGTCCCAGTCGTCGAGTCGATTTCCTCCACTGATGTTTTATGTCATAAAAACACTAAAGTCTCTCAGTCTGGTCTGACATTGTTTCGGGAAAAGACCAGGACCGAGCTCATGTTTCCAGGGCAACGGACGTGCATCTAGTATTTTTCTCCCGTTCGTCCACAGCGTCAAAACTCAAATGCAAAGGCGTCCAAATAAAGACGTTTTTTGACGCTTTGGTGTGAACGGCCCTTTAAACCTTTTTTGTTTCTGTTGTTTCTCTTCCCAACGGAAGATTGATGGATTGATCCACAGGAAGAACCAAAAAGGAAACATTTGACTGCCTAAATCATCCTGAGTTTACAGTGAACATTTTGTATGTGGAGCGACAACAAAACGAAATCTCGATCCTTCGCTCAACCTCAGTTATGAATTTAAAAAGTCAACGTCAAAGTGAAAGGCTCCAACTGTTCACCAAGAAACACCTTCCACTGCAAAGAGACCAAGACGTGATGTTGCTGTAAAACCACAAGAACAAGAAAGTGCAGCTCAGTCTGTTTGTCTTCTGCTCCTCTACATTAACAAACGGGATTTTGTTTTGTTGTCGCTCCACATACAAAATGTTCTCTGTAAACTCAGGATGATTTCTTATTCAGACAAATGTTTCCTTTTTGGTTCTTCCTGTGGATCAATCCTGCCCATCACCTTCACCTTTCACTATTTTTCAATTTCGTTGGGAAGAGAAACAGTTTGAACGGAGGTTTGAGTCACACACATCTGATTCACTTTTGCATTTATGGAGTTCACAAACTTCCGAAGCCCGTTTCTCGAGCCATTTTCCGCTGTTAGGATCCAACAACCACACGATTACGACGTCCAAATCCCAAAACTAAAATATGACAATATCAGAACCAGAAACAAAAGTGATATGGTTCAAAAGACTTGAAAAGATCGACTTTGACAACAGACACATCCCACTGGGAAAACAAAGATGGAGGTTTGATGCTCACTTTTTTGAAAAACCCTTCAAGTATGGATTACGCGATGACCAGAAGTCTGAAATTCTTGTTGCATCTATGGGATTTTTTGGTTTCTATAGGCGAGTTTCATTGTTGACAAAAGCGCGCGTTGCATGCTGGGAATTATTTTGGTCGGCGGCAAGAAACACTAACTCAACATGACGGACGGAGCGAGAAAGCACGTAAAGGGTATTGATCCCGGTTATTTATCCACTCTAACGGCAGAGGACCCAAGACCATTTGACCAGAAATTGGTCATAAGCATCGACGGACGACAAATCACCCTTTTCAACCCCGACAAAAGGTGGACCAAAACAAATTTCTGGTCAGAATCTCCAACTACCTGGACAAATATTCACTTGGGCGATATCCACAATGACTTGGTGGAAACTCCTGGGCCATTCACAGCAGAAAAGATGAAAACCTCCAAGAGTCTCGATGTGTTGTTGAACTTGTTGGAGTCCACGGTTTGTTAGGATCTTCTACGTTTGCTCTGCGGATGTTTGAAAGTCGTTTAATTCACCGTTAGTGGTTCTTTTCACTCAGAATAAGAAAAAGACATTTTCCTTCTTCCGTGCTTCTATTTGTGCATCCGATAATGCAGCAGGAATTTACCATTATCGGGTATAAATACACGAGGTTTACGCACTGTGTTTGACGCTACCGTGTTTCTTGCCTCCGACCAAAATATTTCCCAGCAGCAACGCGGGCTTTTAATAACAATGACGTCAGCTGAAACTCTCCTATACCTGCGAAAAATGAGGATCTAGATTCAGTACGACTTTTATTATCGATTAGTGTGTGATTTTCGATACTTTTGACAACCGTATTTCAACTCTTGTCAGGTCTCGTTTTGTATTTTCTCTCTTTTTTTATTTTAAAATCGAAGCTCTGACTCTTTTCTCAGATGTGAAACAGAAGCTTCTCATCAAACACGTTCAGACGGAGCGGGGAAACCCTTCAGATCACACACCTCCTTCTCTCCATCCCTCTCTCCTCTATCGCTCTATCTCTCTTTTTATCCATCTCGTCTCTCCACTTTCACGCCTTTATCTCTCTCCTCCATCTCTCATCTTTCTCATTCTCCCTTCTCTATCTCTGGATCAGTCTCTCTCCTTCTCTCTATCCACTCTTTCTTTCTCTCTCTCTTTTGTCTTCCCACCCCTCTCTCGTTTCTTGGCATCCAAACTGAAGTGGAAAAAAGGGAGTCCTCTGTCTCTCCCTCCTCCATCTTTCATCTTCTCTCCTCCACTCTGTTTTAGCCCCGCCTTTCTCTCGCTCTTCCTTTTTGTTTTGTTTTTGTCTCTCCTGCTCTCTCACTCCTCTTCTCTTCTCTCCCTCTCTCTTCCTCTCGTCTCGCGTCTCCTCCTCGTCTGTCGGAGGAGCTGGATGCGGTTGCCATGGCGCCGCCGCTGACGGGAGGAAAAGGAGCAGAGCATCGCCCGACTAAATCACGCCTCGATTTAGAGACGACGAAACTAGGCCACTGTCTGCAAGAGAGACGGAGAGAGGGAAGAGAGAGGGAGGAGAGAGGAGAGAGGGAAGAGAGACGGAGAGAGGGAGAGAGAGGAGAGAGAAAGAGGGAGGAGAAGAGAGGCCACTGTCTGCAAGAGAGACGGAGAGAGGGAGGAGAGAGGGAGAGAGAAAGAGGGAGGAGAAGAGAGGCCACTGTCTGCAAGAGAGACGGAGAGAGGGAGAGAGGGAGGAGAGAGGAAAGAGAGACAGAGAGAGGGAGGAGAGAAAGAGGGAAAAGAGAGAGGAGAGAGGGAGATGCCACTGTCTGGAAGAGAGATGGAGGAGAGGGAGAGAAAGAGGGAGGAGAGAGGAGAGGTCACTGTCTGGAAGAAAGGAGAGATGGAGAAAAAGGGAGAGAGGAGAGAGGAGGGGGGAGAGAGGGAGGGAGGGAGGGAGAGAGGGAGGAGAGGGAGAGAGAGAGAGAGAGAGGAGAGGGGGAGGGGGGAGGGAGGAGAGAGGAGAGGCCACTGTCTGGAAGACAGAGGGAAAGGGAGCAGAGGGAGGAGAAGAGAGAGGAGAGGCCACTCAGTCCTGATCACCCAATATCTACGTGGGTGCACCTCTGGACCCGTCTCGAAACTCAGTCCTGGTTTAGTCCTGGTTTAGTCCTGGTTTAGTCTTGGTTCAGTCCTGGTTTAGTCCTGGTTCAGTCCTGGTTTAGACTTGGTTCAGTCCTGGTTTAGACTTGGTTTAGTCCTGGTTTCCCTGTCCTGGTTCAGTCCTGGTTTAGACTGGTTTAGTCCTGGTTTAGTCCTGGTTAGTCCTGGTTTAGTCCTGGTTCAGTCCTGGTTTAGTCCTGGTTTAGTCCTGGTTTAGTTAGTCCTGGTTTAGTCCTGGTTTAGTCCTGGTTTCAGTCCTGGTTGGTTAGTCCTGGTTTAGTCCTGGTTTAGTCCTGGTTTAGTCCTGGTTTAGTCCTGGTTCAGTCCTGGTTCAGTCCTGGTTTAGTCCTGGTTTAGTCCTGGTTCAGTCCTGCATTGCAGTTTAAGTCATGGAATCGGAAACAGTCGTTCATTTAAACACAAAACTGAAAACTGAAAAAAAAAATTTAAAAAATCATCAATTTTTTCATTCTGGTTTTGGAGACAAATAATAAAGAAAATTGTTGTTGTTGTTGTTTGTTTTTTTTTTTCATTTTCTTATTTTTAGTTTTATTTTGAAAAACAAATGAACGAACGACACACGGATTCACAAAGCCGGAGTTAAATCTGTTTCCCACCGCGTCTCCTCTGCTCAGACTCTGCCTCGTCCTGTCCTCAGCACAAACGCCAGGGAGAACACAGAACACGACACACGACACACGTGTCACACTACACACGACACACTACACACCACACACTACACACGACACACTACACACACACCACACACTACACACTACACACTACACACTACACTACACACCACACACTACACACTACACACCACACGCTAAACACGACATGACTAAAAGTATCTGCGGCAGATCCGACTTGAATAAAACATGTTCAGGTGAAGAGGAGGTGAGAGAAACACGCGTCCTGGTTTAACTCTGACAAAAAAACAAAAGCTCCTCAGACTTAAAGCTCAACCTCAGTGTCGTTCAGTTTGAAAAGACTGGACAGATTTGTGTCGCACGCAAACTTAATCTCGACCGTTTGAAGCGCCAAAAGAAAAACAAATAATGTCACAGGCAGCGGGAAGAGTTTTGGCAATTTTGACTTAGAATAAAAAAGTAGTCACAGAAGAATAAAACAATAAAACAATAAATGAGCTAAATGTGTCTTCAGTTATAAGTAAACGCTCTAGTTTCTTACAGCGAACACTCAAGACACTCAGAGTATTTATTATTAAAGAAGCACACACACTCATACACAATCTGTGCAGACACTCAGGGAAAAGTGTGTGTCTTTCCCAAAGGCACAACAACATTATTCATCCGAGGAGCTGGACTCGCTCCACAAACCTGTAGGTCGGGGGATTTGACCTTTGTACCAACAAGGGCCTAAATCTTGCAGATATTTCACGTGGGCATGTTATTCCTCGTTATAAATCTTAGACTCTCTACATTCTGTTCATTTAATCCAATTTACAGACAGATAAATGTCCTAATATGTGGCTCCGCATCAGTATTTATCTGCGGAGTCATTTGTCTGTGTGTGTGTGTTCGTACTGTCCCTGAAGGCACCACCAGAGTCGCGTCGCTCACGTGTGTTTGTTTACACCCGCAGACACAGATCCAAACACTGAGATGATTTTCTTTTTACGCACAATCGGTTTGAGTCTGGATTAAGAGGACATTTATTAGTGCAGACTTGTGATCTGAGAGGAGCCTGTGTGAGCATTGGAAATGTGTCTCTTCTATTGTCCGACTGTAAAGTGACTACAGTGGCCGTATATTTGTTACTGGACCTGCATTGATGTAAATGAGCTGTGAATAGAGGTGTGAATGATCGACATTTACACCTATAATTAATTACCGCGACGCGCACACATTTACCGCTAAAGCCTAATAGCGGTAATTTACTTTCTTTGTTTACTGGCTAGACTGTGATGCAAAAATGCCATTAGTCCGACCTACTGTCTGTAAATATGACGTAAAGACGCAAAATAACAATAAATGTCGCCTAAATAAACCCAATTTAAAATCCACTAGAGCCAAACCTAAGTTTTTTTGAACAATTCAAGATTTACACAGAATTTTTACATCACTAAATATATCAGCTTTTATATTGGCAGCTTCACCTCCCATTTTATCGGTATCATATCGGCCACAACAAAATCCATATCGGTCAGGCCCTGGTACCAACAATATTTATGAATTTTAAAAAGTGTCTCCGCACGTCTCCAGTCAGGGCTGTAGTGGATGTGGTACGCGGGAGTTCACCGTCCACCCACTTCTCTCGATGTGAGATATAAAAACATAACAAATATAAAACAGCTACAACTTAAATGTCAAACTGGAGGAATTGGCAACGGTGAAAACAAACAGCACAGGCTCATGATATCTGCAGTAATTCATCCAGAGGTGGGCTGTGCACAGCGGTGAACAGTATGATTTAAATGATGTCATGGTGCATGTAAACACAGTGTCCCGGTTACTGCAACATAAAGTTGAGTCACATGCATCCAAAAGACAAACACTTTTCAGTCTTTTCATCACAACAGAAGCAAAATAAATAAAGTGACCAACATGAATAAAGTGACCGTACATGAATAAAGTGACCAACATAAATAAAGTGACCAACATAAATAAAGTGACCGTACATGAATAAAGTGACCAACATAAATAAAGTGACCAACATAAATAAAGTGACATGAATAAAGTGACCAACATAAATAAAGTGACCAACATAAATAAAGTGACCATACATGAATAAAGTGACCGTACATGAATAAAGTGACCAACATAAATAAAGTGACCAACATAAATAAAGTGACCAACATAAATAAAGTGACCTACATGAATAAAGTGACATAAATAAAGTGACAACATAATAAAGTGACCAACATGAATAAAGTGACCAACATAAATAAAGTGACCAACATGAATAAAGTGACCAACATAAATAAAGTGACCAACATGAAATAAAGTGACCAACATGAATAAAGTGACCAACATGATAAAGTGACCAACATAAATAAAGTGACCAACATAAATAAAGTGACCAACATAAATAAAGTGACCAACAATAAAGTGAACAACATAAAGTGACCAACAAATAAAGTGACCATAAATAAAGTGATACATGAATAAAGTGACCAACATAAATAAAGTGACCAACATAAATAAAGTGACCAACATGAATAAAGTGACCAACATAAATAAAGTGACCGTACATGAATAAAGTGACATGAATAAAGTGACCAACATAAATAAAGTGACCAACATAAATAAAGTGACCAACATGAATAAAGTGACCAACATAAATAAAGTGACCAACATAAAGTGACCAACATAAATAAAGTGACCATAATGAATAAAGTGACCGTACATGAATAAAGTGACCAACATAAATAAAGTGACCATACATGAATAAAGTGACCGTACATGAATAAAGTGACCATACATAAATAAAGTGACCAACATAAATAAAGTGACCAACATGAATAAAGTGACCAACATAAATAAAGTGACCGTACATGAATAAAGTGACCAACATGAATAAAGTGACCAACATAAATAAAGTGACAAACATAAATAAAGTGACCAAACATGAATAAAGTGACCAAAATGAATAAAGTGACCAACATAAATAAAGTGACCATACATGAATAAAGTGACCGTACATGAATAAAGTGACCAACATAAATAAAGTGACCATACATGAATAAAGTGACCGTACATGAGTGAAATGACTGTAAAATAAAGAGCTGCACTAAACCTGCACACGTACAATCTGCACTCGTATGATCGCTGAAAAGTTTAACATGAACCATCTCCTGTAAGATATACTCACAGAACAAACTCACCATCAGCAGCACATCACATCACAGAAGAAACACCTATAATCCACTGTCCTTTAGTCCGACAGACACTGACCACATCAATGCACAAGGACAGAGCTAAAAACAGCTGGTCAAACTGGATTGTCAAAGTCTGATCCCGTCAGATCTCAGAAGCTCAGAGGTCGGGCCTGGTTTGTACTTGGATGGAGACACTGGGATTTCCAGGAGACACAAGGGGCGTGAGTCACGAAAACTGTGATTGTGTCCTTAGTAGAGACGGGCATTCGATGAAATTTTCTTAATCGATCGTCGGAAGAATTAACGATCGATTAATCATTAAGGTTTTTATATTAAAATGATCATCATTATTATTACTATCTGCACTAATCTGCATAAATAAATTCAACTTTACGACATATAAACATAACGACTCTAGAGCCACATCAGCCCGTTTGACATTATAATGTGTTTAATTCAGTTTTGTTCAAATCTCACAGAAACAAAACTTAAAACCACATCACTAATTTACATAAACTAAGTGAAGATAAAACTCCAGCTCTTGTGTCACTGATGTGGTTCAACTTCTGTTGGATTAAAAGACATGACTCAGGTGAATACAGGTTAGTGTGACCAGATTTGTGTTTGTCAAAACCAGGACAGCGTACGGGGGGAGGGGGGCGGGGCCTCGTCATCCACATTGAGCGACTCTCACCTGGAAAAACTTTTTCCCACTGGACACAGAAACTATGTGCTGCTTTATACACTGTGCACATGGACTCACATTGTCCCGAACGCAACGGAAAGTGTGGAATTTCTTGTACAAATCATTGTTAAATCCACATTTGTGCTTCGGTTCGTTACAGACTGACCCACTGTTTGTGTCTCGCTCCTTCTGATGCAGAGACACATGTACACACCTGTTTGGTCACGATACACACACAACAACATACATTCGGTTTGTCGATAAAAATTTACGTAATCGATGAAATTCTTAATGATCAATTATCGATTAATCGATTAATGCCCATCCCTAGTCCTTAGGCAAGACACTTTACCCACATTGTCAAGTATGAAAGTGGTGTGAGTGTGAGTGTTGGTGGTGGTCGGAGGGACCAGTGCTGTGGCTACAGCAGTAGTTTATCACTGAGTGTGGAGTGAATAAATAATGAACTGTAAAGCTCTTTGAGGATCTTGAAAGGTGCTTGTGATAGAAATTTTAGATTGTGATTGTGGAAAAATTTCTTTCAATCTGTCTTTGTGTAAATGAATGTGATTTCTACCTGAAACCGTCGTGAACATGTGTAAAGGTTCATCAGACACAACTGTCTCCTCCTGCAGGAAGCCCTCTGTTCTCCTCAACTGTGTGTTCATTTAGCACCAGCCTCTGAAACCAAAGTCACTCTGCTTTGACATGTATGTAACTTGTATTTCTGTATAAATACTCAGAGCTCAAATGCTCTGGGGGAGAGACCAGGGCAGATACTTGGGCAGATACTTGGGCAGATACTTGGGCAGATACTTGGGCAGATACTTGGGCAGATACTTGGGCAGATACTTGGGCAGATACTTGGGCAGATACTGGGGAGAGACTCTGGAAGAATGTGGTAGGGACATAGTGCTGGTGGAAGAGGCTGTTGGACTGTGTCCAGGGCAGGACTAGGCTCTGTCCACATCTGCTGTAACAAGAATAAACCTTGGTCTATATTTCAAAAACTCATCGGGCTTCACAACTGGATTGTGAGATAATTGATTTATCTTCAAGAGATACATATTATTTTTGCCACGACAGCGCTATATGAATACAATGATTAATTAATTAATTTTATCAGTGCTTTATGCAAAGTTTTGTTTCCATAAAACATAAACAAATGTGTCAAAGCTGCATTAAACACATTATAACCTCAAACAGGCTGATGTGGCTCTAGAGTGGTTTTGGTTTATATGTTGTAAAGTTGAGTTTATTTATGCAGAAGATTTGAATTAATAATCTGCTGCAGTGTTGAACTTGTACAAACTTTGGAAACGTTGGGTTTGATCTGTGCAGTGGATCACAGCTCCTCACGGCTTGTTAGAAACTTCCCGAGCTTCTTCTGCTGAAGGAGCTCATGGTTGTTTGTATTTTTCATGGTTTATTACATTAAATTAAGTAAACACACTCATAGAGCATCTGCCTGAGCGTCGATCATCCTGCACTGTACACGTCAACATCTTCTGCCACGTCCACAGTGATGATATGACCAACATACAGTGTGGGGAAGGTGACTTTTAAAATGTAATCCCCTACAGATTACAGATTACAGATTACACACACCAAATGTAGTTTGTAACATAATCCATTAAATTACTTAAAGTGAGTAATGTAATCTGAATACTTTGGATTACTTCATTTGTTGCAGAGAATCAAAGACGAGGAAATCTTCACATAAGATGTTTTGTTTGATAAAAGAAAATAAAAAGTCCAGACTTTACTGAACCAAATTAAAAATATTATTGATAGAAGAAGAAGAGACACGTCCACACAGCAGGATTTAGTCCAGTTAAATTCTGTTTGAGACATAGTTTTAGTCCTGGTTCAGATCTGGTTTAGTCCTGGTTTCCTGGTTTAGTCCTGGTTTAGTCTGGTTTTAGTCCTAGTTTAGACCTGGTTTAGACCTGTTTAGTCCTGGTTTAGTTTCCTGGTTTAGTCCTGGTTTAGTCCTAGTTTAGACCTGGTTTTAGACCTGGTTTAGTCCTGGTTTAGTCTTGGTTTGGACCTGGTTTAGTCCTGGTTTAGTCCTAGTTTAGACCTGGTTTTAGACCTGGTTTAGTCCTGGTTTAGTCTTGGTTTGGACCTGGTTTTAGTCCTGGTTTAGTCCTAGTTTAGACCTGGTTTTAGACCTGGTTTAGTCTTGGTTAATCCTGGTTTAGACCTGGTTTTAGACCTGGTTTAGACCTGGTTTTAGACCTGGTTTAGTCCTGGTTTAGTCTTGGTTTGGACCTGGTTTTAGTCCTGGTTTAGTCCTAGTTTAGACCTGGTTTTAGACCTGGTTTAGATCTGGTTTAGACCTGGTTTAGTCTTGGTTTGGACCTGGTTTAGTCCTGGTTTAGTCCTGGTTTAGTCTTGGTTTGGACCTGGTTTTAGACCTGGTTTAGTCCTGTGAGTGGAATTACCGAAAAAAGAAAAGAAAAAGTGAAAACAGGAAAATACTTCTGTGTAATCCATTTATTCCAACAAAGTAACTGTAATCCAATTACCACTCACTGAAACAGTAACTGTAACTGAATACATTTACTCATAATTTGTACTCTGATTACTCCGGTACATGTAATCTGTTACTCCCCAACACTGCCAACATATTTCACTTTTGTTGTAACTGTCAACACAACACTGTGATTTAAAATGTCCAGATTAGATCATAAATCTCCTCGGGGTCAGAGAAAATAATAATTATAAAACTCACACGAGCACGAAAGTCGAGTCTTCAAACTGTGACCATGAAACAAAAACACACATTTGCAGCACGACATTTAAATCCATCTCCTATTTGACACTTACAACAGCATAATTTCCTTTCCTTTCTAAAACGCTCTGTGTTTCTTTGGTCTGTCAGGTGCGCTAAAGCTCACAGCGCCTGCCACCCGTCACCTGTCCTGTCTGCGGGACTGTACAAACAAAAAAGCGAAGCCGGATCTCGTTTTAATCGCGCTCTAAATATGTCAAAGCCACAGAAATAGTCTCACGGTGAGGTCCGCGGGGAGGAGGAGGAGTCTAAAAATAACCGGCGTTTCTTTCTTGTTTATTAATATTTCAGTCGGGAGCTCGGCCGCTTTGTGAGGCGCAGTACACGGACGTGACAGAGGGGGGCGGCGGCGAGGGTTTGATGAGGGAGCGGCGCTTTTGTGTCACTGAGAAGAAAGACGACTGGACAAGTTTGACACGTTCAGGGCGAAAGCGAACGAAGACGAAACGATGTGAGGATTTAAATCTGTAAATATGACGGAAAAGGTTGAGCTCAGAGTTTAAAAATACTTCAAAAATTAGACACGAACCGACGTCGAAACTAGATACTGATCGATGTTGACACTGATGCTAAAAAAGTCACATGAAAAACAAAAATGTGGCGGTTTGCTGCAGGTTTTCCAGTCATTGAGAACAGGTACATGGTGCTACTAAACTTCGTCTCTTCCGGCTTTTACTTTTTTGGAGTATAAAAGCACAAAATCTACTTTCGGTCTGCAGCCTGAAGTGACCCAAATCCAATTTTTCGCCACTCGACGACCTGTATCTGATCTTTTAATGACAGTTTGAATGACACAGGTCTGATTTTTCCAAATGTGACCCAGGCCAGGCTACGGTCAGACTGCAGGGCTTAATGCTCAATTCGTATTTTTTGTGAAATCCATTTTTTTTTGCGAGTCCCAACATATTTAAAAAAGGACACAGGAGTCAAAATATAGCTGTTTAATTTCTTTTATTTATCGTTGGTTCTTAATTGTTTTTTTTGTTTGGTTTTTTACGTTATTAAAGATATCTTAAAACCCTCCCATGCCCAAAAAAATAATGAAAAGTGATAAACTGAAAGGTAAACCTGGCGAGCCGGACAAACAGAACAAAACGGTACGACACCGGGCCAACCCCCGCGCAGGGCCTGGAACTGAAGACAAGAAAAACCCAAACAAATCTGAACCCAAAAGAAGGTCAAAACAAAAGGCTAACGGCCAACGACGGCGCGCACGGAGTCTGGAGCACGTAAGGTGAGCGGGGCCGGGCGGAGCAGGCGCCACCGGCAAACGGCTGTATTTATAGGCTCAGCCACACAAAAATAAACCATAAACAAACTAGAAAAGAACTCAGAGAGCGCAGACCTCCGCCAAGGACTACCCCCATTTTTTATATAAATTGCGATAAAATCAGTCTTCTGGATCAGATCCCTGAGTCAAATTTCATGGGGTTTGGTCAATAATTAACCGAGATATTGAGAAACAAAATTTTTGGCCCCATTTACCACAATGTTAACTAAAATTTCAAAGTGATCCAGAATCCAGGATTTCTTCCGGATCACCCCCAAAATGAAATCAGTTCTTCCTTTTCACATTTCCAACAAATCCTGAAAATTTCATTAAAATCGGTCCATAACTTTTTGAGTTATGTTGCTAACAGACAAACAAACAAACAAACAAACAAACAAACGCCGGCAAAAACATAACCTCCTTGGCAGAGGTAAAAATACGCAACAAGGACTAATTACAACTTACTACAAAAGGGAACAAAAACAACTAATGATCCGAACCAATGTGCCCGCGTGTAACAGCGAGGTCGTTCACATTTACAGTTAAATGTGACTTGTATGTGATCCCCAGTGTGAACTTTAAAGGCCCCAAAAACACTCTGGTATGAAGTTCACGAAGTAGATTAGCATGTACAAGAAGCCTTGATGGTAAACAACAGCGACATTGCGACAATACCACCACTTCCTCCGTGCTTTTGGATCCCACGTTCTTGTGCTTTTAGATACCGTCTAATATAACATCCCAAAATCCCAGAAGTGTCCAGGAATAATTTTAGTTCTGTTCTCATTTCCTGTTTTGCTCCTGTGATTTCATCAGCTTGATGTCAAAGACTCATCAGCTGGTTTCACTTTGTAGAAACTGTCTGACCTCGCAGCATTGGGATTCGTTCGCTCGACGGTAGGTGGGTGCTTTTTTATTTAACCAGTCACTGTTATTTGGTTGTGATGTGCTGTATGTAGTGCGGCGCTAACAGGGTTTAACTGGTACATTAAGCTTTTCCCAAACCCCGTAGGAAGAAGGACAATAACGTCTTTCCCCTTGATGAAATTCCCCAAACATTCTCTTTGTTCCGGCTTTAAATCCTCGATCTCGGAAATCGTTGACAACACTGAATGTCTGACTCTTCTCTGATTGGCTGGTGCCTGAACTCACACTTCCAGGGTTCTTGCAGATCGTCTAGTGTATTCTGATTCCTGACCTAGTCGCTGGAGAAAAATGAAATTGAGCGGAGGCACCAGGTGGCACCAGACTGACTAAGAGACCACTGCAGTGTCCGGCAAAATTAAACTTCTTCTGGATTCTTTAGGCCAGTCCACACCCACACTGTACCCAGGTCAGTGGGGCAGGTTGCTACTGATTTTAATAATTTTCTAAATCCTGTGTGACCTGAGGTGGGACCAAGTCGTTGTTTTGCAAGTCTCAAGTTAGTCTCAAGTTTTTGACCTCAAGTCCAAGTAAAGTCCCAAGTGAAACACAGGCAAGTCCAAGTGTCCAAGTCCAAGATTTTAGACGTGCACCTTCACACAGTGTTAGTGTCGTCCACGGTGATGATGATGAAATAGTTGACAGCTATAAATATCTGGGCACCGTGATGGACAATAAACTGAAATTTGACAGCTAAAAACTGAACTCTTTTAATGTGAACAAAGTGATTCTTAACAATTTTTATTGCTCTTTTATTGAAAGTCTTCTTACTTTTTCTTTTATTTGCTGGTTTGAATCCTTGTCTGTGAAGGATAGAAACAAACTTCACAATATTGTTAAAACCTGTTCAAAAATCACAGGGCTCAAACTGAGGGACCTGCGTTCTTTGTGGGAGGAGCAGGTGCTGAGCAAAGCCAAGTGTCTCGTGGCTCAGCCGCTCCATCCTCTGGCTCCTGATTTTATCCTGATGCCTTCAGGGGGTCGGTTTTATGCTCTGATACGGAAAACCAACCAGTTTTCTAATTCTTTCGTGCTCTGTGCTATTAAATTCTTAAATTGTAAGGGTACAGTTTTTATGAAAGTTTTACTCTGCAATTTGTTATTTGTTATTTATTTTGAGTTCCACTGGTGGACGACAATTGGACTGACACACTGTGTGTTTGTTTGTGTTTGTGTTTGCTCGGAGATGCTGCAAATGAATTGCCTTATGGGATCAATAAAGTTTTCTGAATCTGAATCTGAAGTCGTCTGTTTTGAGCTTCAAGTCATTTCAAGTCTTTAAACCAGAGCACCAAATACAGCTCAGATTTCTGCAATTTAAATACATTTTAAGATAAATTGTGCTTCAAAATCATAGTATATTTATATATGAGTATTTATAGAATATGTAAGTGTTGTAGAAATATTATTTTTTCCTTTTTAAATGTCTTGATAAGATCTTAGTGTGAATCATTACGATCAGAACAGAAAGAATTCAGTAACTTCTTGGGTTCTTTTTAAAGACAATATAGTAAAGTGTATTTACTTTGCTGATATGTTTCGGCTGCTTTCAGCTTTACTGTTTTGTCTTTAAAAAGAACCCAAGAAGTTTATAAGAAGAAGTATATAAGAAAACAAAATGAACATCTTTGGTTTAGAAAGAATTCAGATTTAAAAGTGCTTCTCAAGTCACAGGCCTCAATTCTGAGTCAAGTCCCAAGTCACTGACCTTCAAGTCCAAGTCTTAGTCTATTTTAACAAGTCTAGTCTCAAATCTTAAAAATAGTGACTCAAGTCTGACTCGAGTCCAAGTCACGACCTGCACGTCCCCAAGTCCCCGGGCGTTATACTTGTTCTGATTCAGTTCAAGTTCATTCTAAAGACATTCAGGAAAGGCTCATTTCTGTCGTCTCAAGTGACACTTTTTTAGTTTTCAATACCTGTGAACCCAGAACCTTCTCATTCTCGAACACGAGCTGGTGAAATTTCTTGCCAAAAGGTACAAAAACACATAAACTGACACTGAGCTGAGCGTCTCTAATTCCACTCCAGCTTGAATTTATGCAGAAGCACATTTAGTAAATCCTGTACCAAAACTGCCCCACTTTGATCTGAGCTTTCTGTCAGCTTCTTTTTTATCCTCAAACCTCCAGACAGCGCCTCCCCGTCCTCAGACTCGTGCCCGCGGAGGAGAGGGGGAGGCCGGGGTAGAGTCAGGCGCCCGCCCCCTCTGCCGCTGGAGGCTGGAGCTCTCGTCGTCTGAGTCACGGCGCACTTAAGAGTCTTATTTTGATGGACGGAGCTTTATTTTGACAGGACAGGTCTTATTTTGAAAGGTGAGTCACGGGAGGTTGTCAGGACAGAGAAATGAAACCGACTCGAGTTATGAAAATGACTCATAATTTGAATCGTTTTACCAAGTTATTATTAAGACAAAAGGATTTTAACAGAACATTTTTTTATGTTTATATCAGTGACATTTTGGACAGATTGAAAAGTCTTTGAAGGTGAAGTGCAAAATTCAAGTAACAAATAAACAATTGTAATAAAACTCTGTCGCTCTTCAGTGGTGAGTGAGGTGCTCTCTGGTTGCTGAAGGCTCTGTAGTGCATCAGTCTTTGTCTGGCTGTAGACAGCAGGAACACTGATTGACTACCGTATATTTCGGACTATAAGGTGCACTTAAATTTTCTTAAATTTTCTTAAAAATCAACAGTGCACCTTATGTATTAATTCTGGTTGTGTTTACTGACCTCAAACAGATTTTCTGTGGCACACGGCGCTCAAAAATCTGTCAAAATGTTTTAATACGACTTTAGTAAACTACGAAGTCATGCCACTTGATGGATTGTCGGAGCATTACAGCGATCGTATTCAGGAACGTCACGGAGTAACCCCCAAGTCACACCAAAGCACAACGGGGTGTAAACGCAGCAGCACAGCACACGAGCAGCAGATGCGTAGGTTTAGTTTTCCATTTTAACCAGTCTGACAATGTACACCAACAGTGTCATACACACGTCCAACGAGCGTCTGACGCTGACGCGCTGCTCGGGAGGTTGGAGTTCTAATTTTGCAGCATCAACGGAGCATCTCCAAGGTTTTCAGCAGGGGAAAGACAGATATAAACATTTGAGGTCAAAATAAACTTCCGATGTGCTTTCAAAATAAGTTAACTAAAGTCAAGACAACAACGTAAATAACGTGTACTGTGTCCAAGGAAAGGTTAATGATGGACGACGAAAAGTTAATCCTCAGAGTGGAGAAATATAACATGATTTACGATGTCAGACACCAGTTCTACAAGGACTCAGGATGAAGCCAGGACAAATTGCGATGTCTGAAAACTGTGAGAAGATGTGCAGGCTGCGCAGCAGGAGCGTCTCTGACGCTCTGGTGTGTTTTGAAACTGTTAAATTTACGTGTGTGTGCAGCTCCACCTACGTTGAGCTCTGCTGCAGCTCCTGGTGAGAATTCGGGGTAAGTCTGACAGAGGCTGAACAGCATCAGCAGCACAAGGAGCGAGCTGTTTTTTCAGCGCTTATGCAAATGAGCCATGTGACTTTAAGTTTTGTTTCTGTAAAACGTAAACAAATGTGTCGTCTTATCAAGGTCCTTCTCATGTTGTAGTTTTTCCTGAGGTGAACCTCACGCTGCATTGTGTTTGCACACTGTCTGTTGTTTGTCTGTCACCTTTTCTTCTTTCTTCTTTCTTGTCACAACAAACACAAAATGCTTCTAGACCTTCAGACTTATGCATCCACGACAGGCGCACAGGCCGATGATGCGGCCGCAAAGGATTATGGTCCATGTAGTTTACTGTGTGCCACAGGAGCCGAACTGAAAATTCCTTATTTTTGCCTAAAGACACAGTTTAACCACGTGACGGGACCACGACAATATTGTGACAATAGTGACATCGTCAGTATTGTTACACGTCCACTTTTAACTGTGAGGTTGGTGGTTCAATTTGCAACACATACTATCTTGGCGTCCCTGAGCAAAACACTTTTTCCTCTTTCACTGTTACTGTGTGAATGTTTATTAGTGAAAATTGCCTATTATAACGGCACAAAGATAATTGATGAGGTTTTAAAACTGTATTTAAAGAGGAGGTATTAAGCGAGATCGACTTTCTGGAGCTTTCTCCCATGTGATATCTTTGTTCCCTCATTAAAAACCTGCCTGAAGAGCTTTTAGAATCGTCCACGCTTGTTTGAGTAATCTAGCGATCTCTCCTGGGCCCTATTCGATCCCTCCTTACGGTTAGCTGTACGAGGCTCATCGAGTTTCATCGGGACGCACTGATGATCGACGTTATTTCACTTTGGAAAAAATATGAACCCTTTAAGCACCATTAGATACTGCTGGCCCCTGCTCTGGTCTGATGTTGTGACGTTATTGGTTCGTTGGTTCGTTGGTTCGTTGGTTCGTTGGTTCTTTGGTTCGTTGGTTCGTTGGTTCGTTGGTTCTTTGGTTCTTTGGTTCTCGTTGGTTCGTTGGTTCGTTGGTTCGTTGGTTCTTTGGTTCTTTGGTTCGTTGGTTCGTTTGGTTCGTTGGTTCGTTGGTTCGTTGGTTCTTTGGTTCGTTGGTTCGTTGGTTCGTTGGTTCTTTGGTTCGTTGGTTCGTTGGTTCGTTGGTTCTTTGGTTCTTTGGTTCGTTGGTTCGTTGGTTCGTTGGTTCTTTGGTTCTTTGGTTCTTTGGTTCGTTGGTTCGTTGGTTCGTTGGTTCGTTGGTTCTTTGGTTCGTTGGTTTTCTGGTTCGTTGGTTCGTTGGTTCTCGTTGGTTCGTTTGGTTCGTTGGTTCGTTGGTTCTTTGGTTCGTTGGTTCTTTGGTTCTTTGGTTCGTTGGTTCGTTGGTTCGTTGGTTCTTTGGTTCTTTGGTTCTTTGGTTCGTTGGTTCGTTGGTTCGTTGGTTCTCGTTGGTTCGTTGGTTCGTTGGTTCGTTGGTTCGTTGGTTCGTTGGTTCTTTGGTTCGTTGGTTCGTTGGTTCGTTGGTTCGTTGGTTCGTTGGTTCGTTGGTTCGTTGGTTCGTTGGTTGGTTCTTTGGTTCTTTGGTTCTTTGGTTCTTTGGTTCGTTGGTTCGTTGGTTCGTTGGTTCGTTGGTTCGTTGGTTCGTTCGTTGGTTCTCGTTGGTTCGTTGGTTCGTTGGTTCGTTGGTTCTTTGGTTCGTTGGTTCGTTGGTTCTTTGGTTCGTTGGTTCAGAGCGTGGCAGAATGTGGCAGAATGTGGCAGAATGTGGCAGAGCGTGGCAGAGTTTGCGGTGACAGCGCCGAGACGAGGAGGGGACAGGCTCTCATTGTTCTGTCCACGTTAAAAACCTGTTTAGAGCACATCTGTGGAGCCCTCCCCGACCTCCTCCTCCTCTTCCTCCTCTTCCTCCTCTTCATCACGGCCACAGAAGAGACAGATGTGTAATTACGAGCAGAGCAGCGGAAAGAGGGAAGAGGGAAGAGGAGAGAGGAGCGGCGATTGTGGAGTAAAGAGCCCAGATTATGTTATTTTCTGATCTGTGTAATAAAGTTCCTTCGTAATCGGTGTTTCATTTGTTCATTTGTTTTTCAAAATAAAACCAAAAATAAAACAATGAAAAATCAACTATTGTCTTCATTATTTGTCTCCAAAACAAAACAAAAAAAACAGATAATGTTTTGTTTTTTCAGTTTTCAATTGTGTGTTTACGTGAAAAATGGAAAAAACTGATAATGACCATTTCCCATTTATGTGACTTAAACTGCGACACCGGACTGAACCAGGACTAAACCAGGACTAAACCAGGACTGAACCAGGACTAAACCAGGACTAAACCAGGTCTAAAACAAGACTGAACCAGGACTGAACCAGGACTAAACCAGGACTGAACCAGGACTAAACCAGGACTGAACCAGGACTAAACCAGGACTGAACCAGGACTAAACCAGGACTAAACCAGGTCTAAAACAAGACTGAACCAGGACTGAACCAGGACTAAACCAGGACTAAACCAGGACTAAAACCAGGACTAAAACAACCAGGACTGAACCAGGACTGAACCAGGACTAAACCAGGACTAAAAACACCAGACTGAACCAGGACTAAACCAGGAAACCAGGAAAACCAGGACTAAACCAGGACTGAACCAGGACTAAACCAGGAATAAACCAGGTCTGGACCAAGACTGAACCAGGACTAAACCAGGACTAAACCAGGACTAAACCAGGACTAAACCAGGACTGAACCAGGACTAAACCAGGAATAAACCAGGTCTGGACCAAGACTGAACCAGGACTAAAACAGGACTAAACCAGGACTGAACCAGGACTAAACCAGGACTAAACCAGTCTCAGTCGTGATCACCTGACAGTCTTTAAAAAGTTTATTGATCTTTGAAAGGTTGTATTAGTTTTTTTTTTATTCCATGGTCTTTATATTAGTTGAAATTTGTCTCAAAATGTCAATATTATCGGTTGTCGTAATCATTTCTTGATCAGTTAATCGTCCAAAGAAACCTGTTATTGTTACAGGACGAATTTTCGAAGGCCTCTGATGTGATTGTGAGACTTTGGCGATACGAGATCACGATATTTTGGTTTTTTATTGCGTCATTATCTGGATGTTGTATGTTTGTGTGTTTGTTTGTTTTGTGTTTGTTTGTTTTGTGTTTGTGTGTTTGACTGGAGCTGAAGTGAGGAGCGGAGAACGAGCCTGAGGTGATGATGAAGATCTGCTGTGTGAGATTAAGTCCGGCTGATGGCCTCACGATGATCTTCACAGATAAACATCTCGTCCAGGCTCCAGGGAACATCTGACCTGGATTTAAATAAAACTACAACGCTCTGAAAACACGGTGCAAGTATTTAAAAAAAAACAAAACAAAAAAAACTCCCATTGACAAATTTGGAATCTGCTTTTATTTTGACTCATTCTTTTCACGGTCGGAACCTTCTGCGGTGTCAGGATCGAGGACGGGACCAAAAACTAAAACTAAAAATCAAAAACAGAAATGTTCAAATGCTCAAAATGATCTCGTGAGATTTTTTTTTTTTTTCATGTTTTTAGGTTTGGATTGGAAACAAAAATGGAGTTAAGTCACATTTTTTGAGAAGCTGTTGTTCCAAAATATACAATACAATGTGTTTATTATGAAGAATGTCCAAGTCTCGTCTTGTCTCGTTCTCGTTGGTCCAGTGAATCCGTGTGTCATTTGTTCATTTATTTTTCAAAATAAAACCAAAAATAAGAAAACGGAAAAACAACAATTTTCTTCATTATTTGTCTCCATGGTCCTGGTCTCAGTCCTGGTCTGGTCCTGGTCTTAGTTCTGGTCTCAATCCCGGTCTCAGTCCTGGTCTCAGAGTTCTGGTCTGGTCCCAGTCTCAGTCCTGGTCTCAGTCCCAGTCTGGTCCTGGTCTCAATCCCGCTCTCAGTCCTGGTCTTAGTTCTGTTTTCAATCCTGGTCTGGTCCCAATCTCAGTCCCGGTCTGGTCCCGGTCTCAGTCCCAGTCTGATCCCGGTCTCAATCCCAGTCTCAGTCCTGGTCTCAGAGTTCTGGTCTGGTTCCAGTCTCAGTCCTGGTCAGGTCCTGGTCTCAGTCCTGGTCTCAGTCTCAGTCTCAGTCCTGGTTTTAGTTCTGTTTTCAATCCTGGTCTGGTCCTGATCTCAATCCTGGTCTGGTCTCAGTCCCTATCTCAGTCCCAGTCTCAGTCCTGGTCTGGTCCCGGTCTCAATCCCGGTCACAGTCCTGGTCTCACTTCTGCTCTGGTCCTGGTCTCAGTCCAGGTCTCAGTCCTGGTCTGGTACCAGTCTCAGTCCTGATCTCCTGACAGTCTACGTGGGCGCACCTCCGGGCCCATCCCGACACTCAGTCCTGGCTCAGTCCTGGTTTAGTCCTGGTTCAGTTCTTGTTTTTTATCTGTTTTTTTTTTTCCACTATTAATTTAAACACAAAATCGAAAACTGAAAAAACAAATCGTTATCTGTTTTCTTTCTTCCTCCCTTTTTTATCTCTTTCCATCTCTGTCACTCCCATGTCTCTCTTTCCCTCCCTCTCTCCTCTTCTCCGTCTCTCTCTCTTTTCACAAACGGGAGGTAAAGGGACCGTTACTATGGAGACGAGCATCACCAGGAAAAAAAAAAAAAAAGAAATATTAAATAAAAAAGTGCGGTACAAAAGACGAGTGCAGATCTGACAGAGGCGAGCTGGAGGCAGAGGAATACTGATGCGCCGCCACAGTGTTCTCCCACAAAAGAAGAGACACCTGAACGCACCGCCGCCACCGCCACCGGCGTCGCCATGGGAACGCAACCGAGCCGGCGCCGTGCGGACGAGCGGACAGCGAAAGCATCGTGTCAGGCACAAAAGAAGAGACAATGATGGACAGAGATAAAGTAAAACTGAGAGGTGCGCCCCCAGTGGTCTGAAGACGACATTACAACAACAAGAACAGACACGTCAAACTCAGGCCCGCGGGCCAAATCTGGACCACGATATAATTATATGTGGCCCATGAGATCATATCAAAAATGTATTAGAGCTGCTGCACAAGTGTGACTCATGCACCGTTAATACTACTAATACTACTAATACTACTAATACTACTAATACTACTAATACTACTAATACTATTAATACTACTAAGTCCTTGTATCATTCGTTCTTCAAAATAAAACCAAAAATAATAAAACTAAAAAAACTACAATTTTATTCATTATTTGTCTCCAGAACCAAAATGAAAAAACAGATAATGTTTAGTTTTTCTGTTTTCAATTTTGTGTTTAAATGAAAAATGGAAAAAACGGAACTGAACTAGAACTGAACCGTTTTCAGTCCTGGTCTGGTCCCAGTCTCAGTCCCAGTCTGGTCCTGGTGTCAGTCCCGGTCTCGTCCCAGTACTAGTCTCAGTCTTGGTCTCAGTCCCGGTCTAGTCCCAGTGTGGTCCTGGTCTAAGTCCCGGTCTGGTCTTGGTCTGGTCCCAGATTCAGTCCTGGTCTCAGTCCCAGTCAAAATCCTGGTCTGGTCCCAGTCTGGTCTTGGTCTCAGTCCCGGTCCTGTTTCCGGTCTCAGTCCCGGTCTCAGTATTGGTCTGGTCCCGGTCTCAGTCCAAGTCTGGTCCCAGCCTCAGGCCTGTTCTCAGTCCTGGTCTCGGTCCTGGTCTCAATTCCAGTCTGGTCCCAGTCCCGGTCTCAGTAACGGTCTGGTCCCAGTCTGATCCCGGTCTCAGTCCCAGTCTGGTCCCGGTCTCAGTCCCAGTCTGGTCCTGGTCTCAGTTCTAGTCTGGTCCCGGACCTGGTTTAATCCTGTTTCGGTCGTGGTTTAGTCCTGGTTTAGTCCTGGTCCAGTCCTGGTTTAGTCCTGGTTTAGTCCTGGTTTAGTCCTGGTTCAGTCCTGGTTCAGTCCTGGTTCAGTCCGGCATCGTAGTTTAAGTCACAGAAACGGGAATCGAATCATTATCAGTTTTTTCATTTTGGTTTTGGAGACAAATATTGCAGAAAATGTTTTTTTTTTTTTTTTTCCATTTTCTTATTTTCAGTTTTATTTTGAAAAAACAATGACACACAGATTCTCATACTTCTACTTTGATGAACTTGTCTGTTGAACTGTTGCCAAGTTTTTATTTCTTCTTTGGCCTCATGAGCATCAGAGTAAATCACAGTCCAGAAAACTGAACTTGGATTAAAGTTTTCTTCATTTCTTCCTCTTGTTCATCGTTGAAAGTTTGGATTTGTTGTTATTTTTGACCGGTTTGTGGCTGCGGATCATTTTAATCTAAAAAACGTTAATGATTAATCGAAAATCTACCGTTAATTCTCCCGATTAAGAAAAGCTCTGAAAAGTTGATTTTGCGTTATAGCTGAAACATGAAACAGAGAAAGTCAAAGTCAAATTCCATTATTATTTTCCCTAATTTCAAACAATAAAGGTTAATCAGCTGAAGGGGAACTCAAGATCAGAACCTGAACAAATTAAATTAAACTTAAAATATAATAAAATTGCCTTCCTGCCTTACGTTTTTTTTTCGTCTGTGTCTTTATCGCCGCACAATCAGTGAGCGGCCTGAGGTGGAAGATGGAAGAGCGGCTCAAATCTCCTCATTCAAGGTGAAGTGTCATGCCCAAGGACACAGACGGACCCGGGATTAAACCGTTAACCCCTTTGGTCCGAGTTTTAGACCGAGAATAAAGTGCACAGAAGTGTTTAAAGACGAGGTGTTACGTGAACTTGTCTTTTTGGAGCTTTTTTTGGGACGATATTATAATGTTTCCTCACCAAAACACATCTGATTTTTGATGTCATCCATGCATGTTTGAGTAATTTAGTGATCTCTGTCCCATGCTCCTGTACGGAAATACACGCATCATGAATTTCGGACTTCCGGTCATCGCGCAATCCATACTGGGAAGGATTTTCTGAAAAAGTGAGCATCAAACATGGTGGTTTTTGTTGTCAAAGTCGATCTTTTCAAGTCTTTTGAACCATATCACTTTTGTTTCTGGTTCTGATATTGTCATATTTTAGTTTTGGGATTTGGACATCGTAATTGTGTGGGTGTTGGATCATAACAGCGGAAAACGGCTCGAGAAATTTGTTTGCGAACTTCATAAATGCAAAAGTGAATCAGATGTGTGTGACTCAAACCTCTGTTCAAACTGTTTCTCTTCCCAACGGAATTGAAAAATAGTGGAAGGTGAAGGTGATGGGCAGGATTGATCCACAGGAAGAACCAAAAAGGAAAACCATCCCAAGTTTACAGAGAACATTTTGTATGTGGCGCACCAACAAAACAAAATCCCGTTTGTTAATGGAGAGGAGCAGAAGACAAACAGACTGAGCTGCACTTTCTTGTTCTTGTGGTTTTACAGCAACATCACGTCTTGGTCTCTTTGCAGTGGAAGGTGTTTCTTGGTGAACAGTTGGAGCCTTTCACTTTGGCGTTGACTTTTTAAATTCATAACCGAGGTTGAGTGAGGAATCGGGATTTTGCTTTGTTGTCGCTCCACATACAAAATGTTCTCTGTAAACTCAGGATGATTTCTTAGTCAGACAAATGTTTCCTTTTTGGTTCTTCCTGTGGATCAATCCTGCCCATCACCTTCACCTTTCACTATTTTTCAATTCCGTTGGGAAGAGAAACAGTTTGAACAGAGGTTTGAGTCACACACATCTGATTCACTTTTGTATTTATGAAATTCGCAAACAAATTTCTCGAGCCGTTTTCCGCTGTTAGGATCTGTCAGCTTCTCCTGGAGGCAGCCTAAACAGAGGATCTTAAGAAAGAGACTTGGAGAGTTAGAAAAGGTCTCAGACATGTCTCTTTATTAATTCAGGCAGATTCAGGTCTCAAGATTCAAGTTGATTCAGCATGATTTTGCCTACGCGGCGTCTCTCTGTGCGTCGGTCGTCCCTCGACAACGCGGTCGGTCGTTCCCCCACTGATGCACAGAAAAACTGGATGCCTTTTATACCAGCATAACTGTTGAGTTAACATCTTCATGGAAACATACACAGCACTTTGTCCCAACACGTGTCCCATAACAGATTGGCAGATGCTAAAGGTTGGAGATACACCCCTTATCTGTCCCATATACATTCACCATTGACACTCCAAAGTCCAAAAACATACACAGCATATAACAGGGCAAATTACAGGGCGTATTAACATATGAATGAAACTTTAAAAACACAGGGTAGAAGCCCACAGATCCAACAACCACACAATTACGATGTCTGAATCCCAAAACTAAAATATGACAATATCAGAACCAGAAACAAAAGTGATATGGTTGAAAAGACTTGAAAAGATCGACTTTGACAATGGACACATCCCACTGGGAAAACAAAGATGGAGGTTTGATGCTCACTTTTTCGGAAAATCTTTCCCAGTGTGAATTGCACGACGACCGAAAGTCTGAAATTCATGATGCTTGTATATATATAAAAACATGACACAAAACTACACTACAACTTCACAAACCTGACGCGATGTGGTGCAGTTTCATGACTGTGTTGTGTTAACGTTCTGAAGGGGGAGTGACTTAGCATGGACAGTGCTTTATCTCACTCCAGGGGAACGTCTCTGTGGAGCTGTCCCAGTCTCACCTCAAACGGGGCCCCACTTTTTCACCCCGGGGCCAGAGGAAATTACAAACCGCGCTTCACTGCACATGACGGACACCAGGGGGCAGCGGACACACCTCGGGACTATAAATGGACTACGAGAAGACGAGGAAGGTAGAGCACAAATAAAATGTTTTCTTCAGATCAGTGAGAGGATGAAACGACGTCTGTGTGATCCCTCAGTCCGGGTATTTCAAAAGAGAATTTGAAATGAAAGAAAACGATAATGAGAGATTTTTCCAAAGCACTTTAATAACCTTAGAGCAGGATTTATGTTTTAGCAAAGACCAAGTAACAATTAATTAACAAAAAGGATAAAAATAAATATCATTTTTAAGATGTGTTCTAGAAAAATGGTTGTTTTCAAAATGAAGTTTCAAAACAAAATGAGACGGGGCATTTTATGGGATATTAAAGACTAACACATTACACACACGGATGTAACAATAACCGAAATATCGTGATATCGTAACGTCATCGTTCTCAATAATATCGTGGACCATCACAATATATCGAATTACGATAAGTCTCTTTGATTAAATGAAGAGTTACGGTGCTGCAACAGCTAAAAAACAAACCAGAGGGAACTACATAGACCATGATCCTTTGCTCCATTTCAGTGCAGACGACAAGAAGAAATAACAGTTCTAACACTTTTAAGTCTTAGTTCTTTGGACTAAGTCTTGTCAAGCAATTTTAAGACGAAAAAGTATCATTAACAGTTTTGTTAACCTCCACAAAATACTAAATAAATATTGTACCGTGAGATGTACATCGTGAAAATATCGTAAGAGATTTGAACAATAACTTCTTGGGTTCTTTTTAAAGACAATGCAGTAAAGTGTGTTTACCTTGTGACATGTTTCGGCTGCTGCTGCTGCATCTTCAGAAGTGTCACCGGTGTTGGTGGTGACGTGTCGTATATCAGCTGTTGTTACTTCCTGTAGGCGTGGTCAGACCTGATGGACCTGCAGGTCGCTCAGACTGACCACGCCTCCCGTCGCCCGGTGTCTCTGGAGGAGGGTGTCCCAGGTGTGTGAAAGGAGGAACGCGCCGTCGTCACGGTTAATGCTGTCCGTGCCTCGCTTTCTGATTTCATCGTCCTCCTTGATCCAGCGTTTGAACTTGTTGTTTTCCGATCCAATGACCCGAGCCCCGACCTGATCCATAATGTGGTTGTTCCTTTTACAGTGTCTGATGTGGCGGATTTTAGGTTTTCCTGTTCTGCTTTGTCTTTTTGTGTTCTGGTGAGTCTCCCTGACGTTTTCTTCTCGCATTCCTTTTGGTGTTCCTTTTTTCGGATGTGAAATGCCCGGCCTGTTTCCCCTATGTGTGATTTATTGCATGATTTGCATTGGATTTCGTAGATGGTGTTGCATTTTTGTTCTTGTGGGATTTTGTCCTTGGGATGTACGAGTAGTTGGTGGAGTTTTGTGTCTGGTTTTACTACAGTGCTAATGTTGTGTTTTTTCATGGCTCTGGATGGGTTCAGTTATTCCTCTGATGGGAGGCATAACGGAGGTGTGGTCAGTCTGAGCGACCTGCAGGTCCATCAGGTCTGACCACGCCTGCAGGAAGTAACAACAGCTGATATACGACACGTCACCACCAACACCGGTGACAGTTCTGAAGCTGCAGCAGCAGCAGCCGAAACATGTCAACAAGGTAAACACACTTTACTGCATTGTCTTTAAAAAGAACCTAAGAAGTTAAAGTATATAAGAAGACAAAATGAACATCATTGGCTTAGAGATTTGAACAGTTACATCCCAAATCGTGAGCCTCCCCAACATATCGTGAGCTTTCACCCAATATCGCAATAAATATCGTACCGTGAGGTTCGTACCGTGAGGTTCGTACCGTGACGATATCGTATCGTGAGACTTGGATATCGTTACGCCCCTAATAACACATTTAGATCACCATGTTACCTTTGAAAATGTTATATTTGAACTGAGACCAGGACTGAGACTGGGATCAGACCAGGATTGAACCAGGACTGAGACCTGGTTCAATCCTGATCTCAGTTCTGGTCTGATCACCCGACAATCTCCGCGGGCGCAACTCCGGGCCCGTCCCAACATTCAGTCCTGGTTTAGTCCTGGTTCAGTCCTGGTTTAGTCCTGGTTTAGTCCTGGTTTAATCCTGGTTCAGTCCTGGTTTAGTCTTGGTTCAGTCCTGGTTCAGTCCTGGTTTAGTCCTGGTTCAGTCCTGGTTTTAGTCCTGGTTCAGTCCTGGTTTAGTCCTGGTTTTAGTCCTGGTTCAGTCCTGGTTTTAGTCCTGGTTCAGTCCTGGTTCAGTCCTGGTTTAGTCCTGGTTTAATCCTGGTTTAGTCCTGGTTTAGTCCTGGTTCAGTCCTGGGTTTAGTCCTGGTTCAGTCCTGGTTTAGTCCTGGTTTTAGTCCTGGTTTAGTCCTGGTTTAGTCCTGGTTCAGTCCTGGTTTAGTCCTGGTTCAGTCCTGGTTTAGTCCTGATTCAGTCCTGGTTTAGTCCTGGTTTAGTCCTGGTTTAGTCCTGGTTTAGTCCTGGTTCAGTCCTGGTTTAGTCCTGGTTTTAGTCCTGGTTCAGTCCTGGTTCAGTCCTGGAAACGGGAAACAGCCGTAATCTGGTTGTTTTTTTTTGCATTTTGGTTTTGGAGACAAATATTGAAGAAAATTGTTGTTGTTTTTTTTTTTTTTCATTTTCTTATTTTGGGTTTTATTTTGAAAAACTAATGAACGCGTTTGAACAAAGCAAACGATTTACAGGACGAGTGAAAAACAGAGAGCCTCCATCTGAGATCATTAACACATTTCTGAACGTGAGCCTGTCGGTCGTTTTCAGATTCTACGATGCGCTGACGTCGAACTCTCCAAAGATCTGCGTTTTTATCAATATTCGTGTCTGTACCGAGTTTTACAGGCTCGGAGAAACGCCACGATGTCATGTGAAAGCGGCTCGTCCCTGTCAGAGCTTCGGTTCGAGCGAGAGCCGCTGCCGGTTGGAAACACAAAAGAGCCATTAGAGCCTCTGAGTTTGGTCCAAGTCTGATTTTAGATGCAGGTCTGGAGCCAAAACCACAAACTCCTCCAGCGAGCGGCTCCTCCCAGCATAAACCCTGTGACTCTGTGAGAGACGAGGCCGTTTTTACCGTTTTTACTCACTATACGGCAGGAATAACGAGCAGAAACGAACACAGATCCTTACAATAGCCAAAAACTGTGGTACACTGTGTAACTTTTGGCTTGTTTCTATGGATTTGTCGTCGTTCTGTCCAGAATGTTCCACAGTGTGACATTAAACAGCTCTACTTTACATTTATTCAATTATAAGTGTTTTTATAGCTCAAATATACAGAGAAAAACAGACATTGTGACTCTTCAAAAATAACAATACTCAAGCAGAAGTACAAAGTAGTGGTCCGAGATATGAGAGTAAAGAGTATTGGTATTTGGGAAAAGTACTACTGTATTTTTCAGACTATAAGTGGCGCTTTTTTTTCATGGTTTGGGTGTTTCCTGTGATTTATTCTCCGGTGTGACTTCTGTATTAAAATGTTGAGAGTGAAGTGTGGAGAGGTTCTAGTCTTGTTTCTTATTTCTTATTTTATTTATTTGTAAAGGGACAGTACATATTAATGAACATTAAAAATGTAAATATGCAAAGATTATAGCCAAACGTGGCTCATTTCCATCTTCAGTTCCTCGGCAGGTATTGATGTAAAATCATCTATATGGACGAGCACTATATGCACTCACTAATGTACAACACACTCACTATATGTACAACAATACACACAACACACTCACTATATGTACAACACACACTATATGTACAACACACTCACTATATGTACAACACACTCACTATACACACAGTTAGTTTCAAACAGTTCATTTGAAGTTCAAAGTCAGAAGTTTAAGAATTAAGTCAAGAGTTAAACCAACAACCCCTCAAAATAAAATAAAAGATAAATTGGTTAAACATGGTGACATATTTGACCATTGAATAACCACTGTTTTAAAGCTTTAGAAATGCTGCAGTGTTGAAAAGTTCTCGTACATGAGCAGCTCTGTGTTCCATGTTTGAGCAGCTCGATAAGCAAAAGAGAGTTTGTCCAAAAGTACTTTTCCTAAACGGCTCAGAGCGTCGCCCCTGGAGCTGCTCTTGTTGTGCGATTTGAATTTCTTTTCACAAACTCCTTCAGAGGAGGTGGAGCAAGATGATTAAAAACTTTGTAAACCAGAATTAAATCTGCATATTTGATTGTGTTGTCCCAATTTAGGAATTTGTATTTGTCAAGTTTTCTGCAACAGTGATAATTTGTGGGCTTTTTGTCTAATACTTTAAGTGATTTTTTATATATTGTGTGTCAGTATTCAGAAACCGAAACTGAATCAGAGCTGAACCCGGATTGAACCAGGACTAAACCAGGACTGAACTAGGATTAAACCAGAACTGAACCACGACTAAACCAGAAATGAACTAGGATTAAACCAGGACTGAACCAGGACTAAACCAGGACTGAACTAGGACTAAACCAGGACTGAACCAGGACTAAACCAGGACTGAACCAGGACTAAACCAGAACTGAACCAGGACTAAACCAGGACTGAACTAGGATTAAACCAGGACTGAACCAGAGCTGAACCAGGACTAAACCAGGATTAAACTAGGCCTAAACCAGGACTAAACTAGGTTTATACCAAAACTAAACCATTTCTAAACCAGGACCAAACCAGGACTAATCTTGGACTAGAACTTGGAAGCGCCTTGCAGACCGGTCGTCAGCTGTGTTTAGCCCTGTGTACCGTGGAGTTCTGTGTCGTTCCTTTCGCTCGCGGTCACCAGACGGTCTACACGGGCGCGTCTCCGCCGTTTCACCGCTGCTGATATCGCGGTGATTTTAGTAAATTTGTATGAAGAAAAATGAAAAACCCACCACTTCAATCCAGATTAAAAATGCATTGTAATGTGCGTTTCTGACATTTGTACCGAGTAAAATATTACTATTTTTTTCCCTGTAACGACACATTACTGCGTTACAGCAAAAAGCAACACATTACAGTAATTCTTTACTTTTATAACGCGTTACTTCAAACACTGGTCTTGGGCAGTGTAGACGGAAACGCTACGATGGAGCATATTCAACTTTCCCACTCTGGAGGATGGTTTCAGATTTTTGCATTTTTAAGCCCCAAAAACGCTGTCACCGTCTAAACAAAAGGCACTTCCGGTAAAATATTTTGTTGTTTTTTCCCACAAGCGTTCTCATGTAAACAGACCCTAAACCAGGTCTAAACCAGGTCTAAACCAGGTCTAAACCAGGTCAATGGGTGTATACCGTATTTTCCGAGTCATATTTAGGAAAACGGCACGGTGGCTGAGTGGCTAGCACTCATGCCTCACAGCAAGAAGGTTCCAGGTCGCCCGGGCCTTTCTGTGTGGAGTTTGCATGTTTCTCCCCTGTGTCTGGATGGGTTTTTTCTGTCTGCTCCGGTTTCCCCCATCAACCCAAAACATGACACAGGTCTCCAGAACAGTTGATAGTCAAGGTCAGTTAAACACAATCAGTCAATGAACCTGACCAGAGACGACAGGTGGAAATTAACACTGATGCTACAACCTGATGTACAATGCATCTCTCTTGTTAAGGTTAATGCGAAAATTGTGCGCTGTCCCTGTCTCAAATAAATAAATAATAATAAATAAATAAATTAGACGCGCTCTTAAGCCTCTAACCGCATCAAAAAACGACCACGTGCCCCGCAATCCAGAGCGCCCTGTACACGAATCCACTCGGGCGTCCCAGTACGACTTCAGTAAACTACAAAGCCGCACCACCCGCAGAACACGCAAACACACACAGAGCAGACAGCGACCGCACAGAGAAACACACCCACAGACACACTCATCACTCCACGCCGACGAGGAACGGAACGGAGGAACGAACCGAAAAAGCGAGTGCAACGTGCCGCTTCTAGACACAACTGAACAACTGAGTCACTGCGAACACGCCGACAATCCGTTGGTCCCAGACACACCCTCCCTACACGCCACAACTGAACAAAGCCCAGAGTCACCGTGAACGAACAAACAAACAAAACCACTCACCCATCACACTGTTGTGTTTCCTTTAAAGTCCCACGCGGTTTATTTGTGAAAAAAGTTCAAAAATAGACCATTTAATGACAGCGCGTCTTATAATCCAGAGCGACTAATAGTGTGGAAAATACGGTAAAACTGATATTTATATGAAGTATTTATATTTGTATTTAAATAATTATATGACGTATTTACATTTGCCTCAGAATTTTCGTGACGCGCAGAGTTCTGTTGTACAGTTAAAGACAATAAAATGCCTCGTCTTAAAGTACGAAAAGTCGAGTGTCGAGTTTTCAAAGAACAGTGGACGACCAATTCTTTTTTAGTTCAGTGTGAGGAGCGTGCAGTTTGTCTGACATGTAAGGAAAATGTGGACGTTTTCAGATAATATAATCTGCGTCATCGGGGTCAAATATTTCTGTTATACGACCGACGTGACCACAGTCAGGAGAGAAAATGTGACCCCCAGAGAAAAAAGTTTGGTGACTCCTGTTCTAGTTTATATTTGACTTGTAAATGAATAATTATAAAAACACAAATCACTGTAACAAAATGCTTCAGAAGACAACAGCTGATGGTAAAGACTGGGATCATTCTGAAGTTTGCACAGATAACACAGTAAATACAGCATATATATAATCTGGAGTTTATTTGTTTACTCAGATTTGATTCACTGTGGCGGCGAGAGTGTTTTTGTCACGCGTTTCTGGCAAAAAAGCAAAGCAGAAAACCCACACACTTCCACATCTTCCCCCCCTGAGCCCAGAGAAACGAAGCAGTGAGAGTGAAAGTTAGTCGGAGTTTGTGTGAGTTTGTCTGGGATCAAACGCGCCGCGGATGAAGCAGATGGTGAGGTTGGCCAACAGCGGTCCAGCTAACACCCATTAGCCGCTAACAGCTGTGAAACCTCGGCGACGGTCTGTGCCGACGCGAACCTCGCGCACCGCCACGGGGACGAGGCGCGGAGGCTTCTCGGGAAAAGCAGCGCGTGTTTAAAGGGGACGTTTTCTGTAAAAATTGACTGATTTAATCAGGTTTTTTCCGGTTTCCGTGTTTGATAGAGCTTAAGAAAGCAAACGTTCCCATCCTGCGGGACTTGTGGGCGGGAGAGGGTCAAAATATCACAGATGCAGGTTTGAGTGGGATTGAAAATTACAATTCTAGACCTCTAATCGGCGTACAACATCAACAATCACCATACAACAGTACAACATCAACAATCACCATACAACAGTACAACATCAACATCAGCAACAGTTATCGGCGAGTTTTAACTTTTCAAAGTAACGTTTTTGATCGTTTTTGAAGCACAGAACAGACTCACCATCAGCAGAACACCCCTCTGTCACAGAAAGAACACTCATATTCCACTGAGTCGTGTCCTTTAGTCCGATAGAAGCTGAACCGCATCAGCGCACAAGGAGCGAGCTGTTTTTTTTGAGCGCTCAGTTTATGCAAATGAGTCATGTGGTTTTAAGTTTCGTTTCTGTAAAACGTAAACAAATATGCTCAAAGCTGTGTGGACAGGCAAGACTTGTGGACACAGAAACGACGTGTGTGGACACAGATTGCTTCCGATACGTTGATACGGTGATTAGTTTCAGTGCAAACATCGTCTTAGTGACAGTACAGACTAACATTTGCACTATTAAGAGCTGTGTGGATTTATGAACAGGTGTTACGGGCCATTTGCTCCCGTTCTTCTCTGTTTGCTTTTGTGTGTGTGATCCGATCGGTCCGCGAGCCCTGGACCCGGATGCGCGGGAGCACCAGACGCCAGACGGAGGCTGGGCGTCGGATCGCGTCGGGGATTGGCCGGTCGCCCTTCCGCCCCCACCAATCCGCGGATGCCACCTGTGGGAGCGGGGGTGTAAAAGGACAGTCTTCCGTCAGCCGCCAGCTCGTCTTTTGTTTGATTTTTGGTTGTCTCATTTTGTTTCTCGTTATATTGCCGGCTGTTGACTCTTATTAGTTTGTTGTGACACCTTTGGTTCGCAGTACAACTTTAGGTATTTTGTTACATTGTATTAGTTAGGGCTTGTTAGTTTAGTAGATTACTTTGTTTAAATCCTTTTTATTTTCTCCCCAAATGTCTGTTTGTTTGTTTTTTCTTTTCCTACACTGTAAATAATAAATGCTAATTTTTTTGTTAAACCTTGAACATCCTGGTTTTATTGTCACTTCCCTTTCTCCCCTGGCAAAGGGGACGTAACAACAGGGAAGATGTCTGTTTTTCTCTGACTGGATGTGACAAAAGTTTGATTATATGGTTTGTTTCGACCAATCAGACTCAAATAATCATGCTGACACTCGGCCTTTTCCTGATCCCGTCCAGAGATGTTCCAGCTCAGAGTCACACACTCATCCGTCTGGTGTCATCTCTTCTGAAAGTGAAAAGTGAAACCAGAAACCAGCACTTCTCCTGTATTTTAGTGTGTGAATGCAGACATCTGGGGCCAAATCACCACAATGTCCTAATGCGCCGATTAAATCCGTCCCTCCACTTCCTGTTTGGCCCTGAGCTCCTCACAAACAGCTCCATCTCCATTAGGACTCATTAGTCTCATTATGAGATGTGACTCAGAGCTGGATGTGCCCACAGCGCCTGGAAACACAAACACATACAAGTGTGATGACGTGTCCAGAGCCGCTTTGACCTCTGACCTCTGGGGCTGATGGGAAATGTAGAAACGTAGTCCTACACAACTGGGATTTGTAGTTCACAGAAAAAACTATGAGTGAAAATGACTTAACAATGTTTTATCTTGTTTTGTTTTTTATCAGCAGGCAGTAGATTTTTTACTTGCATTTCCATGGAAACGTTATTCCTTTGGCTATGGTGCAAAACGTGTTTGTCTTCATAGTTTCATGATGATGTACCACCTCTAGAAAGTTAAATCTTTATTTGTCTGAAGCCACTGACAGCTGAGCAGACGTGCTCACACATCACATATTTAAATCACAGTTTCACCTTTTCTTGCTTTGAAAATACTATGTTCGCCAAAAACATTTGTATTAACATGTTTTATAAGTTTCACTTTTGTTTTTGACGAGTCTCCCCTCCCTTTGCTCTCTGTGTTAAGTCACTCCCCCTTCAGAGCGCCATCACGGCACAATAAACATGCGTCCTGCACTTTTCTGGTGGAGGGTTTGTCAAATACTTTCTCCATGCAGATATTATTACTGGAATGTTCCACAGTCTGGCATTAAACCTTTCTATATTCATCAAGACCAAACCAGACCAAGTAACAGGTCAGATCTGTGGAGAGGCGACCCTGCTCACAGTCAGAACGTCTGTTTTTCTGTTGTTTTTGAGCTGTAAAACCACCTGTAACTGAATAAATGTAAAGTCCATCCATCCATTTTCTTCTGCTTATCTGGGGCCGGGTCGCGGGGGCAGCAGTCTAAACAGGGACTTCCAGATTTCCTCACCCCAGACACGTCCTCCAGCTCCTCCGGGGGAACCCCGAGGTGTTCCCAGCCCAGAGACATAGTCCCTCCAGTGTGTCCTGGGTCTTCCTCGGGGCCTCCTCCCGGTGGAACATGCCCAGAACACCTCCCGAGGGAGACGCCCAGGAGGCATCAGAACAGATGCCCGAGCCTCAACTGCTCCTCTTGACGTGGAGGAGCAGCGGTTCTACTCCGAGCTCCTCCCGTGTGGCTGAGCTCCTCACCCTGTCTCTAAGGGACCAGACACCCTGTGGAGGAAACTCATTTCTGCCGCTTGTATCTGTGATCTCGTCCTTTCGGTCACTACCCAGAGCTCATGACCAGAGGTGAGGGGAGGAACATAGACTGACGGTAAATCGAGAGCTTCACCTTTCGGCTCAGCTCCTCTTCACCACAACGGTTCGATACAGCGACCGCATCACTGCCGACACTGCACCTGTCCACCTGTCAATCTCACGCTCCATCTTCCCCTCACTCCAGAACAAGACCCCGAGATACTTGAACTCCTCCACTTGAGGCAGAGACTCTCCACCCACGCGGAGACGACAAGACGCCTTTTTCCGTTCGAGAACCACGGCCTCGAAATGTAAAGTAGATCTGTTTAATGTCACACTGTGGAACATTCCAGGGAGAGCTGTGACATAACAATGGAAACGAGCAGGCGACGGACCATCCAAACAGAAAAGTTACACAATAGACCTTTTCCACAACTGCCAGAAGTGCCCCAATGTACAGTAATCGTCATTTACGTTAATGGTTTTCTATGAAAAAATATCTGTGTAAATGTCTGGCGTATTTTCCACCAGCTTCATAAATCTGCCCCATCACCAAATCTCTCCGCCTTTGCTAATATCGACATCATGAAATAATTTTTTTTATTTTAATTCTAGAATCAGTCTGAGTGAACAAGTTCCTTCTGTTTTATTCGTGACCATAACATTAGTTTTGTTCAGTGTGTCACTAATGCGTCGTCGTTGTTTCCTTTAAGTTTTGGTCTTTCTTCTCTTGATAGTTGTGGATAAATTCTTCATGTTAGAATGTTTATCCTTTGTGGACTTTGTTGGTTGAAGATTTTTTGATGGGGCAGATTTATGAAGCTGCTGGAAAAATACGCCACACATTTCCACAGATATTTTGCCACAGAAAAGCTTTAACCGAAAGTGATGTTTAACTTACGCTGCACCACTTCCGGCCGTTGTGAAAAAATGGTGTATAGGCAGTTTCAGTAGTTTGTTCTGTTCTAGTTCATGCCTACAGTGGTTTTGACCTTTCGCGCTGGTGGGAGTTGTAGTCCAGCACAAGTGGGATTTGTAGTTTTTGAAGGCCGTAGCTCTGTGCATATGGATGTTTACGTGGAGGTGATGGGGTGTATGTTTGTGTGGGCTGACGGACGTCCAGGGTCAAACACACACAGTTAAAGCTCTGTGGAGACGAGAGGAGGTAATGAGCTCAAATGTATTATGTATCAAGGTTAGACTCACGCGGAGAAAACTACAGGGAGCCGTTTGACCAGGAAACACCACACACAAACCAAAATGGGCTGGAATTCTGGACACAGGACCTCATTTCCTCGTGATCCAGAGTGTTGGAGACGTGTGGAGACACTTTTTAAAATATTCCGTCCAGTCCTTGTATGTGCAGAGGTCACTGGTGTTAGACTAGTGCAGGTCAATGGTCATAGTTTATCCTGCCACTAAAAACACCCCAAGAAAATCTATTATTACACCAGACTGTCCGTGTGAACGTCTGTCAGAGGGGAGATTTATTCAGTATTTAATTGTAAATCGCTATGGCAACAGTGCTACATTTTCATCACTCTGAAACCCACAAATACACAGCAAATAAAATAAAATGGAATTATGTCATTTCTGTGTAACCGTAAATAGCAGTGTGACACCTGCCTCTCACCTTTTTGCAGCCTCACCTGTCACTAACCGCCCACCGCTCCAGAGACGAGGCGTTCAGTAAATATAGGAAAAATTAGACTCACTAAATATATTTACCAAATGAATCCAGTGCTTCTGTTTCTTACTTGCACAAACACAAGTTTTATTTCCCACTCACCCTGAATGCATCGCACTGAATGAGCTCATTATAGTTTTATTTATTTCGTTTTCAGTGGGACAGTGAACATTAATAAACTTCACAATAATGAAAATGTTCCTGAATTTTCATCATTTTCATCACCGTTTTCATCGGACAGTTCCCTGTCAGACTGTAACAGGCTCCATAAAAGTTTATAAAGGTAAAAGTAATTTCATAAACTTTCAAATGCGCAGTTAGATATTTACATGAACTTAAAAATATATATGTATATAAACTTTTAGTGCTCTTATTTTTGTGATTCAGCCACTTTTTGTCATTTCCTTTAAAATCCTGACATGTCGGGGCGTCTCTCGCTGCTGGAGTCACTGAGCTCCAGTGACGTGAGGCTGTGAGGGAAAACACTGTTTGAGGTTTAAATGCTGTTTTCCTCAGAGGGACGGTGCAGCGCCCCCTGCAGGTGCCTCTGCTGCTGTTACTGACAAATCCAAAACATGAGCAATAGTTCAGATCCTCCAGCTGAGGTTGTCCTGACCTAGTGCCTCCACTCAGTTTCATTTCTCTCCAGCAACTAGATCAGGAATCAGAATCCACTAGACCACTGGTGTCAAACATGCGGCCCGGGGGCCAGATCCGGCCCTCCAAGACCTTTAATCTGGCCCTTGTCTGATTTTCTACTAAAATATTTAAATTCTATTTTTATTAAAATCTTGTTAATTTTCTGTGGTGTTTATCACAGCAGCGTCTCCAGCGTCTCTGTACGTGGCCCCTCCCACCAGAGCAGCACAAATGAAGACTTGTCTCTTTCCAAACGCTCTTAAAGGACGATCGTTTTGACTGTTGACCGTGACACCCTCATCAGAAAAATGTCCAACATGAGAAAAGTGGAGCCGAGTGCAGGATTTTCCAGGAAAAATGTACTTATTCCTGTTTATACAAGTTAATGTTAAAACTTTGTGTTGAAAATGCATTTTTCTTAAAGTTTCAGGTTGTTCATAATATTATAATATTTTGTAAAAGAAATAGTTCATCAATTAAAAAAGATTTCTGTAATAGATTTGTGTTTCTCTGCACAAATATTTGAATTTATTGTTATTTTTGGGGTTTATATGACATGAGTTTTCTGATCCGGACACTTTGGGATCAAAGTAGATTGGATACGGCCCCTGGACCAAAATGAGTTTGACACTCCTGCACTAGACGGTTTGTATGAACCCCGGACGTTGTAGACTTCACACCGGCCAATCAGAAGAGCTGTCAAGCTGACATGACGTCAAACTCGTGGTGTCTGTCTGTGTCTCTTTTGTGGAACAGCACAACAGTAAACAAAGCGTCGAGATGGATGTAGACGAAGACAGACATTCTGTGTTGGCAACAATTCCCCAGATCGAGGATTTTCACTCTCTGCTTTGTTTGTTGTTGTTCTGGCAGTTACTTGGACACCACTGAGCGTTGCGGCGCATTACATACGTCACGACCAAACAGCAGCGACTGGTTAAATAAAAAAAGTACCCGCCTACTGTCGAGCGAACGAATCCTAACACTGTGAGGTCAGACGGTTGATGAATCAGGCGAGTAAAGTGTAACTGAACCTTAAAACTTGTCTGTACAGTTTAAAACAATAAACAAATGGGTAAACGATTCCCAGAGGTTTGGACTCTGGTAAGTCCATGACATCAGCTCCCATCAGGCACTGCACTTTTCTAACGCAGAACTCAGCGCACTTGTTTCTTTTATAACGTTTTTTAGATCGATATTGTGAATAAAAATGTTCATATCACAGCGTAAAAATCCATGTGTCATTCGTTCATTCGTTTTTCAATATAAAACCAAACATATGAAAATTTAAAAAAACAACTATTTTCTTCATTATTTGTCTCCAAAACCAAAATGAAAAAACAGATAATGATTCATTTTTTCAGTTTTCGAATTTGTGTTTAAATGAAAAATGGAAAAAACAGATAACGACCGTTTCCCGTTTACGTGACGTCCGTGACTGCGATACCGAACTTTTGCACTGCATACGGACTGAACCAGGACTGATCCAGGTCTGGGACCAGAGCGGGACCAGACCAGGACCGGACTTTGAGCTCCGGTCTGGTCCCGGTCTGGTCCCGGTCTGGTCCCGGTCTGGTCCCGGTCTGGTCCCGGTCTGGTCCTGGCTTGGTCTCGGTTTCAGTCCCGGTCTCAGTCCTGGTCTGGTCCTGGTCTGGTCATGGCCTGGTCCCGGGCTCAGTCTGGTCCCATTCTGGTCCGGTCTAGTCTCGGTCTCAGTCTGGTCCTGGTCTCAGTCCCGGTCTGGTCCCGGTCTCAGTCCCGGTCTGGTCCCATTCTGGTCCTGGTCTCAGTCTCGGTCTAGTCCTGGTCTGGTCTTGGTCTCAGTCTGGTCCTGGTCTCAGTCCCGGTCTGGTCCCAGTCTCAGTCCCGTCTGGTCCCATTCTGGTCCGATCTAGTCTCAGTCTCGATCTGGTCCCGGTCTGGTCTCGGTCTCAGTCTGGTCCTGGTCTCAGTCCCGGTCTGGTCCCGGTCTCGGTCTGGTCCCATTCTGGTCCGGTCTAGTCTCAGTCTCGGTCTAGTCCTGGTCTGGTCTTGGTCTCAGTCTGGTCCTGGTCTCAGTCCCGGTCTGGTCCCGGTCTCAGTCCCGGTCTGGTCCCATTCTGGTCCGGTCTAGTCTCAGTATCAGTCTGGTCCCGGTCTGGTCTCGGTCTCAGTCTGGTCCTGGTCTCAGTCCCGGTCTGGTCTCGGTCTCGGTCTCAGTCTGGTCCTGGTCTCAGTCCCGGTCTGGTCCCGGACCTGGATCAGTCCTGGTTCAGTCCGTAAACGGCCGTTATCCGTTTTTTTTTTCCATTCTTCATTGAAACACAAAATCGAAAACTGAAAAAACGATCATTATCTGTTTTTTCATTTTGGTTTTGGAGACAAATAATGAAGAAAATAGTTGTTTTTTCGTTTTCTTATTTTTGGTTTTATATTGAAAAACAAATTAACGAATGACACACAGATTCGTAATGATCCACGGGTTCACAGATTACAACTACGTTAAATTCGGACGTGTTCTCCGGCTCAGTTGAAGCTGGACACATTTGAAAGCGGCGTTCTGCTCGTGTATTTGTCCGTGTGTTTGAGTTTGTGAAACGGTTCTGACCTGTAGAATGTAAAGTAAAAAAGTAAAAGCGTGAACCCGCACAGACTCGCATATTTCAAAGGCTCCGATCGTAATGGGAGCGCTTCATAAATGATTCAAAACGGTGTCTTTTTCTACAATAGCTCACGATTTAGCTAAAAGGGAGAGCGAGGGATGAGAGATGAGAGACGGAGGAAAGAGAAAGAGCTGCGATCGCGTCTGTATAATTAAACACACAGGGGAAAGAGGAGGAGGAGGAAGGGAGGATGGAGAGAGGAGGAAGAGTAGTAGAGTAGTACAATAGGCCTGAAACGATAACAGATTTCACTGGACGATTAAATTGACCAAGAAACGATTCCGATAAACGATAATATTGACATTTTGAGACCAAGTTCAAGTAATGTAATGACCATGGAATAAAAATGCAAATAGACCTTTTCAAAGATCAATAAACGTTACTTTTTAAAGAATATTTAACACAGGAACTGCAAGACAAACAAAGACAATACATGATCCTATTTCTCTATTTCGTCCGTCAAAAAAATCCTACTCCACAGCAAAAACTGGAGGGTTAAAATTGCAGGGTGAAATATTTCAGAGTTGTTTTTAAAACAAAAAGTGTTCTTTAGTTTGTTAATTCAATTTTAAGTGTTAATTCAACTTCTTTTAGTGTTAATTCAACTTCTTTTAGTGTTAATTCAATTCAACTTCTAGTGTTAATTCAACTTCCTCTAGTGTTAATTCAACTTCCTCTAGTGTTAATTCAACTTCTTTAGTGTTAATTCAACTTCTTTTAGTGTTAATTCAACTTCCTCTAGTGTTAATTCAACTTCCTTAGTGTTAATTCAACTTCCTCTAGTGTTAATTCAACTTCTAGTGTTAATTCAACTTCCTCTAGTGTTAATTCAACTTCCTCTAGTGTTAATTCAACTTCCTCTAGTGTTAATTCAACTTCTTCCTCTAGTGTTAATTCAACTTCCTCTAGTGTTAATTCAACTTCAACTAGTGTTAATTCAACTTCCTAGTGTTAATTCAACTTCCTCTAGTGTTAATTCAACTTCTTTTAGTGTTAATTCAACTTCCTCTAGTGTTAATTCAACTTCCTCTAGTGTTAATTCAACTTCCTCTAGTGTTAATTCAACTTCCTCTAGTGTTAATTCAACTTCTTTTAGTGTTAATTCAACTTCTTTTAGTGTTAATTCAACTTTCTCTAGTGTTAATTCAACTTCCTCTAGTGTTAATTCAACTTCCTCTAGTGTTAATTCAACTTCCTCTAGTGTTAATTCAACTTCTTTTAGTGTTAATTCAACTTCCCCTAGTGTTAATTCAACTTCTCTAGTGTTAATTCAACTTCCTCTAGTGTTAATTCAACTTCTTTTAGTGTTAATTCAACTTCCTCTAGTGTTAATTCAACTTCAACTAGTGTTAATTCAACTTCTTTTAGTGTTAATTCAACTTCTTTTAGTGTTAATTCAACTTCAACTAGTGTTAATTCAACTTCCCCTAGTGTTAATTCAACTTCTTTAGTGTTAATTCAACTTCAACTAGTGTTAATTCAACTTTCTAGTGTTAATTCAACTTCTTTTAGTGTTAATTCAACTTCCCCTAGTGTTAATTCTAGTGTTAATTAACTTCAACTTCTTTTAGTGTTAATTCAACTTCCTCTAGTGTTAATTCAACTTCCTCTAGTGTTAATTCAACTTCCTCTAGTGTTAATTCAACTTCTTTTAGTGTTAATTCAACTTCTTTTAGTGTTAATTCAACTTTCTAGTGTTAATTCAACTTCCTCTAGTGTTAATTCAACTTCCTCTAGTGTTAATTCAACTTCCTCTAGTGTTAATTAAACTTCTTTTAGTGTTAATTCAACTTCAACTAGTGTTAATTCAACTTCCTCTAGTGTTAATTCAACTTCTTTTAGTGTAAATTCAACTTCCCCTAGTGTTAATTTTAACTTAAATTAACTAAAATAAAGGGTAAAAATTATACAAAATGTTATCCGGGGTTAAACGGGAACTTTGGGCCAGTGTTTCTTAATTAACATTTACAAAAATGATGCAGTAAAGTGTGTTTACCTTGTTGACATGTTTCGGCTGCTGCTATGCATCTTCAGAACTGTCCTCGGTGTTGGTGGTGACGTGTCGTATATCAGCTGTTGTTACTTCCTGTGGGCGTGGTCAGACCTGATGGACCTGCAGGTCGCTCAGACTGACCACGCCTCCCGTCGCCCGGTGTCTCTGGAGGAGGGTGTCCCAGGTGTGTGAAAGGAGGAACGCTCCGTCATCACGGTTAATCCTGTCCAAGTGTCCGTGCCTCGTTTCCTGATTTCACTGTCCTCCTTGATCCAGTGTTTGAACTTGTTGTTTTCCGATTTTAGGTTTTCCTGTTTTGCTTTGTCTTTTTGTGTTCTGGTGAGTCTCCCTGACGTTTCCAGTCTGAGCGACCTGCAGGTCCATCAGGTCTGACCACGCCTACAGGAAGTAACAACAGCTGATATACGACACGTCACCACCAACACCAAGGACAGTTCTGTTGACATGTTTCTGCTCGCAGCAGAAACATGTCAACAAGGTAAACACACTTTACTGCATTGTCTTTAAAAAGAACCCAAGAAGTTAAAGTATATAAGAAGACAAAATGAACATCTTTTGCTTGATTTACAAAAATGTTAAATTAACTCATATTAACCCTGAGAAAATGTTCAAATTGATTCTGTGAGAGTCATTTTTATCACTGCACTTTTTGCTGTGTAATATTAATCTTGTATCACCGTGGAGACGAGCAGGTCAAGATTCTGGTCATGAACAGGATTTCAGAATTGTGTTTTTAATCTTTTTACATCAATATTTCAACGTACAATGAACACATTTAAACTAAAGATGTAGTTAGTTTAATTTCTAAATATACAAACTCGTCTCCTGCGGGGGCGTCTGCCTCAGTCTGGTCTCCATGGAAATGTGATTTCTTTGCCAGAAATAGATCTGTGCAAAAATACTGAAGAATCAATATGACATATCACTTTAATGTGATGATTCAGTATCGATATCGTGGGCTGCTGTATCGATATATCGCCAAGAGTATTTTTTGACATATTTTACTAAATTATTTTGTCACAGCTAAAGTTTTGTTTTTTCTTTAGACCAGGAGTGTCCAAACTTTTTTCATCAAGGGCCACATATCTAAACACAGATGAAGCAGAGGGACGATCGAGGGCCAAAGACTGGAGCTCGATACAGGGAATAATTGAAATATGTGCAGCTTTATCTCGTTAGAATGAACCATCAGACTTTACGCTACGATCCTCAAAAACACACAATAAATATTAAATATTAGGTACATTTTTAAAAAATGTAAAAAGTTTATTTTTCATTGATGCAAGGTAATTTGGACCAGTTCTCCTGGAAGCCTGAGGGCCAGGAAAAAATTGTCACAGGGCCGCATTTGGCCCACGGGCCATAGTTTGGACGTGCCTGGTTCAGAGGAAGGAAACTTGTTTATGCGACACATTTGACATTTCCATTATTTTGATGATTAAAATGTTTGTGTTTGATATGAACTTTGCACAAGAAGTGATTTAACAAAGACTTGATTTAGACTTGATTTTTATTGAACTGTATCGAATCAATTTGAAATGTGTCGTATCGAATCTAATCATTCGATAACTGTATCGATGTATTTATCGTATTGTGGCCTGTGTATCGTATCGGCAACTTCTGAGTGACACCCAACCCTAACCAGGAATGTTTCACAGTATAGTATGAAACGTATCTCCATGGAGACAAGCAAGTGACTCCAGCAGGCCTTGTTTCAGGTTCCAGGTCAGATCTGTGGAGGAGCGAGCCTGTTTATATTATGTGTGTATGTTTGTCAAAGTATTTTAAAGCAATAAAAACCCTGGACACTAAATAAATGCTTTTTCGATACATTTAATACTGTACTGTGGGACATTCCAATGGTATCTCCATGGAGACAAGCAGGTGACAGACCCTCCAGTAGAAAATGTGACACAGTGCAGCTTTAAAGAGCCTGAAAAAGCAGCAAAGACTCAGATGATTGTGGATTGTGTCGCGTGAACCTGGGACTGTTTTTTGTGTTTTGACTCAGATTTCATGAGCACAAAGCATTCTGGGAGATGTAGTGTGAGAGGGAGGAGGGGCCCGGTGCCTTCAGGGGCCTCGCGTTACAGACGAGAGATGATTACTGCACTAAACGAGCAGTTAAAGAATCATTTAGCTCCAATAATAAAGTGAGAGCGAGAGACACATTACCTCCGTCTCTCCATCCCTCCTCACTCCCTCCTTCCTCCCTCCCTCCTCTCCTTCCTCTCTCCACTCCCTCCTTCCTTTACTCTTTTCCTCCTCGTCTCTCTTCTCCTTCTTTCTCCTCTCTGCTTTTTCCCACTCACTCTCTCCCATCCCTCCCTCTCTCTTCCCCTTCCTCTTTTCTTTCTCTCCCTCTGTTTCTCTATCTCTCACACTCCTTTCTCACTCCCTCCTTTCCTCTCTCACTCTCCTCCTTTTCTCTCTCACTCCCTCCTTCCTCACTCACTCCCTCCTTCCTCTCTCCTTCCTCTCTCACTCTCTCCTTCCTCTCTCCATCCCTCTCTCACTCTCTCCTTCCTCTCTCTCTCTCACTCTCTCCTTCCTCTCTCACTCTCTCCTTCCTCTCTCCATCCCTCTCTCACTCTCTCCCTTCCTCTCTCACTCCCTCCTTCCTCCCTCCCTCCTCTCCTTCCTCTCTTCTCCCTCCTTCCTCTCTCCTCCCTCTCTCCTCTCTCCTCTCCTCTCTCCATCCCTCTCTCACTCTCTCCTCTCTCTCCTCCTTCCTCTCTCACTCTCTCCTTCCTCCTCTCCTCCTTCCTCTCTCACTCCCTCCTTCCTCTCTCCATCCCTCTCTCACTCTCTCCTCCTCCCTCCTTCCTCTCTCACTCCCTCCTCTCTCCTCTCCTCTCCTCACTCCCTCCTTCCTCTCTCACTCCCTCCTTCCTCCCTCCTTCCTCTCTCACTCTCTCCTTCCTCTCTCCATCCCTCTCTCACTCTCTCCTTCCTCTCTCACTCTCTCCTTCCTCTCTCACTCCCTCCTTCCTCTCTCCCTCCCTCCTTCCTCCCTCCCTCCTCTCCTTCCTCTCTCACTCCCTCCTCTCTCTCACTCCCTCCTCCTCTCTCCTCCTCCCTTCCTCCTCTCTCATCCTCTCTCACTCTCTCCTTCCTCTCTCCATCCCTCTCTCACTCTCTCCTTCCTCTCTCACTCTCTCCTTCCTCTCTCACTCCTCCTCCCTCTCTCTCACTCCCTCCTCCTCTCTCACTCCCTCCTCCTCCCTCCATCCTCTCTCACTCTCCTCCTTCCTCCCTCCTTCCTCTCTCACTCTCTCTCCATCCTCCTCTCCTCCTCTCTCACCTCTCTCCTCTCCTCCCTCCTTCCTCTCTCACTCCCCTTCCTTCCTCTCTCCATCCCTCTCTCACTCCCTCCTTCCTCTCTCACTCTCTCCTTCCTCTCTCCATCTCCTCTCTCTCACTCTCCTCCTTCCTCTCTCCATCCCTCTCTCACTCCCTCCTTCCTCTCTCCATCCCTCTCTCACTCCCTCCTTCCTCTCTCACTCTCTCCATCTCTCTCTCACTCTCTCCTTCCTCTCTCATTCCCTCCCTCTCTCTCACTCTCTCCTTCCTCTCTCACTCCCTCCTTCCTCACTCCATCCCTCTCTTCCTTTCTTCTCCTTCTCTCCCTCCCTTCTCTCGCTCTGCCTCCTCTCCTTCCCCCCTCCATTTCTCTCTCATTCTATCTCCCACCATCTTTCGCTCTTGCTTCACTCTCTTTTGTTTCTTAGTCTCTCCATTCTTCCTCACACCACTCCTTATCTTTCCCTCGCTCTCTCTCTCTCTCCCTTCTCTCTCTTCCCCTTCATCCCTCCTTTCTCTCCCTCACTTTCTATCTGTCTATCTCCCACACTCCTTTCTCATTCCTTATCTCTCCATCTCTCCTTCCTCTCTCCCTCTCTTCTCGTTCGCTCCTTCTCTCCTTTTTTTTCTACCTGATAAGGAATAAGAAAGGAGTGCAGGAGTTAATTACAGTTGTAATTTTTACTCAAAAATACCCTGAAAAACAGGGTGGATTAGTGAACGAGCTCGCCTCTCCACAGATCTGTTACAGCCTCATTGGTCTCGGGTCATAGATGTGATTCATCAGCTGTGTGCAAATACAAACACATGAAAAGTGTTTCATCGGAAGAAACACGACTGATGCTTCATCATCATCATCATCAGAGCAAAAGCGAAACACATGGGTCCAGTCAAGTGGTAACGGAGGGAAACAGGGGCAGATTTTGACATTCAAATGTCTCTTATTCAGAAACTAGAGGAACTATTGAAATAAGTAAAGTATCAGAATGTAGGAAAGAGTTACACTCCAACAGGGTCAAGTTAAACCTGTGATATTCTTTCAAGTTGTTGACAAAAAATTTAAAAACTCATGTTGGTAACGGAGGGAATGAAATATGCAGCACTTTTTGGTCAGTAAATCCAAACAGTGATAACTCTTGGTTCTCACTTACATATCCTTAACAAACTGGTTTGAATATTTGCTTCATATAGTTTTCTACCATATGGTACAAGATTAGGTTGAAAAACCTCTTACTTTTTGACTCATGAGATTTTTTATTAAGAAAGGTCATGGTAACGGAGGGAAAAGTAACGGAGGGAAAATTGTGCAACAAGTAGAGCAGGAAGTGTCAAACTCATTTTGGTCCGGGGGCCGTATCCAACCGACTTTGATCCTAAAGGGGCCGGATCAGAAAACTCATGGCAAATATACCTTAAAAATAACAATAAGTTCAAATATTTTTGCAGAGAAACACAAATCTATTACAGAAATCTTTTTTAATTGATGAACTCTTTATTTTACAAAATATTATAATATTATTAAGAACCTGAAACTTTAAGAAAAATGCAATTTCAACACAAAGTTTTAACATGAACTTGTTTGCAAACAGGAATAAGTCCATTTTTGTTGTAAAATCCTGCACTCGGCTCCACTTTTCTCATGTTGGACATTTTTCTGATGAGGGTGTCACGGTCAACAGTCAAAACGATCGTCCTTTAAGAGCGTTTGGAAAGAGACAAGTCTTCATTTGTGCTGCTCTGGTGGGAGGGGCCACGTACAGAGACGCTGGAGACGCTGCTGTGATAAACACCACAGAAAATTAACAAGATTTTAATAGAAAATATAATTAAAATATTTTAGTAGAAAATCAGCCGAGGGCCAGATTAAAGGTCTTGGAGGGCCGGATCTGGCCCCCGGGCCGTATGTTTGACACCTGTGAAGTAGAAGGTGCAGGATTTTACATCATTTGTCGCTTTTTTCTTCTGAATACTTTAATATTACTTCAAAATGAAAGAAACTATTTCTATAAAATATGTCAGTCCTTCCAAGCAAATTTTTATCATTTTAAATACTTTTTTTTTTTTTTTTAAATCATGTCCCTTCATCAACAGTTCAAAGATGGAATAACACAAGATATGATGAAATACATCCATTTATTTACATGATTTTCAGGTCTTTGAAATTTGGGAAATAATTTTTGTTCCATGTTTCATACATGGTCTGTTTAAAACATATGGAACTTTAGAACCAAAAATGGTACAGAAAAAAGGTCAACAGTTTCATAAACTAGAGTACATATGTATCTGTTCAATACTTTTTTATATCAGATGCTTTAACTTGAATTTTTGGCCTTGATGTTTACTTCTGCGGACCGGGTTCACTGGTCACACTTTTGTCTCGTCAGCTCCTAAAACTCCTGAAACTTATCTCACTTTACACACAAACGTTTTTAGAAAGATTCGTTTTCAGACGTTAATTCAGGTGTAAAAGATGAGAACAAACAAAGGGAAATGTCTCAGTTTTCAAAAAGACAAATGTAAGTCTAAACGGGGCCTCAGTGGATGTAAACTTGGTGCTTTGGATCATTTGGGGGATTGTGTGGGCGAGACATACGGAGACTGTTGTTGGAATAAACCTTTATCTGTGTTCCAAAAACTCATCGGGCTTCGCAAATTGATTATTTATTATTGTTTTTATCTCTCCCTGGATCACTGGGCCTCACATTTCGAGAGCACATTTCGTTCTGTCGTGTGTTTCTCTCGCTGCTTGAATGACAAATAAAGAACCTTAGAACCTTAGAAATGGATTCATTATCATCAAGAGATACACAATTTTTACCACAACAACACACAAAAACATAGAAATATATCAAAACAGCAGCTCGTGACACTGAACCACCAAATTCAGTATCACAGTTTAACGACCTTTCTGTTTTTCCGCCTCAGAAAACCCCCCGACGTTCCAATTAACGCCGAATCTTTGCTCCCTAAACCGAAGTCTGAGCTCGTCTCCCTCCGTCGGTGTAAACACTGTACGCGCGCAGCCCTCTTACAGCCCTGTCATCCTCCCTATGACCCGGCCGACTCACGCGGAGCATCTTTGGGCTTTCTGGATGCGGTTGCCATGGAAACTGATCGCTATGCCAACCCAGCCTCCCATGCACCATCACCTCCTCCAAAAAAAAAAAAAAAAAAAAAAAAAACGGCTCGGCTGTCTGCTGCACGAGCCACAATTACAGAGACGCTTCCATTCCGGGGGCTCAGAGCAGAACAGAACAGAACAGAACAGCGAAACCGGTCGGCCTCCCACTGCAGAGCGAGTTTTAAACCGGATGCCCTCCCTCGCGTACCGCTCTTTATTTATATAACGCTTTATTCCAAGAAAACAGTCACATTATTACAAGATTCAGGGCCACGCAGATAATCTTTTCTCATTTTCATCATCAAAAACGCGCCTGGAGAGGTTTTAGAGTCATCCGTGCATGTTTGAGTCATTTAGCGATCTCTCCTGGGTCCTTACGTTTTGCTGTAAGATTCTCCAACATGACAATTCTTCATAAATAAACAAAAACGCGATACAAAACTGTAACTACAACTTCACGAACCTGACGCGATGTGCAGGAGTTTCTTTAACGGATACATGCTTTTTATTGTGTCTTGTGATAGTGCGCTGAAGGGGGAGTGACTTAGTGTGGAGAGCAAATGGAAGATGTAACTTATAAAACATGTTAATACGTTGGTTTTGGTGAATATAACATCCATCCGTCCATTTTCTTCCGTTTATCCGGGGCCGGGTCGCGGGGGCAGCAGTCTAAGCAGGGACTCCCAGACTTCCTTCACCCCAGACACTTCCTGCAGCTCCTCCGGGGGAATATAACATTTTCAAAACAATAAAAGACGATTTAAATACGTGACGTGTTGCGGTGAAAAGCCCACAGACGTGTAAAGCTGCGTTCAGACTGGTTTTGGATCGTCTTGCATTTCTTCAGGTGTCCAGAGCGTGCAGAGCGTCCAGAGCGTCCAGAGCGTCCAGAGCGTCCAGAGCGTCCAGAGCGTCCAGAGCGTCCAGAGCGTCCAGAGCGTCCAGAGCGTGCAGAGCGTCCAGTGCGTCCAGAGCGTCCAGTGCGTCCAGAGCGTCCAGAGCGTCCAGAGCGTGCAGAGCGTCCAGAGCGCGTCCAGTGCGTCCAGAGCGTGTCCAGAGCAGAGCGTCCAGAGCGTGCAGAGTGCGTCCAGAGCGTCCAGAGCGTGCCAGAGCGTGCAGAGCGTCCAGAGCGTCCAGAGCGTCCAGAGCGTCCAGAGCGTGCAGAGCGTCCAGAGCGTGCGTCCAGAGCGTCCAGAGCGTCCAGAGCGTGTCCAGAGCGTCCAGAGCGTGCAGAGCGTGCAGAGCGTGCGTCCAGAGCGTCCAGTGCGTCCAGAGCGTCCAGAGCGTGCGTCCAGAGCGTCCAGAGCGTCCAGAGCGTGCAGAGCGTCCAGAGCGTCCAGAGCGTGCAGAGCGTCCAGAGCGTCCAGAGCGTCCAGAGCGTCCAGAGCGTCCAGAGCGTCCAGAGCGTGTCCAGAGCGTCCAGAGCGTCCAGAGTCCAGTGCGTCCAGTGCGTCCAGTGCGTCCAGAGCGTCCAGTCCAGCGTCCAGTCCAGAGCGTCCAGAGCGTCCAGTCCAGAGCGTCCAGAGCGTCCAGAGCGTCCAGAGCGTCCAGAGCGTCCAGCGTCCAGAGCGTCCAGCGTGCGTCCAGCGTCCAGAGCGTCCAGAGCGTCCAGAGCGTCCAGAGCGTCCAGAGCGTCCAGAGCGTCCAGAGCGTCCAGAGCGTCCAGAGCGTCCAGAGCGTCCAGAGCGTCCAGAGCGTGCGTCCAGAGCGTCCAGAGCGTCCAGTGCAGCGTCCAGAGCGTGCAGAGCGTGCAGAGCGTCCAGCGTGCGTCCAGAGCGTCCAGAGCGTCCAGAGCGTCCAGAGCGTCCAGAGCGTCCAGAGCGTCCAGAGCGTCCAGTCCAGCGTCCAGAGCGTCCAGAGCGTGCGTCAGAGCGTCCAGAGCGTCCAGAGCGTCCAGAGCGTCCAGAGCGTCCAGAGCGTGCAGAGCGTCCAGAGCGTGTCCAGAGCGTCCAGAGCGTCCAGAGCGTGCAGAGCGTCCAGAGCGTGTCCAGAGCGTCCAGAGCGTCCAGAGCGTCCAGAGCGTCCAGAGCGTCCAGAGCGTCCAGAGCGTCCAGAGCGTCCAGAGCGTCCAGAGCGTCCAGAGCGTCCAGAGCGTCCAGAGCGTCCAGAGCGTGCAGAGCGTCCAGAGCGTCCAGAGCGTCCAGAGCGTCCAGAGCGTCCAGAGCGTCCAGAGCGTCCAGAGCGTCCAGAGCGTCCAGCGCCTGAGTTGAAAAAGCTGAACCTTTGGCGTTTGACTCAGTGCTTCGACGAGCTGAGCCACTGCGGGCTGGTCGAGCGTCTGTCCACTGACCCACAGGTTGGCTGGTTCCAATCCTGCTCTCGACATAAACATGAATGTTTTATTGATGTTTAGTGACGCGATTCCAGCTCCCACAGGTGTCATTGTGTCCTTGGGCAAGACACTTAACCCACCTGGCCCCCTGTGTGTGTGTACACTGGTGTGTGAATTAGGGACGGGCATTTGATGAAATTTTCTTAATCGATCGTCGAAAGAATTAACGATCGATTATCGATTAATCATTAACGTTTTTATATTAAAATGATCATTATTATTATTTCTATCTGCACTAATCTGCATAAATAAATTCAACTTTACGACATATAAACATAACGACTCTAGAGCCACATCAGCCCGTTTGACATTATAATGTGTTTAATTCAGTTTTGTTCAAATCTCACAGAAACAAAACTTAAAACCACATCACTAATTTACATAAACTAAGTGAAGATAAAACTCCAGCTCTTGTGTCGCTGATGTGGTTCAACTTCTGTTGGATTAAAAGACATGACTCAGGTGAATACAGGTTAGTGTGACCAGATTTGTGTTTGTTAAAACCAGGACAGCGTACGGGGGGAGGGGGGCGGGGCCTCGTCATCCACATTGAGCGACTCTCACCTGGTAAAACTTTTTCCCACTGGACACAGAAACATATGTGCTGCTTTATACACTGTGCACATGGACTCACACTTGTCCCGAAACGCAACAGAAAGTGTGGAATTTTCTTGTACAAATCATCGTTAAATCCACATTTGTGCTTCGGTTCGTTACAGACTGACCCACTGTTTGTGTCTCGCTCCTTCTGATGCAGAGACACATGTACACACCTGTTTGGTCACGATACACACAGCAACCTACATTCAGTTTGTTGATTAAAATTAACGTAATCAATGAAATTCTTAATCATGCCCATCCCTAGGGTGAATGTGTGTGTGTGAATGAGTGAGTGGTTTCTTGTTGTAAAGGTGGAAAAGCGCTGTATAAATGTAAAAGTGAACATTTATCAATCAGGTGTTGTCGAAGATTTGAGCTTGTCCAAGAAAGTGTGGAAGTAAAAGTCTGCAGACCAACTGGACATCTTCAGCAGAAGTTTATTTATCATCAATAATTCGGACTCGGGGCGACTTGAAGCGTGAACATAGTGTGATTTCAAAGGACAATAGGCACCAGTTAAACAGTAATATGCCATAATTTAGAAAATGGTGCCAAGGGAAGATCATGGTGTAAATAAAGCTTTTGTGAATCAATGTCTCACTGAGATGTACGTAAAAGATAAATTACTTAAATTCTCTTATATCAGGGATGATTGTCCAGTGACGAAGCGACGTCATTATCCAGAAGAAGGAGAAAAAAGAGAAAGGCTCAGGAGCTTATATATGTTTATATAAAATAAATGCATTTACACCGCTGATCATCTGATGGTTTTCTGTGATAAATACTTTAAAGTAAGACACTCGCAGACCACAGTGGACGCCCTGGACGCGCGTCAAATATTCATCTCCAGTGTTCGTCCACGGTGTCCAAAACGCGCGGCGGAGGCGTCTAAACTCAAAGGTCCATCTATAGACGCGTCCGCCGCGTTTTAGACGCCACGATCTGAACACAGCTTAAAGGGACGGTTCAGAATTTTGAACATAGGACCTCATTTCCTCGTGATTCAGAGTGTTGGAGACGTGTGGAGACCACAGACTGTATAAAAGAAGTGGACTAAGTGAGTGTCATGACACCCACAGCGTTCAGCACCGCTCAAATGAGGCTCACGATGCTCACGGTCACAGGAGCGAATCTGGAGCCAGACTGTTATGAATAGGATTTTTTTGACAGACAAAATAGTGAATAAATCCAGGATCATGTAGAGCGAGTTAATATGAACATTTTAAAACCAAAATGACGAGGTTCACAGCAGCAGGTACAGAGAACAGAGCCACAAGATCCTAATGCAATTCAAGTGGAGCCAGAGTCAGAAGGAGCCAGAAGATCTTCCTGGAGAACTTCCTATTTGTCACACACTTTTTAAATATTCCATCCTGTCCTTCTATTTGCAGAGGTCACTGTCCATGTAAATGTCTGTGTCGATAGAAAAATGTTTGAAATAAAACTAAACTTGCATCACATGAATTGTCGCATGTTGAGGGACTATTTTCTCATATATCAGTCCACCGCTGCTCAGACACAAATCCTTCAAATACAAGTTTGGTTTTACTCACTAGGAAAAGAAGCCCTATGTCCAAAATTCCAAACTATCCATCCATCCATAATTAAACAAATGCAGACTGATTGTTTTATGATGCCAGGCATAACGTCTCCATGAAGACAAACAGAAAGTTACATAGTGCAGCTTTAACTCTTGCTCGTACCACCACAGGCCCATGTCCTGTGTCTATTTGAAATGAAGAAAGTTAATAGTAGATGTTTTTATTACATTAAACTAATCAGAATATGACAAAGTTTATCTGGTAAAAATTTTATGAACATCTAACTGTGCCACATGGGAAACGAGAGTCCAAAGAAGGGGCCAAAAAGGTCAAATTTGGTCTGTGTCCATATTTGGGACTCTACACCGTCCACATGAAAACTCAAAATGAAAAATGGTCATTCTCTCAAATATTCAGGTTCAACAGTTAGTTTGTAAATATCTGCTTGGAGTAAATAGACCTTGGATCTCAAAAATTGAAAAAAAAAAAAATTGAGCGGCAACCAAATGTGAGATTTGGGGGGCCCACAGCGCCCCCCCTTTAATAAAGATACACAATATTTGACAACAGATTCAGAATCTATCACCAAGAATCTACAATAATACAATTTTTCAGCTTCCTAGCTCTATTTTTGATGAAGTTCTGGTCTCTCAAACATGATTATAAATTAAGGCTCCAGAAAAAGTGAGCATGGCCCCAAAATTTCCACAGGCCATAACTCAGGAACGACTCAAGGGATTGAACTAAAATTTGAGATTCTTTTATTTGGTAATTTTTGAAATTTTCAGATTTTTTTTCAGTCAAATCTGAGATGGCTCATAGGGGAGATTCCTTGAAAACGGCTGATTTTATACGGACTGACCCATAAATCCTTCAAATGAAAGTTTGGTTTTACTTCTAATATTATTCTATGGACACAGACATTCACATGGACAGTCTGGTGATATAATAGATTTTAATAATAATCTTCGGGTGTTTTGTGGAGTGGGTAAAATTGTTTATAGTGGCTGAGGAAATGGAAATGAGGCCCTATGTCCAAAATTCCGAACTATCCATCCACCCATACTTACACAAATGCAGACTGATGGTTTTATGGCAGAGGTGTTCACACTTTTTCATCATGTGAGCTACTTACAAAATGACCAAGTCATAAAGATCTACCTAATACAAAGCCAAACAAACTGCACTGAAACACTCTGTGCCCCTTTTTTGGACCCTCACCCACAGTTTGAGAACCTCTTCTTTAAGAGAACTTCCTCTGGCACTTTACACAAAACTGTGAAAAAAGTGAAGGAAGATTTTTAAACCTGTTTTTTAAAGTTCCAAACTGGAGTTACATTCTTTTCTGGTTTTGCAGTGATATTTACCAGCCTCTGCACGTTTACCAAACCAAACACACATCGTGACAAACACAGATGCATTTGTCACTTTTGTTAGACAAACTTCAGCCAAATGTGGCAGTAGGTCTGTTCTGTAGATCCGCTCTATGCTGTAGACCTGCTTTGTGCCAACACTGGAACACAAATTTAGACTGGTTTTTGCTTCACGTTTGGTCTTGCTCTTCTAATCAGCCGCACTGTGGGAGGGGCTTGTGTTGGCTGTACGCAGGAAGGAGCGAGAGCGTGAAAAGGCGAGGGGCGGCGTGCTGACGTGAGGCAGATGGACAGGTAGGATGTTTAGGAAGTTGAACCTGCCCTGTGATGCACGCTGGTACACGAGGGCACACGCTGTCGCAGACGAGCCGTGCATAGGGAGCGTGTGTGTTTGTGATGCGCCGTAGAGTCTCCGCGGGTTTCAAATGAGCGCACAGGCTGCACTGAGACGCCCCACACGCTCCTGCACCCGCTACAAGTTTATTACCAACAGCAGCGGCCGGAATGAAATATGATCACACTTGTTGAGTGTCAGACCTCGAGTGAGAGACAAGACCGAGTCCAAACGCGAGTCTGAGACGAGACACGGCGATCTACCCACATGACCTTGGCGATCGACTGGTAGATCGTGATCGACATATTGAGCACCCCTGTTTTATGGTATACTGTGGGACATTCCAGGCATTATATCTCCATGAAGACAAGCAGAAAGTTACATAGTGCAGCTTTAACGTTGAGCCCCGTGTCCTGTGTCTGAACACCTTTAAACATGAGGAGCCCGTGGCGTTTCTATTTTGGTCCACCGGCTCAGACTCCGCGGGACGCCTGCAAACCTCGACCAAAAACTCCACATTTTCTTTGCTTTTTTCTTTTTGCCCGAGGCTGGTTTGTGCAGCTCAGGGACCGCGCGCACCCTTTAAATCCTTCCCCACCACGTGAAGCAGAGCCGTTGCGCATCCTCTAAATCCCTCCCCGTCACACAAACAGGAACGTACTCATCTTTTATTCCCTCCCCGCCGCACAAACAGGTCCACGCGCATCATCTAAATCCTTCCCCACTACATAAACACGTCTGTACCCCCCCTTTAAATCCCTCCCCGCCACACAAACAGGTCCACGCGCAGCCTCTAAATCCCTCCCCACCGCCCGAGCAGGACCGTGCGCGGCTTTTAAAATCCCTCCCCAAAACATAAACAGGTCGGCGCGCATCGTCTAAATCCCTCCCCGGCACACGGACAGCGCCTGGGGTGGAACTAAAGACACGTACGGGGATATATTTATGTTCCTATATGGAGCGGACGGGGCCTGGGGGAGCGAGCACACACATGAAGGAGGAGCGGGCGCAGATGGAGAGCCAGGTTTTAAACAGTATGGTCCCCTAATCTAGGCCCCTTCTGCACACGGGAAAACGAGACTGAAAACCCAACGAAAATAGCCTGATCCAAAATAAAGATAAAGAAGCGTAAGTGTTCAGGTGATACCTCGGGACAAAGAAGCCAAGAGACGGAATCTGAAGGTTATTCGAAGCAAAATGTCGATTCAGAACAAAATATTGTGTCTTGTGAATGGTCAGAAGTCCTCAAAATTGAGTCTAGAACAGGAAACTCTAAATCAGTGTTTCCCAAACTTTATTTCTGGGGACCCACATTTTAAAAGTCACAAATCTTCATGACCCAAGTCAATAGACATTATTTGTAAATCAGAAAATAAAAGGTGGATTTGAGCTTTATTGAACATTAATGAGGATGTAGAAATAACAAAATTGGAGCGCTACACTGGATCAAAAAAATTACGCATACAGGTGCTCATCAAACCGCAGGGCTAGATTCTTGTAAAATAGAAAAATGATGGCAGAGGCTCTGATTTGCGGTGAATTTATTAAAAGTCACGCCAACGCGTTTCGACTACTTGATCTTCATCAGGGCTCATTGAGTCAACAGCAGGTGTGACCATTTATAAAGGGTTGCGAACCCAAGACACGTGATAGTTAAAAACAAAAAATTTTTCAAATTTTTCAAAACATTTGCATGTTGAATCCAAGTATATATTAATGAGGATATTTTATTGTTGACTGAGTGATCGTGTCTTTCTGAACAACTCGTATTACCGTATAACCGGACAACACTTGAGACCTGAGACTTTATTTCCTATGAAGAAGACTGAAATATAGATTGAGTAATAATGTGTTTAATGAAGCTTTGAGCACATTTGTTTACGTTTTACAGAAACGAAACTTAAAACCACATGACTCATTTGCATAAACTGTGAGCACTGAAAAAATCAGCTCTTTCCTTGTGCGCTGATACGGTTCAGCTTCTGTCGGACTAAAGGACACGACTCAGGCCCCGTCCACACTAGTACATATTCGAGTCGTTTTTGGTGCGGATGCAGTGTTGCATTTTTAAATTTTCTTATTTTCATTTGCTCACCTGGATAGACATAAGCACTGCAAGTTGATCTATTACTCATATTATAATGTTTAATGTATTTATTTTACGAGCCTTTTTGTCTTTTATTAAGTTCTGCACACGGTTATTATTAATACTATTGTGATGGTAGCTCAGTCACAGGGGAGGAGCTCGGAGTAGAGCTGCTGCTCCTCCACATCGAGAGGAGCAGTTGAGGCTCGGGCATCTGTTCTGATGCCTCCTGGACGTCTCCCTCAGGAGGTGTTCCGGGCATGTCCCACCAGGAGGAGGCCCCGGGGAAGACCCAGGGACTATGTCTCTGGACTGGCCTGGGAACACCTCGGGGTCTCCTCGGAGGAGCTGGAGGAAGTGTCTGGAGTGAAGGAAGTCTGAGAGTCCCTGCTTAGACTGCTGCCCCCGCGGCCCTAAACTGAAGAAAATGGATGGATGGATCATTGTTATTAATGTTATTAGTGTTTATATCAACAGGCCAAACTACAATTTGTAATTTTTCACTTTCCTTTGCCAGTGTCAATCACCAGATGTTTCTTACCTTTGATGTTACTGTTATTAGAAAATAAATAAATGGAATATTATGGTAATTTAGATGTGAGGTACTTACTACTTTTGCAAACCACTAGTAACGATAAACAAATATGTGCCAGGAGTGACGTGTTGATATAGTTTTGTGGAGGTTGTGTCAGGCTCATCATTTCTACTGCACAGTGAGGCTCACTGCTGCTGGTCGTTTTGGTCTGAGTCAAACAATTCTGTTATACGACCCCGACCCCCATCACGGTCAGGAGTCACGACAATGTGGCCCCCAGAGAAAAAAGTTTGATGACCCCTGGTTCACATGATCTTTTTAAAGCGGAATTCATTTTTATTCAGAATTAAGTGACTCGGAATTAAATCTCTCATGTAAACATGCCAAGCGTGGTATTAAACCTTTCTATTTTCATGGACCAACCAAGTTACAGCTCAGATCTGTGGAGAGGCGACGCCGCTCACAGTCAGAATGTCTGTTTTTTAGGTATTTTTGAGCTATAAAACCACCTGTAATTGAGTAAATGTAAAGTAGAGCTGTTTAATGTCACACTGTGGAACATTCCAGGCAGAGCGATGACGTATCCATAGAAACAAAGCAGGAGACGGACCCCGAATTGAAAAGTTACACAGTGCAGCTCAATAAAGTCACGTTACGATGTTCCTAATCTCGAGCAGCTCATTTCTCGTTCGTCCTAAATGCTCCCGGTGCGTCTCTGGTGTGGACGTCCTTTTCCCCGTGTTTGTCCTTCAGAGCGGCGCGGCGTGTCCCCCTCTCCTCCACAGTCTGCACATGTCTGAGCCCGGCTATTTATAGAACACTAATGAATGAATGAGTTTAGGCACAAAATGGCTGCCACAGGGGGTCAGTGGCTGGTCGTTTGTCACGCAGACCGGGAGCCCCGAACACTCTGTTATTCTGACACCAGCTCAGACCCAGACCGTGTACGACGATGACGGCAAAGAGCGCACGTTTAAGAAGAGACTTAAAGACGCTGTAGCTGATTTTTACGGTTTTAAAGCTCCTACATGACACAAATCAACTCTTGTGAGCTTTGCATTGTGTAGCTTTTAAGGTGGAGCGTCTGCCAAGTGCTTTTCTCCGTGGAGATGTTATGGAGCAAACATGTCAAACTCTAGTCAGTCTGGCGCCACCTAGTGCCTCCGCTCAATTTAATTTCTCTCCAGCGACTGGATCAGGAATCAGAAAACACTAGGCGGTTCGCAAAAACCCCGGAAGTGCGAGTTCAGGCACCAGCCGATCAGAGAAGAGACAGACATTCTGTGTTGGCAACGATTTAAAACCAGAACAAAGAGAATGTTTGGTGAATTTTATCAAGGGGAAAGACGTTATTGTCCTTCTTCCTATGGATTTGGGAAAAGCTTAATAGACCAGTTAATCCCGTTAGCAGCACAGTACATGCGACACGACCAAACAGCAGCGATTGGTTCAATAAAAATAAAAAAAGTACCCGCCTACTGTCGAGCAAACGAATCCTAATGCTGCGAGATCAGACGGTTTCTATGAAATGAAACCGTCCAGTTTGTCTCTTTCCCCTTCTCCCTTCCCTCTCCGTCTTTCACGCTCTCTTTTTCTCTTCTCACCGTCTCTCTCTCCCTTCTCTTGTTCTTTAGTTCTCCTCTTTCTCTTCCTTTTTCTCTTTCACTTTCCCCTTCTCTCTTTTTCTCTCCGTCTGTCTCCTCTCTCTAGCTGTTTCTTCTTTCTCTCCTCTCTCTCTCCCTCCCTCTTTCTCTCCCTTCTCTTTCTCTTTAGTCCCCCCTCTTTCCCACTCTCTCTTTGCTCTCTACACCCTCCTAACTTCTCTCTCTTTCTCTCTGTCTGTCTCCTCTCTCTAGCTGTTTCTTTTTTCTCTTTCTCTCCCTCTTTCTTTTTTCTCTCGCTACATTCGATGCCGTCTCTCTCTTTTTCTTCCCTCTCCGTCTCTCACGCCCTCTTTTTCTCTTCTCACCATCTCTCTCTCCCTTCTCTTGCTCTTTAGTTCTCCTCTTTCTCTTCCTCTTTCTCTTTCCCCTTCTCTCTTTTTTTCTCCGTCTCTCTCCTCTCTCTAGCTGTTTCTTCCTTCTCTTTCTCTCCCTTCTCTTTATTCCCCCTCTCTACACCCTCCTACCTCCTCTCTCTCTTTTTCACTTTCCCCTCCTCTCTCTTTCTCTCCATGTGTCTCCTTTCTAGCTGTTTCTTCCTTCTCTTCTCTCTCTTCACTCCATCTCTCTCTCCCTTCTCTTTCTCTTTAGTGCCCCTTCTGTCCCACTCTCTCTTTGCTCTCTACACCCTCCTAACTTCTCTCTCTTTCTCTCTCTGTCTGTCTCCTCTCTAGCTGTTTCTTTCTTCTCTTTCTCTCGCTACGTTCGAGGCCGTCTCTCTCTCTCTTCTCTTTCTCTCTCTCTCTCTCTCTCTCTCTCTCTCTCTCTCTCCGTGCTCCCTCGTTCGCAGCTGCTGGTGTGAAACTCCGGGCTCGTGTTGTCATCGGGAGCAGAGAGAACGAGAACTGTCCCAGATCTGCAGTTTTTATGAATGACTCTGAGCCGCCGCCGCCGCTTTTCCGTGTCAGGACAACCCCGAGCAGAAATAACCACCGGCCCAGATTCCCCCGTCCGCACCGTCTGTCGCCCACAAAGAGACGAAGAGACAGAGGAGGAAGAGGACGAGAGGAGAGGGGCAGAGGAGGAGAGGAGAGGGGCAGAGGATTGACTGATTGTATTTAATTGAATTGACCTCCACTAGTTATGAGCTGTTCTTCCTGGAGACCTGCAAACTCCAGAAATCCCTGAGCGACCTGAGCGACCTGAGCGACCTGAGCGACCTGAGCGACCTGAGGATCGAACCCGGAACCTTCTTGCTGTGAGGGTCAGAGGAGTAGAGGAAGAGAAGAGAGGGTCAGAGAGAGGGAGAAGAAGAGGGTCAGGAGAGAGAGAGGGTCAGAGAGGAGAGGGTCAGAGGAAGAGGAAAGAGGGTCAGAAGAAGAGAAAGAGAGGGTCAGAGGAGGAGGGTCAGAGGAGGGGAAGAGGGTCAGAGGAACAAAGGAAAGGGTCAGAGGAGGAGAGGGCGAGAGGGTCAGAGGAAGAGAAAAGAGGGTCAGAGAAGGAGAAGAGAGGGTCAGAGGAGTAGGGGGTGAGAGGAGAGGAGGAGAGAGAGAGAGAGAGGGTCAGAGGAGGAGAAGTGAGGGTCAGAGAAGTAGAAGGAGAGGAGAGGGTCAGAGGAGGGCAGAGGAGGAGAGGGTCAGAGGTGGATGGGTCAGAGGAGGGGAAGAGGGTCAGAGGAACAAAGGAAAGAGGGTCAGAGGAGGAGAGGGTCAGAGGTGGAGAGGGTCAGAAGAGGGTCAGAGGAGGAGATGAAGTTGTTTGGTGTAAACTTTTGTGCTGGCTCATTGTTGTTTGTCTATTTCCAGACGCCTTTGATTTGAAACCAAACTCCTGCTCAAAAGAGAGAGATCCTAAAGGTCGCTGCCTTCGATTTTCTATTTCAGGGAAGAAAGAGAGAGACAGAGAGAGAGAGAGAGAGAGAGAGAGCAAAAGGGGGAGGAAGGAGGGAGGGAGAGGGGGATGACAAAAGACAGAGAGAAGGGGTGAGAGAGGAAGAGAAGAGGGTGAAGACGAATAGAAAGAGAGAGTGAGGAGAGAGAGAGGGAGAGAAATAGGAAGGGAGGGTGGGAGAGAGAGAAAGAAGGAGAGATCGTGAGAAGGTTAGATAGACAGATATTGGGGCCAGAGGGAGGGAGAAAAAGAGAGACACACATAGAGAGAGACAGAGAAAAAGAGAGAGAGAGAGAGAGAAGAGTGAGAGCACAGGTGAGGCAAGATGGAGAGATACTGGGGGCTGACAGAAACTGAAACTGGGGTGAAACAGAAAGAAAGAAAGAAAGAGAGAGAAAGAGAGAGGGATAGAGCTGGAGGACAAATTTGTTGCACCGAACAAAAAGAGACAGCTGCTTCTGTAATGGGACAAACTGGGAAATGTCCTGAGACTCGTTTGCACCAGATTTCACCTCCTCCTCTTCTCTCTGTTCTCTCCTCCTCCTGTTCTCTCCATCCTGGTTATGACCCCAAAACAAAACCAAAAAAAAAATCCTCTAAACTGAATCACAACAACAAGTTTGATCTCACACAGTCGCAACATGGCCGCCGCTCCTGGACTCTTACTGCGGGTTACCGTGACGATGACTCTACGTGTTACCGTGACGATGACTCTACGTGTTACCGTGACGATGACTACGTGTTACCGTGACGATGACTCTACGTGTTACCGTGACGATGACTCTATGTGTTACTGTGACGATGACTCTACGTGTTACAATGACGAAGACTATATGTGTTACTGTGACGATGACTCTACGTGTTACCGTGACGATGACTACGTGTTACAATGACGATGACTCTACGTGTTACAATGACGATGACTCTACGTGTTACCGTGACGATGACTCTACGTGTTACAATGACGATGACTCTACGTGTTACAATGACGAAGAGTATATGTGTTACTGTGACGATGACTCTACGTGTTACCATGACGATGACTCTACGTGTTACAATGACGATGACTCTACGTTTTACAATGACGATGACTCTACGTTTTACAATGACGATGACTCTACGTGTTACCGTGACAATGACTCTACGTGTTACAATGGCGATGACTCTACGTGTTACAGTGACGATGACTCTACGTGTTACAATGACGATGACTCTACGTGTTACAATGACGAAGACTCTACGTGTTACTGTGACGATGACTCTACGTGTTACTGTGACGATGACTCTACGTGTTACAATGACGATGACTCTATACGTGTTACTGTGTGATGACGATGACTCTACGTGTTACAACGTGACGATGACTCTACGTGTTACAATGACGATGACTCTACGTGTTACAGTGACGATGACTCTACGTGTTACTGTGACGATGACTCTACGTGTTACTGTTACTGACGATGACTCTACGTGTTACAATGACGATGACTCTACGTGTTACCGTGACGATGACTCTACGTGTTACAATGACGATGACTCTACGTGTTACAATGACGATGACTCTACGTGTTACAATTACGATGACTCTACGTGTTACAATGACGATGACTCTACGTGTTACAATGACGATGACTCTACGTGTTACAGTGACGATGACTCTACGTGTTACAATGACGATGACTCTACGTGTTACACGATGACTCTGTGACTCTGTGTTACCATGACGATGACTCTACGTGTTACAATGACGATGACTCTACGTGTTACCGTGACGATGACTCTACGTGTTACAGTGACGATGACTCTACGTGTTACCGTGACGATGACTCTACGTGTTACCGTGACGATGACTCTACGTGTTACAATGACGATGACTCTACGTGTTTACAATGACGATGACTCACGTGTTATGACGATGACTACGTGTTACAGTGACGATGTCTCTACGTGTTACCGTGATGATGTCTCTACGTGTTACAGTGACGATGTCTCTACGTGTTACAATGACGATGTCTCTACATGTTACGTCGATGACGTGTTACAATGACGATGACTCTACGTGTTACAATGGCAATGACTCTACGTGTTACCGTGACGATGACTCTACGTGTTACCGTGAAGATGACTCTACGTGTTACAATGACGATGACTCTACGTGTTACAATGACGATGACTCTACGTGTTACAAGTGACGATGACTCTACGTGTTACCGTGACGATGACTCTACGTGTTACAGTGACGATGACTCTACGTGTTACCGTGATGATGTCTCTACGTGTTACAGTGACGATGTCTCTACGTGTTACAATGACGATGACTCTACGTGTTACAGTGACGATGACTCTACGTGTTACCGTGACGATGACTACGTGTTACAGTGACGATGTCTCTACGTGTTACCGTGACGATGACTCTACGTGTTACAATGACAATGACTCTACGTGTTACAATGACGATGACTCTACGTGTTACCGTGATGATTACTCTACGTGTTACAATGACGATGACTCTACGTGTTACCGTGACGATGACTACGTGTTACCGTGACGATGCCTGTCAGGGGTCTCCAACTTTTTTCCTTCAGTGAGCTACTTTTACAAAACGAAAATGCCAGAGAGCTGCTGGTTTTAGGAGTCACAAGAAACTGAGTAAAATAAGAGCCACGGCGAGCCTCAGAAGGCCACAATTCAAATCATTCATTCAACATTCATTAGTGTACAAAGTTAAGCATCAAGATTATACATTTACTATGGTAATGGGCATTTAATTAGGATGACCAGATTTTCAAGATCAAAAACTAGGACATCCTCGTGAATTGTGAATCAAGTGTGTAATTAACGAGAACTGTTCTGCACTCGGCCCAGCTAACATGTGAGTCAGTACAGTCACATTTTCTTTGTGTTTTGGATTGTTTTTAAGCAACTTTTTTGTATTTTACTTAAACAAGTGAAACTGTATGCCTCTCTTTAGTGTTGGCAGGGATCAAATTGGTCAAAAATAGGGACATCTGGGACATTTCTTGTATAAAACTGGGACAAATCACTGGTTTTGGATAAATCTGGTGGGACAGGGGACACAGGTTCAAAACTAGAACTGTCCCGGGTAAAAAGGGACGTCTGGTCACGCTATATTTAATTAAATTTTCCTTATTGGGCACAGTACGTAAAATTCAGAAATCCTTTGGCGAGCTACTTGGACGGGGGTAGTGAGCTACTGGTACGATGACTCTACATGTTACCACTGCGAAAAAAAAGTTTGGATCGTGTTTGTGTCCGCGGCGTAACGACAAACCGAAATGACAGAAAAGCCGGGAGCAGCTGAAGTGTGTGTTTTCTTCCGGTCGACGTAAATCCGTTCGTGTCTCTGTCCAGTCAGAACCTTCCCCACCACAACCTCAATTCAGAATTATTATTTCCACATAAACTCGAAGGAGAATATTTTAATTCCGAACTATTTAATTCAGAACACTTCATTCTGAATAAAAAAAACAACATCGTGTAAACTAAACGTGGTCAATAAAACACTAAACATGTGCACTGAGACTGGAGCGATGCAGAGTTAAACCTTTATAACGATTACGGATCAAGTCTGAGGAGGAGCTGCACTTCATCAGAGCTGCACTTCATCCTCTTCTCTCTCTCTTTCTCTCTTCCTCTCCTTCCTCTCCTCTCTTCCTCTCTCCTGCGCTGTATAGTTTCCAGATTAGTCCAGTATAAATAGTTCCACCTGAGCCACCACAAGGACGTCTGAGTCCCGGGACGCCGCTCCAGACTCACAGCAACAGGAGGAAAAGAGAGAGAGAGATGGAGGGATGGATGGATGGATGGAGGGAGAGGAATAAGTCGGGGGGGAGAGAGGGAGAGAAAGGAGGAGAGGGGAGGAAACTGCAACAGACTCAGACTCGCAGCAACAGGAGAGAGAAAGAAAGAACAGTGGAGAGAGAGACCTTGGTAATACAGGAAGTGCTCCAAACACCTTCACTAGAATCTTTTTGTTTTTTTTTTTTACTTTAGTTTATTAAAGGTTGTATGGAGGATTTTTTTTGTTTCAAATTGTCAATGATAGATTATAGATGCAGTCGCCTTGTAATTATGATGACCAAAAAAAAAGAGAATCAAAATTCATCAACTCTGGACGTGGTGGGGCTAAACATTTGCCAATAGATAACGACACTGCCTCGTTATCTGTGAGCTGACAGGCTGTCAATCAAACTCCCTACGTTTCTAGTGTAACTGACTTGCCTGCGCCGCCGGTACGTGGTTTACGTACGACTGTCACACAGTCCACAGACGCAAGACGCACAGACGCTGTTTACTCCACCAACGCAACAGTTCTTAGTGGCTTTTTTTGACCTATATCTTCCTCGCAGTTCGCACAAAGTTTGTTGCAATGGCAACAAGAATCCAGGAGCAGTTCGCCGCAAAAGAAAGTCAGTTTTTGAGGTCGCTGAAAGAAGAAGACAAGGGGAAAAGCAGCGAAGCCAAACTAAGGTGATTCTTGAAGATTCATTCCAGCGATGGCGCGACTGAAGCAGACGAAGGGTCTAAAGACTGACGCACTGGTCCACAAATTACTCCTGGACAGGTCACTTCTGCTTATTATGAAAACGTACTTTATTTCCAAGAGCTAGACAAACGTTTTTCAGGACACAAATGCGATATCCTATGTCTGAAAACGTAATTTTCAATGCAAAGAAAGAGTCCGCTTGCTGCTGCGTGTTGTAGCTAGTTCAACCTTCTCTGCACCGCTCCCCTCTCCTCTCTCCTCTCCTCGCTCCCTGCTCCTCACTTCTCCGTCTTGCCTAACCAACACTGTAGTTAGTTGTTTACAAGTCATGTGCAGTGGCTGTAAACAAACCTGTTTCTGGCGTAAGGAGGAGGAGGGAGGAGGTGTTTCTACGTAGGAGCTGTGGGGGAGGGGGGTGGTTTCACACATGTACAACATTTGAAAAAGAACAAACAGTCGCTGGATTTCTCGTTCCTTGGAAAATCCTCTATACAACCTTTAAGATAAACATTTAGAACAATCCTTGACAGAGGGTTATTATATTAGTTATTATTCAGGTACACAGTCACCGGAGTCCATCGTTCTAAGAATACATCCATTTTCCTCTGAAGTTTGGCTGTTAGTTGTTCCATGATATAGACTTGTTTCACCTGTGGGCACTCCTTATTTCGATTGCTTCTTTAATCATTCTGTCCTTGTTGGACGGGTGACTCTGAGGAAGACGCGGGTCTGTCAGGTTACTAAAGCTAATAACATAGATTGACCAAATGAATCTCATTGGAGTAGTCAGAAGGATGTTTTTGAGTGTTTAATAAATGTGAACGTTCCCAAATAAGAAAGTTTGAAGAGTGCTATACAAAAAAAATAGTGAAACAACAAAGAAAAAGTATTTACAATATATACACACACCAGCAAAAGTAAATCTCTGGTATATGACCTTCCTCTTGCAGGTCCAGGTTTAAAGTGACTGAGGGAGGGAGAGTGGCTCTTTTATCCCCCATGACTCCTCCCCCAAGACAATCAGCCAAGGGTTTCCTCCAGTTAACAGTTTTCATTTTTCGTGCGATCATCAGAAGAATACGAAGAACATATTTGTGAAAGAATTTCTATCTTATTTTAAGTGTTATGAATCATTTAACGACGTAATCATTTGTGTGTGAGAGAATAAAGTTATCAATAATTGTTTTCTGGGTGTTTCCATATATTCAATCATATGACCTAGTTAAAGAGCTAATCTATTTATCTTCCATGAGAAAAGCGGCTAAGGGCTTTCCCCATCATGTGTTCAACATCATGTGTTCAACATCATGTGTTCAACATCTTTGCACTGGCTCCCTGTTAATTTTAGAATTGATTTTAAGATTTTATTGTTTGTTTTTAAAGCTTTGAATGGACTGGCTCCACAGTACGTCTCGGACCTCATCCAAATTTATACCCCTGCTCGCGCTCTGAGGTCCGAGGTCCAGCTCCAGCTCAGGGCCTAAGACGAGACTTAAAACCAGAGGGGACGGGACCTTCTCTGTGGTCGACCCTAAACTCTGGAACGATCTGCCGCTTCACGTTCGAGCAGCTCCACAGTGGAGAGTTTTAAATCTCGTCTGAAGACCCACTTTTATTCTCTGGCTTTTAACACCGCGTGAGTCGTGTGCTCCTCTGTGTCTTTTATTTATTTTTATGTGTTTTTATTGTTTTTACTGATTTAATTTATTTATTGGTTTATTTATTTCTATTCTATGATATAGTTTTATTTTTATTTTACTGGTTTTATATTATTTTACTAGTTTTATTACTTTAAGACTAGTATTATTTTAGTAATTTACTTTATCATCTTATTGTTGTTATTTTTTATGTATTTGTGCAGCACTTTGGAAACAGTTTGTTTGTGAAATGTGCTATAGAAATAAAGTGGATTGGATAAAGTTTTGGGAGAAAACTGACCTGATTGTTTATCACCTGGAACATGTGATCAAGTGTGAAATGGGGGGGGGTTTAGACTAAAAGATTGTTAGTATGTGATCATGTAAACACTGTGTGATATGATGTCATGTAATGTACCTTATCTGTGTCATGATTTTGAATAAATGGTGCTTGGAGAGTTGTGGGGCAGAGCCAGGGGCAGGCAGTCCTCAACTCTCCTTGTGAAAGTATTAATTTTAACCGTCTCCTTTTGGTGTGTCTTTATTTATTTAATGTATTTTGATGTCTTTTGGGTAGAATTCCCTGACAATATTTTGGATCGTTTACACATACATTATCTGACAGTGCTTCTAATACATAAATCAGTGGATCCATGGAGAGTTCACAAGACAGTATCTTTTCTATTTCTATTTTAATGTCCTGCCAATAATGACTAAGAACTGGGCAATCCCAGAAGACACGTGAGCGATCCGCCACCATGCCACAATTTCTCCAACATAACGGAGGCATGGTTTTGTAGAAACTTCTTTAGGGGTTCTAAAGTATCTAATCTTTGTCTTCCAATCAAATTCCTTCCACAGATTATTGTTGACAGCTTTGTGGCTGATCACACACACACATCCCTCCACGTCCCGTCCTCAATAACGACATTTAACTCCAATCCCCATTTATCTCTGATATCCAGTGTGTGTTCTCCCTTATCTCCCATCCACATCTTGTATATTCATGATACATGTTCCTTGGTCGGCAGATGTTTTTCTTGTATTGTTGTAAAAGTATTGCTCGATACCTGTAGGTTCTGCTTTAATTTTTTCCCATTCAGCCTGACTTTGAATGTAGAGCCTTATTTGTAAATAACGAAAATGATCTGTTGAGGATAATGAAAACTGTTTTTGTATTTGAGAAAAGGATTTTAGGTTATTTCCTTCAAAAAGCTGGTTAACCGTCCTTAGGCCACTACTCATCCACCTTTTGAACCCACTGTCGCACATAGATGGTTGTTAGTCTGTGTTCCCAGCTGTCGGCGTGGCTCTTGTAAGACAAGTTGTACCACCAACTTTTTTTCTCACCACTAGAATCATTTTTATAATTTCAGCTCAGGAATCACCGATTTCTACAGAACTAAAGGTAAAAGGAGCTGTTCACTTGAAAACTGGAAAGAGCGGGCTGACCGTGTGACCAGAAAAATGAATAAATCTCTTGGTATAAACCTTTTTTCACGACGGCCGGAAGCGTCGAGTAAACGTCACTTACGTTAATGCAAAATGTCTTTTCCACCTGCTTCATAAATCTGCTGGTCTGATTCATCCGTGTGTCAATCATTCATTAGTTTTTCAATATAAAACCAAAAGTAAAAAAACGAAAAAACAACTGTTTTCGTCGTTATTTGTCTCCAAAACCAAAATGAAAAAACAGATAATGATTTGTTTTTTCAGTTTCCGATTTTGTGTTTAAATGAAAAATGGAAAAAAGGAGAAAGGCCGTTTCCCGTTGACGTGACTTCAGTGACTGAGATGTCGGACTGAAACAGGACTGATCCAGGTCCGGGACCAGACCGGGACCAGAGGAGACCAGACCGGGACCAGACCGGGACCAGACCGAGACCAGACCGGGACCAGACCGGGACCAGACCGGGACCAGACCGGGACTGAGACCAGAACTGAAACCAGGACCAGACCGAGACTGAGACCAGACCGGACCAGACGAGACTGAGACCAGACCGGACCAGACCAGACCTGAGACCAGACCAGACCAGACGAGACTGAGACCAGACCGAGACCAGGACCAGACGAGACCAGACCGAGGACCAGACCAGGACAGACCGAGACCAGACCAGGACCAGAGCGGGACCAGACCAGGACTGAGACCGAGACCAGACCAGACCAGGCCGGGACCAAATTGGGACCAGACCGGGACTGAGACCAGGATAGAGACCAAGACTGAGACCAGGCCGGGACCAGACCGGGACAAGACCGGAGACTCAGAGTCCATGGCAGGGCTGGAGCTCGAAGCTGAGGCTCGTAGTCAAAGCTCGGAGTCTGACTCTGGTCTCGCTCTGGTCCCGCTCTGGTCCAGGTCTGGTCTCGCTCTGGTCTCGTCTGGTCTCTGGCTCTGGTCTCGCTCTGGTCTCTGGTCTGGTCACTCTGGTCCAGGTCTGGTCTCGCTCTGGTCTGGTCCTCTGGTCTCCGCTCTGGTCTCGCTCTGGTCTCGCTCTGGTCCAGGTCTGGTCTCGCTCTGGTCTCGCTCTGGTCCAGGTCTGGTCTCGCTCTGGTCTCGCTCTGGTCCAGGTCTGGTCTCGCTCTGGTCCAGGTCTGGTCTCGCTCTGGTCCAGGTCTGGTCTCTCTGGTCCCGGTCTGGTCTCGCTCTGGTCCAGGTCTGGTCTCGCTCTGGTCCAGGTCTGGTCTCGCTCTGGTCCAGGTCTGGTCTCGCTCTGGTCTCAGGTCTGGTCTCGCTCTGGTCCAGGTCTGGTCTGGTCTGGTCTGGTCTGGTCTGGTCTCTCGCTCTGGTCCAGGTCTCTGGTCTCGTCTCTCTGGTCTGGTCCAGGTCTGGTCCAGGTCTGGTCTCTCTGGTCCAGGTCTGGTCCAGGTCTGGTCTCGCTCTGGTCCAGGTCTGGTCTCTGGTCCTCTGGGTCTGGTCCAGGTCTGGTCCAGGTCTGGTCTCGCTCTGGGTCTGGTCCAGGTCTGGTCTCGCTCTGGTCTCGCTCTGGTCCAGGTCTGGTCTCGCTCTGGTCCAGGTCTGGTCCAGGTCTGGTCCTGGACCTGGATCAGTCCTGGTTCAGTCGGGCATCGCAGTCACGTAAACGAGAAACAGTCGTTATCCATTTTCTCCATTTTTCATTTAAACACAAAAACTGAAAAAATTAATCATTATCAGTTTTTTTATTTTGGTTTTGGAGACAAATAATGAACAAAAATTGTTTTTTCATTTTCTTATTTTTGGTTTAATATTGAAAATCAAATGAACGAATGACACACGGACGGAGGAGGAAACATTTTTCTAACACGACTTAAACCTTTGTGTAATACAGGAGCTTTAAATAATTACTTTTTTTTTCACTTCCTCTTCCTCGGGTGACGGTTGTTTAAGTAAATTCTCGTGTAATTCTCCGTAAACCTTCATCTCCACGTTTCCCTCGTCCTCGTGCCCCGGGACAGAGGTCGGGTTAAGTGCTTTACGTAAGAAAAGAGAAAACAGCAAACGCCTCCGAAAGGGTCATGAAAATAAAAACATGTGATCAGTATTTTTAGATTTCTGCTTTGGCGTCTGAAAACGGAAAAAAAAAAAAAGCCAAAGTCCAGCGTCTTCATGTTCCTCAAATAGACTTAAAACACAAACAGGTTTATAAAAATAACCTCGAAATAAAACTGTCAAACTGTGATTTGTTTGTGAAAATGAGGCTCAGATGTAGAAAGATAAAAAGATGACAGAAGCGTTTGAGTCCGGATCAGGACTCGTGTCGTTCGATCGTCTCATGATTTTCAACAAAAATGATCTGGAAAATGGGAACTGGACTAAATCACAAAGTTAAAGCAGCACTACGTGACTTTTCTCGTAACCACAGAGATGTTATGGTTCTGTTTGGAGCGTCACCATCTACAGGTCTGGAACAGGACTAAACCAGGACTAAACTAATCCTGGTCTAAACCAGGACTAAACCAGGACTGGACTAAACTAGGACTAAACCAGGAACAAAAACCAGGACTAAAACCAGGACAAAGGACTAAACTAAACTAGGACTAAACAGGACTAAACTAGGACTAAACCAGGACTAAACCAGGACTAAACCAGGACTAAACCAGGATTAAACTAGGACTAAACCAGGACAAAACCAGGTCTAAACCAGGACTAAACAGGACAAATCAAGGTCTCAATCAGGAATAAATATACCCAGGACTAAACCACCAAGAATTTATAGCAGAATTTAACCAGATCTAAACTGAGACTAAACCAGGTCTAAACTAGGACTAAACTGAGACTAAACCAAATCTGAACCAGTACTAAACCCAGACAAAACCTGGTCTCAATCAGGACTAAATATAACCAGGACTAAACCAAAAGTTTATAGCAGGATTTAACCAAATCTAAACTGGGACTAAATCAGGTCTAAGACAGGACTAAACTAGGTCTAAATCAGGACTAAAAAGGAAACTAAACCAGGGCTAAACTAGGTCTAAACCCGAACTAGACCAGGTCTCAACCAGGACTAAATATAACCAGGTTTAAACCACCATGAGTTTAGAGCAGGATTTCACCAGGTCTAAACCAGGTCTAAACCAGGTCTAAACCAGGTCTAAACCAGGTCTAAACTGAAACTAAACCATGTATTAGACAGGACTAAACAAGGTCTAAACCAGGACTAACCCACCAAGAAGACCAGATCTAAACTGAGATCTAAACCAGGTCTAACACGAGTTTAGTCCTGGTTTAGTCCTGGTTTATTTTCAGTTTAATCCTGGTTTTCAACAGAGAATAAACCAAGTCTAAACCAGGACTAAACCTAAACTAAACCTTGTCTTAGACAGGACTTAGACTTGGTTTAGTCTCAGTTGGTGTGTGTCTGTGTGCGCGTGTGTGTGTTTGTGTGTGTGTTTGTGTGCGTTTGTGTGTGTGTAAAGCTCGAGCAGATGGACAGAGCGCTGTCTCCCGTCGAGAGTCTCCGTCTGTCGCCAAAGATCAAAATAGTTCAAATCGCAGCGACTCAGAAAAACCCGAGTCTGTCCACAAAACTCCAGCTTCAACAAAACTCCAGCTTCAACGTAAAACTCCAGCTTCAAACTCCAGACCAAACTCCAGCTTAAACTCCAGCTTCAACAAACTCCAGCTTCAACAAACTCCAGCTTCAACAACACCAAACTCCAGCTTCAAACTCCACTTAAACTCCAGCTTCAAACACCAAACTCCAGCTTCAATGTAAAACTCCAGCTTCACCAAACTCCAGCTTCAACAAACTCCAGCTTCAACAAAACTCCAGCTTCAACACCAAACTCCAGCTTCAACACCAAACTCCAGCTTCAACACCAAACTCCAGCTTCCAAACTCCAGCTTCAACACCAAACTCCAGCTTCAACGTAAAACTCCAGCTTCAACCAAACTCCAGCTTCAACACCAAACTCCAGCTTCAAACTCCAGCTTCAACACTAAACTCCAGCTTCAACGTAAAACTCCAGCTTCAACACCAAACTCCAGCTTCAAAACAGCTTAAACTCCAGCTTCAAACACCAAACTCCAGCTTCAAAAGCTTAAAACTCCAGTAAAACTCCAGCTTCAAACACCAAACTCCAGCTTCAAACCAACTCCAGCTTAAAACTCCAGCTTCAACACTAAACTCCAGCTTCAACACCAAACTCCAGTAAACTCCAGCTTCAACACCAAACTCCAGCTTCAACACCAAACTCCAGCTTCAACACCAAACTCCAGCTTCAAACTAAACTCCAGCTTCAACGTAAAACTCCAGCTTCAACACTAAACTCCAGCTTCAACACCAAACTCCAGCTTCAACACCAAACTCCAGCTTCAACACCAAACTCCAGCTTCAACGTAAAACTCCAGCTTCAACACCAAACTCCAGCTTCAACACCAAACTCCAGCTTCAACGAAAAACTCCAGCTTCAACGTAAAACTCCAGCTTCAACACCAAACTCCAGCTTCCAAACGTAAAACTCCAGCTTCAACAAAACTCCAGCTTCAACACCAAACTCCAGCTTCAACACTAAACTCCAGCTTCAACACCAACACCAAAACTTCCAAACTCCAGCTTCAAACTCCAGCTTAAAACTCCAGCTTCAACAGCTTAAAACTCCAGCTTCAACACCAAACTCCAGCTTCAACTCCAGCTTCAACAAAACTCCAGCTTAAACTCCAGCTTCAACACCAAACTCCAGCTTCAACTTAAAACTCCAGCTTCAACACCAAACTCCAGCTTCAACACCAAACTCCAGCTTCAACACCAAACTCCAGCTTCAACTCCAGCTTCAACACCAAACTCCAGCTTCAATGTAAAACTCCAGCTTCAAAACTCCAGCTTCAACACCAAACTCCAGCTTCAACACCAAACTCCAGCTTCAACACCAAACTCCAGCTTCAACACCAAACTCCAGCTTCAAGCTTAAAACTCCAGCTTCAACACCAAACTCCAGCTTCAACGTAAAACTCCAGCTTCAACGTAAAACTCCAGCTTCAACGTAAAACTCCAGCTTCAACACCAAACTCCAGCTTCCAAACTCCAGCTTCAACACCAAACTCCAGCTTCAACACCAAACTCCAGCTTCAACACTTCCAAACTCCAGCTTCAAACTCCAGCTTAAAACTCCAGCTTAAACTCCAGCTTCAAACTCCAGCTTAAAACTCCAGCCAGCTTCAAACTCCAGCTTCAACACCAAACTCCAGCTTCAACACCAAACTCCAGCTTCAAACTCCAGCTTCCAAAACAAACTCCAGCTTCAACACAAACTCCAGCTTCAAACTCCAACACCAAACTCCAGCTTCAACAAACTCCAGCTTCAACAAAACTCCAGCTTCAAACACCAAACTAAACTCCAGCTTCAAACTCCAGCTTCAACAAAACTCCAGCTTCAAACTCCAGCTTCAACACCAAACTCCAGCTTCAAACTCCAGCTTCTAAACTCCAGCTTCAACACCAAACTCCAGCTTCAAACTCCACAACAAACTCCAGCTTCAAACACCAAACTCCAGCTTCAACACCAAACTCCAGCTTCAACACCAAACTCCAGCTTCAACGTAAAACTCCAGCTTCAACACCAAACTCCAGCTTCAACACCAAACTCCAGCTTCAACACCAAACTCCAGCTTCAACACCAAACTCCAGCTTCACACAAACTCCAGCTTCAAACTCCAGCTTCCAAAACTCCAGCTTCAACACCAAACTCCAGCTTCAACGTAAAACTCCAGCTTCAACACAACAAACTCCAGCTTCAACACCAAACTCCAGCTTCAACACCAAACTCCAGCTTCAAACTCCAGCTTCAACACCAAACTCCAGCATGTTTCAACTTTTCTACAGGGAGTCACGCAAAATCAAACTTTCTACTGCGTTTATAAAGTAGTTTCCTCGTCTAAAACACGTCTGAAGAGGTTTAAGAGTCATTCATGCATGTTTGAGTAATCTAGCGATCTTTACTGGGCCCTATTCAAACCCTCCTGTAAGATTCTGTACGAGGCTCCGCCCACAAGTCAAAAAAATCCACCCGCGCTCCCACACGACAATCCTACATAAATACATAAAAATGTAACGCAACAACTTCTCAAACCTGGTTCGATGTGCAGCCGTTTCATTAATGGGATGCACGCGCTCTGAAGGGGGAGTGGCTTAGAGCAAAGAGCAAAGGGAGGAGGGGAACATGTTCATTTGTTTCGGCGAATGTGGCATTTTCAAAACAATAAAAGGAAACATGGTAAAAATCTAAAAAACCTCCAAAACCAGGTCTAAACCAGGTCCAAAACCAGGTCCAAAACCAGGACTAAACCAGGTCTAAACCAGGTCTAAACCAGGTCTAACCCCACTCCAAAACCAGATCCAAAACCAGGTTCTAAACCAAGTCTTAATCAGGTCCAAAACCAGGTCTAACCCCACTCCAAAACCAGGTCTAAACCAGGTCTAACCCCGCTCCAAAACCAGATCTAAACCAGGTCTAACCCCTCTCCAAAACCAGATCCAAAACCAGGTTCTAAACCAAGTCTTAATCAGGTCCAAAACCAGGTCTGACCCAGGTCCAAAACCAGGTCTAAACCAGGTCTAACTCAGCTCCAAAAGCAAGTCTTAAACAGGTACAAAACCCGGTCTAAACCAGGTCTAAACCAGGTCTAACCCCACTCCAAAACCAGGTCTAAACCAGGTCTAACCCCGCTCCAAAACCAGGTCTAAACCAGGTCTAACCCCGCTCCAAAACCAGGTCTAAACCAGGTCTAACCCCGCTCCAAAACCAGATCTAAACCAGGTCTAACCCCGCTCCAAAACCAGGTCTAAACCAGGTCTAACCCTGCTCCAAAACCAGGTCTAAACCAGGTCTAACCCCGCTCCAAAACCAGGTCTAAACCAGGTCTAACTCAGCTCCAAAAGCAAGTCTTAAACAGGTACAAAACCCGGTCTAAACCAGGTCTAACCCCGCTCCAAAACCAGGTCTAAACCAGGTCTAACCCCGCTCCAAAACCAGGTCTAAACCAGGTCTAACCCCACTCCAAAACCAGATCCAAAACCAGGTCTAACTCAGCTCCAAAAGCAAGTCTTAAACAGGTACAAAACCCGGTCTAAACCAGGTCCAAACCAGGTCTAAACCCAGTCGTAGTCGTGGTCTGGAGAAAAGCCGATCCTCTCGTCGTTAGATGTTTGATATAAAATGTGATCGATCCAAACCTAAAGCCCAGAGGTCGGTTACACAGAGACTCAGACCCGGACCCGGACCCGGTCTGGACTCTCCGTGAGATCATGTGACCTCCGTGTGTCTGTGCGTCTCAAAATAAACACGAGGATCACGTCATTTTACTGGAACCGGCTTTAAAATGTGAAAAACAAAACAGATTCACAGTGAAGAGTTTGGTCCATAGTTTCTCCTCAGAGACGTGGGTGAGAGAATTAAATTAAAACACTTTAAAACTTTTACAACAACAACAACGACCTCTGCTCCACCTGACCAGGACTAAACCAGGACTAAACCAGGACTAAACCAGGACTAAACCAGGACTAAACCAGGACTAAACCAGGACTAAACCAGGACTAAACCAGGTCTAAGACAAGTCCAAAACCAGGTCTAAACCAGGACTACATCTAGAGTTCATAGCAGGATTCACTCCGGATTAAATCTAAACTATGATTTTTCCAAGACTAAACCAGGTCTAAATCAGGTCCAAACCAGGTCTAAAACATTTTATGACGAAGGAAAGATCCAGATTTTGAGGTTTTACTGAACTAATTCTTACGGAGAACTTGAGTCTGCCACAGTTTATCTTCATCTACACGTATATAACACATTTCATCATTATAATACATTTTGTGAAGCTTAAATGTTATTTTGAGGTTAGAAAACTGTATTTTTCGACCCTTTTAACAGAGAAGTACAAGTAACTGATGTTTGTACCATGGAAATTTAAAATTGTTGTTTAGTTTTTGTTATATTCTTGTAAAACCATCAGCATTTCGATCTGTTCATCAGTTAATCACTGAAAATATTCTGATCACAGCAGGATTTTAAGAGTCTATATCTTAAAAATGTCTTTAGCTGATGTAGAAAGTCTGTAAAATGACCAAATATAAACATCTAATGAGGAAGAGTTTTTATTGTCCACGAACCAGGAAGTGAGGCTCATTTAAACCTGGTTTAGACCTGGTTTAGACCTGGTTTAGTGTTGGTTTAGTGTTGGTTTAGTGTTGGTTTAGTGTTGGTTTAGTGCGGGTTTTACTGCTGGTTTAGACCTGGTTTAGACCTGGTTTTGGACCTGGTTTAGACCTGGTTTAGACCTGGTTTAGACCTGGTTTAGACCTGGTTTAGTGTTGGTTTAGTGCAGGTTTTACTGCTGGTTGAGACCTGCTTTAGACCTGTTTTTGGACCTGGCTTATACCTGGTTTTGGATGTGGTTTCGACCTGGTTTAGTCCTGGTTAAGACCTGGCTTAGACCTAGTTTTGGACCTGGCTTGGACCTAGATTTGGAGTCTTCGTTGTAATCTCTTTTAAAATAAACAAATAACATTTTTTTTAAAAGGGCCTATTAACATTTCCACGAAGGAGGACAAAGCCATGATCAAATTAAACTTTTAGAAATACGTACAAGTCTCCAAAAAAAACAAACAAAAGCCACGTCACGTACCTGGACTGGACCCCGCAGCAGAGTCTGAAAAACAAAACCTCGGCTTTACGATAAAAACCTCAGACTGATCCTGGGTGACGTCGTTTTTCTATAGATTTTATTTCATGTGTTTCATGTGTGAATCTGATCTGGTGGAAATGTTTGACCGAGAGGAGCTCAGATCCAACGGGAGGCTCCAGTTTCTCACAGCGTCTAAACCAGGTCTAAACTAGAACTAAACCAGGTCTAAACCAGGTCTAAACCAGGTCTAAACCAGGTCTAAACCAGGACTAAACCAGGTCTAAACCAGGTCTAAACCAGGTCTAAACCAGGTCTAAACCAGGTCTAAACTAGAACTAAACCAGGTCTAAACCAGGTCTAAACCAGGTCTAAACCAGGACTAAACCAGGTCTAAACTAGAACTAAACCAGGTCTAAACTAGAACTAAACCAGGTCTAAACCAGCTCCGAAACCAGGTCTAACCCAGGTCTAACCCAGGTCTAAACCAGGACTAAACCAGGACTAAACCAGGACTACTCCTAGAGTCTAGAGTAGGATTCACCCAGGAGTAATTGTAAACTATGATTTTTCCAGGACTAAATTAGGTCTTAACCAGGTCCTAAACCAGGTCTAAATCAGGTCCTAAACCAGGTCTAAACCAGAACTACAACTCCTTCTAGAGTAGGATTCACCCAGACCTTAATATAAATTATGATTTTTTCAGGACTAAACCGGTCTAAAACTGGACTAAATCAGGTCTAAATCAGGTCTTAACCAGGTACAAAACCAAATCTAAATCAGGTCTAAACCAGGTCTAAACTAGTTCTAAACCAGGTCTTAGCCAAGTTCAAAACCAGCTCCAAAACCAGGTCTAAACTAGGTCTAAACCAGGTCTAAACCAAGTCTAAACCAGGTCTAAACCAAGTCTAAACCAGGTCTAAACCAGGTCTAAAACCAGATCTAAATCAGCTCTAAATCAGGACTAAATCTAAACTATAATTTTTCCAGGTCTAAATCAGGTCTTAACCAGGTTTTAACCAGGTCCTAAACCAGATCTAAATTAGGTCTTAACTAGGTCTAAACCAGGTCCAAAACTAGGTCCAAACCAGGTCTAAACCCGGACTGCACCTTGAGTCTATCGCAGGATTCACCCAGGACTAAATCTAAACGATGATTTTTGTATTTTCCTACAGATTTCCTTCCCTCCTCTTGTGTGAATCTGATGTGGTGAAGGTGGAGTGGAGATGTTCGGTGGAGGAGGTTCAGATCCGGCGGGAGGCTCCAGTTTCTCACGACGCTCGATACAAAACCAACTCTGCCGCGTCTGTCACCAAACAGCTCGATACGCCGCGTTTGGACTTTTACTTCACTTTTAAGAGTCGCGTTTTTTATCTCTGATCGAATTACAGCGTTTAAGTGTTTTCAAAGAGGAGAATTATGCAAAATCAATGCACCTTTCAGTAATTTAGTGATCTCTCCTGGGCCCTATTCAAACCCTGTTGATGCGATGATGCTGTAAGACTCTGTACGAGGCTCCGCCCACAAGCCCACAGGACAATTCTGCATAAACACACAAAAACATGATACAAAACTGTGCACTACGACTTCACAAACCCGACGTGATGTGCAGGAGTTTCAGCAGCGGGAAATGTTGATGCACTGATGTAGGAGATGCAGTTATCGTCCTTATATCCTCGTTCCAATCAAACTGGGAAGGATCCAACCAAAAAGTGAACATCAAACCTTTAGTTAATCAGGTCCAAAACCAAGTCTCAAACCAGTTCAAAACCAGGTCCAAAACCAGGTCTAAAGCAGGTCCAAAACCATGTCTAAAGCAGGTCCAAAACCAGGTCTAAAGTAGGTCCAAAACAAGGTCTAAACCAGGTCTAAAGCAGGTCCAAAACCAGGTCTCAAACCAGTTCAAAACCAGGTCCAAAACCAGGTCTAAAGCAGGTCCAAAACCAGGTCTAAACCAGGTCCAAAACCAGGTCTAAAGTAGGTCGAAAACAAGGTCTAAACCAGCTCAAAAGCAGGTCCAAAACCAGATCTAAAGCAGGTCCAAAACCAGGTCTAAACCAGGTCTAAAGCAGGTCCAAAACCAGGTCTAAACCAGGTCTAAAGCAGGTCCAAAACCAGATCTAAAGCAGGTCCAAAACCAGGTCTAAAAAAGGTTTAAACCAGGTCTAAACCAGGTCCAAAACCAGGTCTAAACCAGGTCTAAACTAGGTCCAAAACCAGGTCTAAACCAGTTTTAAACTAGGTCTAAAGCAGGTCCAAAACCAGGTCTAAACCAGGTCTAAACTAGGTCCAAAACCAGGTCTAAACCAGTTTTAAACTAGGTCTAAAGCAGGTCCAAAACCAGGTCTAAACCAGGTCTAAACTAGGTCCAAAACCAGGTCTAAACCAGTTTTAAACTAGGTCTAAAGCAGGTCCAAAACCAGGTCTAAACCAGGTCTAAACTAGGTCCAAAACCAGGTCTAAACCAGTTCCAAACCAGGTCTAAACCAGGTCTAAACCAGGTCTAGACTTAAGCGTCTCAGAGCGAAACAACTAACTCGCTCATGTGTCTGAGTCCGACCTGAGCCCAACATAAATCCTAAATATTTGTCCGAAACCGTCGGACTTTCTTCAGGTTTCCATGTTCTAGATGGAATCTCAGTAAAAAAGAGGTGATGGTGAAAATGTTCTGGTTCTGTCGTCTCGAACAATGTTTCGTTGGACGTTGTGTGTGAAGCCAAACAGTTTCCTGAAGAACTGTTCATATGTGACATTAACAGTAGAAGTTTAACGATATCCAAGTCTCACGATACGATATTTATTGCGATATCGTGGGAAAACTCACGATTAGAGATGTAACAATATCCAAATCTCTCGATTCGATATTCTCATAATATACATCTCACGGCGCGATATTTATTACGATATTTTGTAGAGGCAAAACAAAAAAATATGCAACTTTTTTCCTCTTAAATCCAAAGAACTAAGACTTAAAAGTGTTAGAACTGTTATTTCTTCTTGTCGTCTGCACTGAAATGGAGCAAAGGATCATGGTCTATGTAGTTCCCTCTGTGTTTTTTTAGCTGTTGTTGCACCTTAACTCTTCATTTAATTGTATAGAGGATTTTCCAAGGAACGAGAAATCCAGCGACTGTTTGTCCTTTTTCAAATGTTGCGCATGTGTGAAACCACCTCCCCCTCCCCTACAGCTCCTACGTAGAAACACCTCCTCCCTCCTCCTCCTTACGCCACAAACAGGTTTGTTTACAGCCGGTGCTGCACATGACTTGTAAACAACTAACTACAGTGTTGGTTAGACAAGACGGAGAAGTGAGGAGCAGGGGGAAGAGTGGATCGGGCAGCGGGGAGAGGAGCAGGAAAGGGGTGCAGAGATTCAGTGCGAATGAACTAGCTACAACACGCAGCAGCAAGCGAACTCTTTCTTTGCCTTGAAAATGACGTTTTCAGACATAGGATATTCGCTTTCGTGTCCTGAAAAACGTTTGTCTAGCTCTTGGAAATAAAGTACGTTTTCATAATAAGCAGAAGTTTCCTGTCCAGGAGTAATTTGTGGACCAGTGCGTTCAGTCTTTAGACCCTTCGTCTGCTTCAGTCGCGCCATCGCTGGAATGAATCTTCAAGAATCACCTTAGTTTGGCTTCGCTGCTTTTTCCTCTTGTCTTCTTCTTTCATCGACCTCAAAAAAGACTTTCTTTTGCGGCGAACTGCTCCTGGATTCTTGTCGCCATTGCAACAAACTTTGTGCGAACTGCGAGGAAGATATAGGTCAAAAAAAGCCGCTAAGAACTGTTGCGTTGGTGGAGTAAACAGCGTCTGTGCGTCTTGCGTCTGTGGACTGTGTGACAGTCGTACGTAAACCACGTACCGGCGGCGCAGGCAAGTCAGTTACACTAGAAACGTAGGGAGTTTGATTGACAGCCTGTCAGCTCACAGATAACGAGGCAGTGTCGTTATCTATTGGCAAATGTTTAGCCCCACCACGTCCAGAGTTGATGAATTTTTATTCTCTTTTTTTTGGTCATCATAATTACAAGGCGACTGCATCTATAATCTATCATTGACAACTTGAAACCAAAAAAAAAATCCTCCATACAACCTTTAAGCAAAGACACTTGTAATTCGATATATCGAGATGGTCCATGATATTATTGTGAGAACTTTGACGATACGATACCACGATATTTCGATTATTGTCACATCTCTAATTGTTGTTCTCTGTTCTATTGTTTTTACTAGAACTTGAGGAAAGGAGGAGAAGAGCAGAGAAGAGAAGGAGGAGGAGAGATCTTCTGTCTCTCCTCCTCCTCCTCCTCCTCTCTCTCTTTCTCTTTCTCTCCGTCTCTCAGTTGTCTCCTTCTCTGTCGTCTTCTCCCTCTCTCCCTCCATCCGTCTCACCTCCGCTGCCTATTTCAGTTCCTGTTCATCTCCCCTCCCTCTCTTCCTCTCTTCCTCTCTTCCTCTCTCTCTCTCTCTCTCTCTCTCTCTCTCTCTCTCTCTCTGCCTCTTCCTCGTCGTCATCTCTCCGTCTCTCTCCTCTTTTGGTGAACTCCTCCCACGATCAGATCACTTTTCTATTTTTCACTCTCCTCTTTCACACTTTTGCACCAAACACAGGATGCATCTCTCCCTCCTTCTCTCTCGTCTTTCTCTCCACTCCCCTGTCGTTCTCTCTCTCTCGTCCCTCCTTCTCCTTCCAAACACTCTCATCCTCTCTTTCTCCCCTCTCCCCCCTCTCAACTCTCCCTCTTTCTTTCTTTCTTACTTCATCTCCCTTTCTCTCTCCTCTCCTCTCATCCCTCTCCTCTCTCCTTTTCCTCACTCAATCCTTCTCCTCCCTCCCTCCTCTCTCCTGTCCTCCCTCTCTCTCTCTCCTCTCCTCTCTCCTGTCCTCCCTCTCCTCTCTCTCTTCTCCCCTCTCTCCTCTCTCCCTGTCATCACGCTCTCCTCTCCTCCCTCTCTCACTCTCCTCTCCTCTCATCCCTCCTTCCTGTCTCTCTCCTCTCCTCTCATCCCTCCTTCCTCTCTCTCTCCTGTCATCCCTCCTTCCTCTCTCTCCTCCTCTCATCCTTCCTTCCTCTCTCTCTCCTCTCCTCTCATCCCTCCTTCCTCTCTCTCTCCTCTCATCCCTCCTTCCTCTCTCTCTCTCCTCTCATCCCTCCTTCCTCTCTCTCTCCTCTCATCCCTCCTTCCTCTCTCTCTCCTCTCATCCCTCCTTCTCTCTCTCTCTCTCCTCTCATCCTCCTTCCTGTCTCTCTCTCCTCTCTCCCTCTCTTCCTTCTCTCTCTTCTCTCTCTCCCTCCTCTCTCTCTCTCTCCTCTCATCCCTTTCTCCTCTCTCTCTCTCTCCTCTCATCCCTCTCCCTCTCCTCTCCTCTCTTCCTCTTTCCTCTCTCTTCTCTCTCCTCTCTTCCTCTCTCATCCCTCTCTTCTCTTCTCTCTCCTCTCTTCCTCTCTCCTTCCTCTCTCTCCTCTCCTTTCATCCCTTTCTCCTCTTCTCTCTCATCCCTCTCCCTCTCCTCTCCTCTCATCCCTCTCTCTCCTCTTCCTCTCTCCTCCCTTCCTCTCTTTCCTCCCTCTCTCCTCTCTTCCTCTCTCATCCCTCTCTCTCTCTCTCTCTCTCTCTTCCTCTCTCCTCTTCTCTCTTCTCTTCTCTCTCTCTTCCTCTCTCCTCTTCTCTCCTCTCATCCCTCTCTTCTATCTCTTCTCTTCTCTCTTCTCTTCTCTCTCTCCATGAGTCAGTTTGATTTGTGGTTCTGGTTTTAAATCTCCAGAGGATTTTCACATTAACCCAAAACTCTGCAGGTGAAAAGAACAAAAACATCACAACCCTGAACATTTCCTCAGACAGAAAACACTCTGCTCCACCTGGTGATGTCACCTGGTGATGTCACGTGGTGAAACCCTGGAAAGACTAATAAAACTGAAACATGTGGACGACGGTTTAAAGCTCAAGAATCGATTTTGTGGAAAACAGGAAAATTAAAATAAAGTCAAGCTGCTGTTTGGAGATATGGACCTGATCTCTACCTCCCTCCTCCTCTCCTTCTCTCCTTCTCTCCTTCTCTCCTTCCTTCTCTCCTTCTCTCCCTCCTTCTCTCCTTCTCTCCTTCTCTCCTTCTCTCCTTCTCTCCTTCTCTCCTTCTCTCCCTCCTTCTCTCCTTCTCTCCTTCTCTCCTTCTCTCCTTCCTTCTCTCCTCTCTCTCCTTCTCTCCTCTCTCCTTCTCTTCTCTCCTTCTCTCCTTCTCTCTCCTTCTCTCCTTCTCTCCCTCCTTCTCTTCTCCTTCTCTTCTTCTTCCTTCTCTCCTTCCTCTCCTTCCTTCTCTCCTTCTCTCTCCTTCTCTCCTTCTCTTCTTCTCTCTCTCTCCTTCTCTCCTTCTCTCCTTCCTCCCTCCTTCTCTCCTTCTCTCCTTCTCTCCTTCTCTCCTTCCTTCTCTCCTTCTCTCCCTCCTTTCTCTTCTCTCCTTCTCTTCTTCTCTCCTTCTCTCCTTCTCTCCTTCCTTCTCTCCTTCTCTCCCTCCTTCTCTCCTTCTCTCCTTCTCTTCTTCTCTCCTTCTCTCCTTCTCTCCTTCCTTCTCTCCTTCTCTCCTTCTCTCCTTCCTTCTCTCCTTCTCTCCTTTCTCCTTCCTTCTCTCCTTCCTTTCTCTTCCTTCTCTCCTTCTCTTCTTCCTTCTCTTCCTTCTGTCTGTTGTAGTTGTACAAACAGCAGGTTGAGTATTTGATTGACGGCTGCTTTAACACGACTGACACATTTAAACAGCAGAGATGTACACACACACACACACACACACACACACACACACACACACACACACACATACACACACACACACACACACACACACACACACACACACTCACACACACACACACACACACACACACACATACACACACACACACACACACACACACACACACACACACACACACACACACACACACATACACACACACACACACACACACACACACACATCACACACACACACACATACACACACACACACACACACACACACACACACACACACATACACACACACACACACACACACACACACACACACACACACACATACACACACACACACACACACACACACACACACACACACACACTGAGACACTCAGACACACACAGCCATGTTTGTTTTGATACAGACGGGTCGTGCGTGTCCCTGATTGGTTAATTCACCTGTCAATCACACCCATCTGAATTCACCTGTGACCAAACTCAAATAACAAGTAAAAGTAAAATATCACATGAGAAAATCTCCATCCAACCATTTTCTTCTGCTTATCCAGGGCTGAGTCTAAACAGAGACTCCCAGACTTCCTTCACCCCGGACACTTCCTCCAGCTCCTCCGGGGGGACCCCGAGTTGTTCCCAGCCCAGAGACATAGTCCCTCCAGTGTGTCCTGGGTCGTCCCCGGGGCCTCCTCCCGGTGGGACATGAACAGAACACCTCCCGAAGGAGACGCCCAGGAGGCATCAGAACAGATGCCCGAGCCTCAACTGATCCTCTCAACATGGAGGAGCAGCAGCTCTACTCCGAGCTCCTCCTGTGTGACTGAGCTCCTCACTCTGTCTCTAAGGGACCAGACACCCTGCGGAGGAAACTCATTTCGAGCGCTTGTATCCACGATCTCGTCCTTTCGGTCACTACCCAGAGCTCATGACCAGAGGTGAGAGGAGGAACATAGACTGATGGTAAATCAAGAATCCCTGAGAAAATCTACTAAAGTAAAAGTATTAATTAGTAGTTTATTTTTGTTTAAATCCTTTTTATTTTCACCACAACTTTTTGTGTGTTTTTTTCTCTTTTTCCTACACTATAAATAATAAATCCACAATTTTAGTTTAACCTTAAACATCTTGTTTGTTTGTCTTTTTTTATTGTTACTTCTCTTTCTCCTCTAGCAAAGGGAAGGTAACAGCGTATCGGTTATCGGTCATAAATCTGCAGCAGAGACTGATTTGTCTCGACCGGCCGCTCCGTGCGCATGAAAAACATCTGCATAGACCAGAAAACTCATGTCATATAAACCCCAAAAATAACAATAAGTTCAAATATTTGTGCAGAGAAACACAAATCTATTACAGAAATCTTTTTTAATTAATGAACTCTTTCTTTTACAAAATATTATAATATTATGAACAACCTGAAACTTTAAGAAAAATACAATTTCAACACAATGTTTTAACATGAACTTGTATACAAACAGGAATAAGTCCATTTTTGTTGTAAAATCCTGCACTCGGCTCCACTTTTCTCATGTTGGACATTTTTCTGATGAGGGTGTCACGGTCAACAGTCAAAACGATCGTCCTTTAAGAGCGTTTGGAAAGAGACAAGTCTTCATTTGTGCTGCTCTGGTGGGAGGGGCCACGTACAGAGACGCTGGAGACGCTGCTGTGATAAACACCACAGAAAATTTACAAGATTTTAATAGAAAATATAATTAAAATATGTTAGTAGAAAATCAGCCGAGGGCCAGATTAAAGGTCTTGGAGGGCCGAATCCAGCCCCCGGGCCGTATGTTTGACACCCCTGACATAGAACTTTACTGGAACTGCAAAAATGACACACTGGACTCGACACACTTTTTTATCTTTTAAATAAATCGGGGCACATTTTGGCAAATAATAACACGTCTGCATCTTGTATTTAGTTTTTTCGATTAAAAAAATGATATTTGGACCAGAGAGTCGTGTGTGACCAGGACTAACCCAGGAAAACCAGGACTAAAACCAGGTCTAAACCAGGTCTAAACCAGGACTAAAACCAGGTCTAAACCAGGACTAAAACCAGGACTAAAACCAGGTCTAAACCAGGACTAAAACCAGGTCTAAACCAGGTCTAAACCAGGACTAAACCAGGACTAAAACCAGGTCTAAAACTAGGACTAAAACGAGGTCTAAACCAGGTCTAAACCAGGACTAAAACCAGGTCTAAACCAGGACTAAAACCAGGTCTAAACCAGGACTAAAACCAGGACTAAACCAGGACTAAAACCAGGTCTAAACTAGGACTAAAACGAGGTCTAAACCAGGTCTAAACCAGGACTAAAACCAGGTCTAAACCCAGGACTAAACCAGGTCTAAACTAGATCTAAACCAGGCCTAAAACAGGATTTAACAGGACTAAACCAGGACAAAACCCTGCCACATGGACCGTGTTTCCTCGTCTTCTATCAATAATATTTTTAATTTGGTTCAGTAAAGTTTGGGCTTTTTATTTTCTTTTATCAGACAAAACTTCTTATGTTAAGATATTCTAGTCTTTGTTTCTCTACAGCAAATCAAGTAATCCAAAGTATTCAGATTACATTACTCACTTTAAGTAATTTATTGGATTACGTTACAAACTACATTTTGAGGTGTGTAATCTGTAATCTGTAGGGGATTACATTTTAAAAGTCACCTTCCCAACACTGTGGATTCTTCACACTCGGTATCGTCTCTGTGATCGAAACATGATGGAGCAGAGTTCATCACGATGCAAAGACGTAAAGTTCAAACATTTCGTACATGCAGAGCTGTTTCCACGACCCAGAGACTGTTCTACTCCTCGGTTTTTGTAGATTCACAGACACATGCTCCGAGCTCCGAGCAGTTTTGTTTCTCTTTTTGTTTTAGCAGAAATCATGCACCAAACTCTACGGCATCGTCCAAGAGCAGAGCACATGCACGGAAAGGAAAGGAAAGGAAAGGTCGTTTTAACTCGTGTGTAAGTTCTGTTTTTGCGGTGCAGAGGGCCGGGGGGTTGTGCCGTCGAGCAAGCACTCGGGATGAGCAATGGGGAAGGATGAAGGAGGTGGGAGTTTGATGCAGGTTTTACCATCACAGTCCAACGGAAAACTACAGAGACACGAGAGGGACAAACATTTAGTAACAAAAACACACAAACTCAAAGTGATACGGCGAACAAATAAACTCATGTGTTTTTATCGAAATATTTACGTAAAAATGTAAAGAAAAACATCTCTTTTTGATAACGTTCTCTCCTAATAACACTTAATCATGAATTATTAAGCATTAATTAGCCTTAATAAAGCATGAACTAAGACTTAATTCATAAAAGTTAAGAAAAGAAGCCGTACGTGATTTTTACTGTTTTAAAAACGTGAGGTGCGTAACTTTTCTGTTCTGTTGTTTCAGTGTGGCTTTAAACCTTTCTGTCGTCACGGAGACCAAACCAGACCAAGTTACAGGTCAGATCTGTGGAGAGGCGACCCCGCTCACAGTCAGAACGTTTGTTTTTCTTGGTATTTTTGAGATGTAAATTGCAATTAGGCCCTGATGAAAACCAGTTAAGCTCAAAACATATCGGCTTTGGTCATTTAAATAAAGGCCTTTTACTGTATTTTTCCTCGTACGATTTTTTATTCTTTTTACTTCTTTGGAGTTAGTAACAATAACACATTTTGCAGGACGATTCATTGACTAAGAATTTATTGCGATAAAAGATAATATTGACATTTTGAGACCAGTTTCAACTAAAATAATGACCATGGAATAAAAATGCAAATACACCCTTTCAAAGATAAATAAACTATACTTTCTAAATAACATTTAACACAGGAAGTGTAAGACAAACATAAACAACAGGCCTAAATAAAACAGACTTGTTAACACATGACTAGTCTAATGTGTCTGACTCACAGCGAGGACTTTATAAAAATACACTTGAATAAACCATTGTGGAACCAAACACAACCAAAGCAATAAATAAAATGGATTCAAACACAACGGACTCCAGGCTCTCCAAAACAGTAGACAAAGTTAACACATCGCACGAGGAAAAATATAGTTAAAGGTTGTATAGAGGATTTTTTAAGGGAAGTGAAATACAGCGACCAGTCCTTTTTCAAATGTTGTGCATGTGTGACACCACCTTCCTCAGTAGAAACACCTCCTCCTCCCGCCTCTTTACTCTAGAAATCACGTTTGTTTACATCCAGTGCATGTTCAGAATTACTGTTGAAGTGACCTGCCTAGAAATATTTTAGCGACCGACGCGTCAGTTTTTTAGACCCTTCGGACTTTCTTTTGCGGCGAACTGGTCGTGGATTCTCGTCCGCCATCGCAACAAACTTTGTGCGAATTGCAAGGAAGCTACAGTTTGAAAAAGCCTCAAAGAAATAAACCACATAATCCCCGAGCGCCGACGAGTCAGTTACACTAAAAATGTAGGGAGTTTGACTGACAACCTAACAGCCAATAGAAAAAGAGGAAGCCTTCGTTTTCTATTGGCTGATGTTTATCTGGCCTCACTACGTCCACTACTGATAGATTTTCATTCTTTCTTTTTTTCCGGTCATCATAATTAAAAAGCTGCTGCGTCTCTGTAATGGTATTTTAAACTTTCAATGACAATTTTAAACTAAAAAAAAAAAATCCTCCATACAACCTTTAAAAGGCCTTTATTTGAATGGCCAAAGCCAACATGTTTCGACCTTAACTGGTCTTCATCAGGGCTTAATTGCTGATGATTGATGTGTTAACTTTTTCTTCTGTTTTGGAGCACCTGGAGTCCGTTGTGTTTGAGTTTTGATCCTTTTTCCAAGAGCGCCCTCTACCTGCCCCTACTGATTGGAACACCTGCAGCAGACAGCCACATTTTTGTTCTTTCTGCACAAATAAAATGGATTATTAAATCTCTGTAACAAAATTGACCTTAAAAGTTATTTTAGTCATTGACTTACATGTGGCTGCTGTGGCCTCGTCATTTTGGTCTTGAAGTGTTCGTATGAACCTGCGACACAGGACACTGTTTCTCTATGAGGGAGCCTCTGTCCCGTCTGGTGTCGTGTCGGTGTTTTGTGGGATTTCAGTGGATTTCGGGTTCTCTCGGGGGCGGGGCTAGTTGTGTCGCTCGGGTTTGGGTTTATATCGGCTGTTGGGGTTTGAGACATTTCTTCTCGTCGTTTGCGTTTCGCTCGCTGTATTTGACGTACGTGGCTGTTGAGACGTGTCCCGCTCACCAGTGTTGATTCGACATCGTGACTTGTTTTGGTGCTCGGCGATGAACTGTTTTGGTCCTGACAGCGGCGCTTGTGTGGCGGCTTCATGTTAAACCGCACAGACAGCGGCGCTTTCTGCACTCAGGCTACACGTGTGTTAGAGAATTTTTATGTTATAAGCATTTCTCATTTAAAGTGTTAATCATTTAAAGGCTGATTCATGTAAAGGTAATCATGATGTAGTATATCAACTAGGGATGGGCATGATTAATCGATTAATCGATAATTGATCATTAAGAATTTCATCGATTACGTTAATTTTAATCGACAAACCGAATGTAGGTTGCTGTGCGTAGCGTAGAGTGACCAAACAGGTGTGTACATGTGTCTCTGCATCAGAAGGAGCGAGACACAAACAGAAACAGTAGGTCAGCCTGCAGCGTGCCGAAGCACAAATGCGTATTTAACGATGATTTGTACAAGAAATTCCACGCTTTCTGTTGCGTTGGGGACAAGTGTGAGTCCATGTGCACAGTGTATAAAGCAGCACATATGTTTCTGTGTCCAGTGGGAAAAAGTTTTACCAGGTGAGAGTCGCTCAATGTCGATGACGAGGCCCCGCCCCTCCCCCCGTACGCTGTCCTGGTTTTGACAAACGCAAATCTGGTCACACTAACCTGTATTCACCTGAGTCATGTCTTTTAATCCAACAGAAATTGAACCACATCAGCGACACAAGAGCTGGAGTTTTATCTTCGCTTAGTTTATGTAAATTAGCGATGCGGTTTTAAGTTTCGTTTCTGTGAGATTTGAACAAAACTGAATTAAACACATTATAATGTCAAACGGGCTGATGTGGCTCTAGAGTCGTTACGGTTTATATGTCGTAAAGTTGAATTTATTTATGCAGATTAGTAGTGCAGATAGAAATAATAATGATGATCATTTTAATATAAAAACATTAATGATTAATCGATCGTTAATTCTTCCGACGATCGATTAAGAAAATTTCATCGAATGCCCATCCCTAATATCAACAGTTATCAACATTTGCTTTTTTTTTTTTTTTTGTCTTGTTTTGTTGTGTTCAAGCTGTATCAGGTGATATGGATGATGTGTCGGCTGACTCATTAAGATGAAATGTACCGGGAGAAACATCATGAGGTTAACACTGGACTCTGGGGAAATACTAGAGTCTATCTACCACCTGGAGTATGAAATCAGTGTGTGATTGGCGGCTGTGTCAGTGGAAGTTTGTCAGACATGTGAATAATATGTGATGTAATGAATGTAACCTATTGTGTGATAATCGTGTGCTCTACTCCTTGCGCAAGTAAAACGAACCACTGTGTCTCTGGCTTGTTCTTTAATGACTGAGGTTGGGGTAAATTCCCTGACAACGTGCATCCGCTGTGCCGACAGACACAGCTTCGAGAGCGACAGAGAGCGAGGAAAACAAACAAGCTGCAAATAGAATTTATCGTGGCCGGAAACGTTATCGAGCTCGTTAAAAGTTTACCGTACGATTAATCGATTTACTGATTATCGTTACAGGCCTAACCGGAGTCCTTTTGTGTTTGACCAAATGAACCTCACAGGACTTTGAAAAACCGCGTTGTGACCGGGCCGACCTCTCCGCAGATCTGACCTGCAATTTTTCTGTCTGTCTCCATGGAGTTAGATAAGTTTAATATCAAACTGTGGAACCTTCCAAGCAAAACTTCTACCAGAAAAGTTACACAAAGCACCTTTAACAATGGAGCGGAGCCCTTCCCTCTACCTCCCTGTCTCTAATATTCACATGAGTTAGTGCGTTAGTTAGTAGTAGTAGTTAAAAAATATTGTTCATGCTTTATTAGGGTTAATTAAAGTGTTATTAGTGAGAGTTAAAGTGTTTTTTATGACTTTATAACTTGGTTTATATCACTTTGTGTACACAGAGCACAGACAGAGTAACGTGAGCACAGAGGAAGTGTTAGTGCGGCTCAGACGTGCAGCCGGAGCACAGACACAATATTCACCAACATGAGGAAAGTGAACACAGAATCACACTTCATAACAGGTTCTGATCCGGACTAGCGCTGTCACGAAAATGTAATTTCAAACTCGATTTCAATAATAAAGAACAGACTTGACACTCCAGACCGATTCTGATACCACGATGAGAACAAAAAAACACTCTTTCTTGTGATTTTCAGCATTAAATTATAGAACTTTCTTTTCTATTCCCACGTGGTCTTATATTTGTGTAATCCCTCAGTGGTCCAGGTCTAAACCAGGTCTAAACCAGGTCTAAACCAGGTCTAAACCAGGTCCTTTGGCGTATACTAGTCTATGTGTTTTAGTCTACGTTCAGACTGCAGCCTGAAGTGACCCAAATCAGATTTTTTGGCGCCTATGTGACCTGTATCTGATCTTTTAATGACAGTCTGAATGACACAGATCAGATTTTTTTTCAAATGTGACCCGAGGACACTTGGATATGTGCTCCTAAAATGATACATCGGGTTTTCGTATCGATCAATATCAGATTTTCTATATTTTTGACCATCGTAGTGTGTGGAGTCAGTACAACATTTTATAAAACAAGCACAAAAACCTTCACAGGGCTCCGTACATTTCAGATATTTGCTTAAAAAGAGGAGGTATTAAGTTTTCTAGCATGCATGTTTCAGTCATTTAGCGATCTCTCCTGGGCCCTATTCAAATCCTCTTTACGGTTCGCTGTAAGATCCTGTACGAGACTCCGCCCACAAGCCCACACACTCCCATGCGACAATTCTCTATAAATACACAAAAACCTGACGTAAACCTGTGTACGGCAACTTGGTGCTCTGAAGGGGGGTGACTTAGCACGGGGAGCAAAAGGGAGAGAAGCCTCAGAGCTTGAAAAACAAACCTGAAACTTCTTAAACACGTTATTTACGACGTTTTGGGTGAATATACTTGATGTAGTTTAAGCTTAACTGGACCAAGCTGTGGGTGTAAATGGAAAGAAAAGAAAACAGGAAATAAACAAAATAAAATAAACCGTGCGTCTTGAGAATAAAGATTACAAAACGTGGACCACCATCACAGTGTCTCCGCCCTCAGCATTAGTTTGTCTCCGGGTTTGTGGTCGATAAAATCCTTCATTGTTACAGGAAGAAGAGATCGGAGGATGTCACTAAGAGCTGCTGTTACGACTCTGCAGAAAAAAAAAACTCAAGTCATCGAACTGGCTCAAGTAAGAGAAGAGACGGTGGAAGAATCTGTGTGTCATTCGTTCATTTGTTTTTCAAAATAAAACCAGAAATAAGAAAATGAAGAAACAACTATTTTCTTCATTATTTGTCTCCAAAACCAAAATGAAAAAATAAAACAAATGATTCGGTTTTTTTTCAGTTTTTGATTTTGTGTTTAAATGAAAAATGGAAAAAACAAATAACGGCCGTTTACGTGATTTTAACTGTGATGCCGAACTGAGCCGGGACTGAACCAGGACTGAACCAGGACTGAACCAGGACTGACTGAACAGGACTGAACCAGGACTGAACCAGGACTGAACCAGACCGAACCAGGACTGAACCAGGACTGAACCAGGACTGAACCAGGACTGAACGGGACTAAACCAGGACTGAACCAGGACTGAACCAGGACTGAACCAGGACTGAACCAGGACTGAACCAGGACTGAACCAGGACTAAACCAGGACTGAACCAGGACTGAACTGGGACTGAACCAGGACTGAACTGGGACTAAACCACGACAGAACCGGAACTAAACCGGGACTGAATCAAGGACTAAACCAAGACTGAACCGGGACTAAACCGGGACTGAATCAAGGACTAAACCAAGACTGAACCGGGACTAAACCGGACTGAACCGGGACTGAACCAGGACTAAACCGGGACTAAACCGGGACTGAACCGGGACTGAACCGGGACTGAACCGGGACTAAACCGGGACTGAACCGGGACTAAACCGGGACTGAACCAGGACTGAACCGGGACTAAACCGGGACTGAACAGGGACTAAACCGGGACTGAACCGGGACTAAACCGGGACTGAACCGGGACTAAACCGGGACTGAACCAGGACTAAACCGGGACTTAACCGGGACTGAACCGGGACTAAACCGGGACTGAACCGGGACTGAACCGGGACTAAACCGGGACTGAACCGGGACTGAACCGGGACTGAACCGGGACTGAACCGGGACTGAACCGGGACTAAACCGGGACTGAACCAGGACTAAACCATTTTCAGTCCTGGTCTGGTCCCAGTCTCGGTCTGGTCCCGGTCCTGGTCTTGTCCCCGGTCTGGTCCTGGTCTCATCCCGGTCTCTGTCACCTGCTTGTTTCCATGGAGATGTTGTTGTTTTGTCTGGAATATCCCAGCGTGGCTTTAAACGTGTCCATCTCAGTGAGCTTGCCTCTCCACAGATCTGACCCGTAACTTAGTCTGGTTTGGTCTCCGTGAAGATAGAAAGGTTTAAAGCCATACCGTGGAACATTCCAGACAAAGAAATAACATCTCCATGAAGAAAAGTATTTGACGGAGGCTCCACCAGAAAAGTTACACAATGCACCTTTAAAAGCAGTAGTGTTTCTGTTACTTAAAGTTGCACTGTGTAACTTTTTTTGGTGGAAGGTCTGTCACCTGCTTGTCTCCATGGAGATGTTGTTGTTTTGTCTGGAATGTCCCGGTGTGGCTTTAAACGTGTCCATCTTACATTTACTCAATAACACGAGTCTTTGTCGACCTAAAATCGTGCTCTCTGACTGCGATTGGGCTCGCCTCTCCACAGATCTGACCCGTAACTCTGCCCTGTGACGTCACCTACCGTCTCCGTACAGATAAATACACACTGCGGAACATTTCAGGCAACGTAAAGATACAGAAAAGTCACGCAGCGCGCCTTTAAGTAAAAGTACAGACGCCGAAAGCCAAAAAATAAAAAAATAAAAAACTCAAATAAAAGTAAAAGTATCACATGGAAAATCTACTAAAGTAAAAGTATTAAAGTATTACAGTACTTGTTTTAAAAATGTACTTCAAGAGTAAAAAGTAAACGTATTTCAGTCACATTTTGAGATCCAAAAAAGCTTCAAATGTAGAGATTTTGTTCAACAAAACAACCGAACAGAGTTTTTTCCAGCTGTTTTTATTTTTTATTTTTTATTTCCGTTCGCTCAAATTATGAATGTGATCAAAATAAACTCTCTTTCTTTTCTTTTCAGCAGGTTTCGGATAAAAATTAAAAGCGTAGAGGAGTAGAAAGTACAGAAACCTGCTCTCGACCAAAACAAGACCATTTTTGCACTTGGAAATATCTGACAAAAAGGACGATTTTAATGAAAGAGCTTTTGGATTTTCTTTTCTTTTTCCTCTCAGCTGCTCCTCTCATGATCAAGAGGAGTCGAAAATAAAACCGCGGAGATCTTTAAAAATCACCACATCACAAAGACCAAACATTAAATCTGAGTAAATCACATAAATTACGCTCAAATTTCAGATCCACAGACTCTTCCGTGACTCTTTGTGTCTTTATGTTGTGGATCTGTGTCTTTGGGAGTGAACGTCCCTTTGTCCAGGTAAAACACGTTACGTAAAGCACGTGCCCTTCAAATGTTCCATGCTCAAAATATAAATACTAAAATGCAGAATAACAGAAGTATAAGAGGACAAAATATACAAATTCTGGTAAAGATTTGTCATTTATTGCGTGTTATTTGAGGTTTTGTGTCGTGATCTTGGGCCTGTGGTGGAATGTGAAAATACAGGAAACACTGACCCTGACCCCGCACGCGCCAAACGTCACGAGCACAAAGCGTCTTTACGCACAGGTGCACGAGGCGAACCCGGGGCTCTCAGGGTCAGAAGAGCGCGAGACACACGAGGAGGAACGCGCCAAACGAACAAGAAACTCTCCACGTAACGACACAATCACCGAGCGCACGAGAGCCCAGTGTCAGAGCCACTCAGCGCGAGCTCCCACAGAACCACCGCACGTGAGCGGTACCGGCTCATCCCGGGGTCATACCGGGGTCACGCGGCCTCAGCGTCAGACCCCCGCTCAACAGGTGCGGACCGGACCACTGTAACTCCCCCAAAGTCCCGCCATCACACAGATCTGACACAGCCACACAGTGACACGGGGTCACTGGGAGGCGCGCGCTTACCCGTGCCGCGCGGGAGGAGTACGGGTCCTCGAACAGGTTCCAGATGACGGGCTGCCACTTGCGCCACTGGCTCACGCTGCCGTCCGCCGCCACGTCCTCGATGCCCAGACGTTTCCCGATGTCGTCGTCCTCGTCGCCGTTATCCACGTTCAGCTCGAACACGTCCAGCGCCTCTTCCGCGTCCCGGTGCTGGCGGTACGTCATCCAGCAGCACGGCTCCACGTCCGTCTCATCGATGCCCCAAAAGGACAGCTCCTCCTCGAACAGCGGGCCGCACACGTCCGCGGGGCAGTGCAGCTTCCCGGTGCGGTAGTAGTTGAGCACGTAGGCGAAGACGCCAGGGTGGCGGTCAAAGAAGTACTCGTTGGTGCGCGCGTTGTACTCGATGAAGCCCGGGACTTGTTGCAGCTGATCCAGAACCGAGTCCAGGTCCGAGTCCGAGGCGAGCAGGGCCAGGCGCGTGCCCGGGAGCGTCTTCAGGGTGCTCTTGTACGTCTCGTGTCTCGTGCCGCCGACGTTGAGGATTATCCTCTCGTGCTCGTCAAACTTCCCCATCGCTCCGGCTCCGACATGACGCGGTCACCGCGCGCGGTCCGGGAGAAAACGCGCTCAGCCGACGCTCGGTGCGCGGAAGCGGCGAGCGCGGTCCATGGTCCGTGCGTGGTGTCCGCGTGGCGTGAGGAGCTGTGTGGAGCGCGTGGGGATGCGCTGGTGCGTGGATCCAGACTGAACTCGCCTCGTGCCTCCCTCTCTCCAGACGCACGGCCGCGTCAGCCTCAGACGCGCGCGGTGCCGCCCTCCAAACAGGCGGTGAGGCGCGAGCGCCACACGCGCTCAGAAGATGCTCAGATGAGAGGCTCGTGCGTGTGCGCTCATTCTCAAACACACGCGGAGGGAGAGGCTGAGGTGACGTCACACTCCTGAGAGCGCACCTGCCGCTCCGGAGACCGAGAGGTCACGCACTCACGCGCTCACGCACACGTCGGGACTTTAGGATGAGTGACAGTTTAATTAAGCTCCGTTTCAGCTTCATTCTTCACGCAGACAAAAGAATAAACCAATCACGAGCCGCGCGCGCTCTCATCTGTTTGCGTCCATCTGTCAGAGTCAAACTGGCGCGTGCGGTTCAGTTTGAACCCGCGCGCCGTGTCTCGTCCTCTCCACGTGCGTCCAAACACAAGCAGCTGTTCGCACGTGCGACCTGTGCGCGCGCTGTGCGTGTGATGGACACGCGGGGGGAAAGTGCACGTGTCAGTGTGAGCCAACAGGAGGCGCTAATGACACGGCTCATTATCTCTGTCACTGCACGCGCTCAACGCACTGACAGGAGCCACTCCGCACCTGCCTCTGGAGACAGGTGCACAGTGTAGCGCTCAGGACCACAGGGTCCAGTTCCCCTGAGCTGTGCGCTCCTTGTTTTCTGAAATTAAAACATAAACAAATATAAAAGCAGATTTTTACTCCGGATGCCCGGACTGTGGACATGAACATAGAACAAACAAGGTTTTAGCAGGAAAGATGAAGACCTGGAGATTTCATGAAATGATTTTAAGATTTGATGATATGAAATGGTGTTTATGTCATCATTTCTCACAACGATTCTCCAATCAGAAGCAGAATGAGCCTCACGTGACTCTCTGATCTGAAAGGTCATGACCTAAACCCCAGAACCTGCACCAGTCCTGAGTCAGTGCTAGTGCAGCCTCTGCAGCTCAGGGAGCGAATTCTGGAGGTTCTGAGTTTAACATAAGGCCTGAACATAAACTGAGAGTGAGACAATCTTGGACATGTGTCTGTGTCTCTGTGTCTCTGTGTCTCTGTGTCTCTGTGTCTCTGTGTGTCTGTGTGTCTGTGTGTCTGTGTCTCTGTGTCTCTGTGTGTCTGTGTCTCTGTGTCTCTGTGTGTCTGTGTGTCTGTGTCTCTGTGTCTCTGTGTGTCTGTGTCTCTGTGTGTCTGTGTCTCTGTGTGTCTGTGTCTCTGTGTCTGTGTCTCTGTGTGTGTCTCTGTGTCTCTGTGTGTCTGTGTCTCTGTGTGTCTGTGTCTCTGTGTGTCTGTGTCTCTGTGTCTCTGTGTGTCTGTGTGTCTCTGTGTGTCTGTGTCTCTGTGTGTCTCTGTGTGTCTGTGTCTCTGTGTCTCTGTGTGTCTGTGTGTCTGTCTCTGTCTGTGTCTCTGTGTCTGTCTCTGTGTCTGTGTCTCTGTGTCTCTGTGTGTCTGTGTCTCTGTGTGTCTGTGTCTCTGTGTCTCTGTGTCTCTGTGTGTCTGTGTGTCTGTGTCTCTGAGTCTCTGTGTGTCTGTGTCTCTGTGTCTCTGAGTCTCTGTGTGTCTGTGTCTCTGTGTCTCTGTGTCTCTGTGTCTCTGTGTGTCTGTGTCTGTGTGTCTCTGTGTGTCTGTGTCTCTGTGTCTCTGTGTCTGTGTCTCTGTGTGTCTGTGTCTCTGTGTGTCTGTGTCTCTGTGTGTCTGTGTCTCTGTGTGTCTGTGTCTCTGTGTGTCTGTGTCTCTGTGTCTCTGTGTGTCTGTGTCTCTGTGTGTCTGTGTGTCTGTGTCTCTGTGTGTCTGTGTCTCTGAGTCTCTGTGTCTCTGAGTCTCTGTGTGTCTGTGTCTCTGTGTCTCTGTGTGTCTGTGTCTCTGTGTGTCTGTGTCTGTGTCTCTGTGTCTCTGTGTGTCTGTGTCTCTGTGTGTCTGTGTGTCTTGTGTCTCGTGTGTCTGTGTCTCTGTGTCTCTGAGTCTCTGTGTCTGTCTCTGTGTCTGTGTCTCTGTGTCTCTGTGTGTCTGTGTCTCTGTGTGTCTGTGTGTCTGTGTCTCTGTGTGTCTGTGTCTCTGTGTGTCTGTGTCTCTCTGTGTCTCTGTGTGTCTGTGTCTCTGTGTCTCTGTGTCTGTGTCTGTGTGTCTGTGTCTCTGTGTGTCTGTGTCTCTGTGTGTCTGTGTCTCTGTGTCTGTGTCTCTGTGTCTCTGTGTGTCTGTGTCTCTGTGTCTCTGTGTGTCTGTGTCTCTGTGTCTCTGTGTCTGTCTCTGTGTCTCTGTGTCTCTGTGTCTGTGTGTGTCTGTGTCTCTGTGTGTCTGTGTCTGTGTCTCTGTGTGTCTGTGTCTCTGTGTGTCTGTGTCTCTGTGTCTCTGTGTGTCTGTGTCTCTGTGTGTCTGTGTGTCTGTGTCTCTGTGTCTCTGTGTGTCTGTGTGTCTGTGTCTCTGTGTTCTGTCTCTGTGTGTCTGTGTCTCTGTGTCTCTGTGTGTCTGTGTCTCTGTGTCTCTGTGTCTCTGTGTCTCTGTGTCTCTGTGTCTCTGTGTGTCTGTGTCTCTGTGTCTGTGTCTCTGTGTGTCTGTGTCTCTGTGTGTCTGTGTCTCTGTCTGTGTCTCTGTGTCTCTGTGTGTCTGTGTCTCTGTGTGTCTGTGTCTCTGTGTCTCTGTGTCTGTCTGTGTCTCTGAGTCTCTGTGTGTCTCTGTGTGTCTGTGTCTCTGTGTGTCTGTGTCTCTGTGTCTCTGTGTCTCTGTGCTCTGTGTGTCTGTGTCTCTGTGTGTCTGTGTCTCTGTGTGTCTGTGTGTCTGTGTCTCTGTGTCTCTGTGTGTGTCTCTGTGTGTCTGTGTGTCTGTGTGTCTGTGTCTCTGTGTCTCTGTGTCTCTGTGTCTTTGTGTCTGTGTGTCTGTCTCTGAGTCTCTGTGTCTCTGTGTCTCTGTGTCTCTGTGTCTCTGTGTGTCTGTGTCTCTGTGTGTCTGTGTCTCTGTGTGTCTCTGTCTGTGTCTCTGTGTGTCTGTGTCTGTCTGTCTGTCTCTGTGTCTCTGTGTCTCTGTGTGTCTGTGTCTCTGTGTCTCTGTGTCTCTGTGTCTGTGTGTCTGTGTGTCTGTGTCTGTGTCTGTGTCTCTGTGTGTCTCTGTGTCTCTGTGTCTGTGTCTCTGTGTGTCTGTGTCTCTGTGTGTCTCTGTGTGTCTGTGTCTGTGTCTCTGTGTCTCTGTGTCTCTGTGTCTGTGTCTCTGTGTCTCTGTGTCTCTGTGTGTCTCTCTGTGTCTGTGTCTCTGTGTCTGTCTCTGTGTCTCTGTGTCTCTGTGTGTCTGTGTCTCTGTCTCTGTGTGTCTGTGTCTCTGTCTCTGTGTGTCTCTGTGTCTCTGTGTGTCTGTGTCTCTGTGTGTCTGTGTCTCTGTGTGTCTCTGTGTCTCTGTGTGTCTCTGTCTCTGTGTCTCTGTGTCTCTGTGTCTCTGTGTCTCTGTGTCTCTGTGTCTCTGTGTCTCTGTGTGTCTCTGTGTCTCTGTGTGTCTGTGTCTCTGTGTGTCTGTGTCTCTGTGTCTCTGTGTCTCTGTGTCTCTGTGTGTCTGTGTCTCTGTGTGTCTGTGTCTGTGTGTCTGTGTGTCTGTGTGTCTGTGTGTCTGTGTCTCTGTGTGTCTGTGTCTCTGTACTGAATATACAGACACAGTGGAAATCTTCAGGTTAGAATAAACGTCCAGAATCTGACCCAAACTGACCCAAATGTGTATTTGTGCGACACATTTGTCCGAGTGTCCGTGTGTCGGAGCTGCTCAGATCTGCCTGATCAGAATGAGGCAGCACATCCACAGATTTTTCCTGCTCATTTCATCGCTGCTGTTTGTAACATGAGCCGAGCACTTAAAGAGCATCGGCCTCGTAGACTTAAAGGAGACCACAGACTTTACTCCGGCGGCGGCGACAGGAAGGGCATCCGGTGTAAACGCCTCGAGTCACTGTGGACGGAGTCAAACTGGTGTCTCTTCTGGTTTACTTAGTTTAGTTTTTCATGTGGATCAGAATGAAACAAAACACAACTCCAGGTCTGTTTGTGATCAGGAAACAACTTCATAACACAGATCTACATTTTTTTCTTAATATGGTATTTTTTGGGTTTAAAATTTTCACTGTTACCTAGCAACAGTAGGATAAAACTTCTCTAATGTACACACAAATAAAAATATATGAAAACACCTTTATTTTGTTGAAATCAATGTTTAAAGTATTAAGTTTAAATGTGCTTTGTAATTATAAACTGTACTGAACTTTTGGATAGAATTGTGCAGAAAAGTGTAATGTCGTCAATGTGGGAAATCTCCACTATCTGTAATATTCAACATATTTTTCCAGTTTTTTTTTTCACAAACTGCTTCTTGATTGGTGTAAAACTATAATTTACAGCAGAGGTACTCAATTACAAACTCAAAAGATCCACTAACCAAATTTACAGTGTTTACAAAGTCACAGTGTATTTTCAAACTTAGAACCTCTAACAAAAAATGTAAATCCACATGGAACATTTGAACTATGCACAAAGTAGTAAATACACGACGAGATAGAAAAATACTAAATACACTCGAAAGATGGTTACTTGAGCAAAGCTGAGTCTGGAGAGGTTCTAGTCTTGTGTGTGAGGATCTGCTGCTCCTGTTCCTCCTGAACCACTGTCACTTCACTCTACTGCACATGTCTCCTGCAGAAAGAGCCTCTGTTCTGTCTGTATCATGTCAGTCGATCGCACCGTTACTTCTGCACCACTGAAAATCCAACCATTCATTTTCTTCCACTTATCTGGGGCCGGGTCACGGGGGCAGCAGTCTGAGCAGAGACTCTCAGACTTCCCTCTCCACAGACACGTCCTTCAGCTCCTCCAGGGGAATCCCGAGGTGTTCCCAGGCCAGACATAGTCCCTCCAATGTGTCCTGGGTCTTTCCTGGGGCCTCCTTCCGGTGGGACATGAACACCTCCTGAGGGAGGCGCCCAGGAGGCATATGAAACAGATGCCCTCCCCTCAGCTGCTCCTCTCGACGTGGAGGAGCAGCAGCTCTACTCCGAGCTCCTCCCGTGTGACTGAGCTCCTCACCCTATCTCTAAGGGAGACGCCCAGACACCCTGCGGAGGAAACTCATTTCGAGCGCTTGTATCCGCGATCTCGTCCTTTCGGTCACTACCCAGAGCTCATGACCAGAGGTGAGAGTAGGAACGAAGACTGACCGGTAAATCGAGAGTTTTGTCTTTCAGCTCAGCTCCTCTTCACCACAACGGTCCGATACAGCGACCGCATCACTGCCAGACGCTGCACTGATCCACCTGTCAATCTCACGCTCCATCCTCCCCTCACTCCAGAACAAGACCCCGAGATACTTGAACTCCTCCACTTGAGGCAGGGACTCCCCACCACCCGGAGACGACAAGACGCCTTTTTCCGGTCGAGAACCATGGCCTCGGACTTAGAAGAGCTGATCTTCATCCCAGCCGCTTCACACTCGACTGCAAACCGCCCCAGTGCACACTGCAGGTCCTGGTTTGATGAAGCCAACAGAACAACATCATCCGCAAACAGCAGAGATGAAATCCTGTGGTCCCCAAACCGGACCCCCTCCGGCCCCTGACTGCGCCTAGAAATTCTGTCCATAAAAACAATGAACAGAACCGGTGACAGGTGCAGCCCTGGCGAAGTCCAACATGCACCGGGAACAGGTCTGACTTACTGCCGGCAACGAACACAGCTCCTGCTCCGGTCGTACAGGGACCAGACCCCACACTCCCAGAGCGCCCCCCACAGGACACCACGAGGGACACGGTCAAACGCCTTCTCCAAGTCCACAAAGCACATGTGGACTGGTTGGGCAAACTCCCATGAAGCAAAAGATGTTCATTTTGTCTTCTTATATACTTTAACTTCTTGGGTTCTTTTTAAAGACAATGCAGTAAAGTGTGTTTACCTTGTTGACATGTTTCGACTGCTGCTGCAAGCATCTTCAGAACTGTCACCGGTCAATATCCCAGCTGGGCCATAAACAAAGGCAGACAACAAGTTATCAATAAAACCAACAAACCCCGGAAAAAAACACAACAATCCAACACAGGGCAGCAGGACAAAAACATAGTCACACTACCGAACATCAGAGGAATAACCGAACCCATCCAGAGCCATGAAAAAACACAACATAAGCACTGTAGTAAAACCAGACACAAAACTCCACCAACAACTCGTACATCCCAAGGACAAAATCCCACAAGAACAAAAATGCAACACCATCTACGAAATCCAATGCAAATCATGCAATAAATCACACATAGGGGAAACAGGCCGGGCATTTCACATCCGAAAAAAGGAACACCAAAAGGAATGCGAGAAGGAAACGTCAGGGAGACTCACCAGAACACAAAAAGACAAAGCAGAACAGGAAAACCTAAAATCCGCCATATCAGACACTGTAAAAGGAACAACCACATTATGGATCAGGTCGGGGCTCGGGTCATTGGATCGGAAAACAACAAGTTCAAACGCTGGATCAAGGAGGACGGATGAAATCAGGAAACGAGGCACGGACACTTGGACAGGATTAACCGTGATGACGGAGCGTTCCTCCTTTCACACACCTGGGACACCCTCCTCCAGAGACACCGGGCGACGGGAGGCGTGGTCAGTCTGAGCCGACCTGCAGGTCCATCAGGTCTGACCACGCCTACAGGAAGTAACAACAGCTGATATACGACACGTCAACACCAACACCGGTGACAGTTCTGAAGATGGATCAGCAGCAGCAGCCGAAACATGTCAACAAGGTAAACACACTTTACTGCATTGTCTTTAAAAAGAACCTAAGAAGTTAAACTCCCATGAACCTCGAGCACCGATGGAGCGTGTAGAGCTGCTCCAGTGTTCCACGACTGTCCGAACTCTCCGAAGTTTAAATGTGTTTTGTAAGTATAATTTGTACTGAACTTTTGGATAGAATTCTTCCAAGTTTAACGTCACCAATGTGGAGACTCTCTAAAATAGAAATTTCCACTACCTGTAATTTTCAACATACTGCATTTCTTCAAACTGCTCCTTGATTGGATCACATGTTTGAGTAACTCTTTATTATTAGTCTGTTTACATCTGCAAAGCTCCAAACACTTCCAACTTATGATGTCATTAAGTGGTTTTCATGTTACCTTTTACCTTTAGCACATTGGTTAGATTCCAGAGGAGTTGGGTTTAAAACGGACTTTTCATCGCCGTCTCTGTTTTCCGTGATAAACATCGGCAGCGACGTCCAGTGCTATTTTTAGAACGACGATAAAAAATGAAAAAAAAAAAACAGAACCAGACGGAAAAGACGCAGCCGGGGCGAGAACTGAGGAGAGGGACAAACATGATTCTGACGACAATAACGGGATAAATCTGCAAATACGGAGGAACAGTAGAAACAATCGTCTCCAAAACGTTAAAGATCAGATGTTACGTTGTTTTCACAAACAGACCAAGAAACCAACAGATCAGTGACGAGATTTACATATGAATGATATAATATTGTTGACTTTTTGTATGAGGCAAACTGCATAGTCCTGGTTTAGTCCTGGTTTAGTCCTGGTTTAGACCTGGTTTAGACCTGGTTTAGTCCTGGTTTAGTTCTGGTTTAGTTCTCAGTTCAGTCCTGGTTTAGGCCTGGTTTAGACCTGGTTTAGTCCTGGTTCAGTCCTGGTTCAGTCCTGGTTCAGTCCTGGTTTAGTTCTGGTTTAGTCCTGGTTTAGTTCTGGTTTAGTCCTGGTTTAGTTCTGGTTTAGTCCTGGTTTCGACCTGGTTTAGTCCTGGTTCAGTCCTGGTTTAGTCCTAGTTTAGTCCTGGTTTAGACCTGGTTTAGTCCTGGTTTAGTTCTGGTTTAGTCCTGGTTTAGTCCTGGTTTAGTTCTGGTTTAGTCCTGGTTTAGTCCTAGTTTAGTCCTGGTTTAGTTCTGGTTTAGACCTGGTTTAGTCCTGGTTCAGAACAGCGATGTAAAAGTTTGTAGCAGATTTAAACGAGCTAAACTGTGACAAGACTGAAGTCATAGTGTTTGGTCCACAGAAACAAAGGGACAGTGTCAGCATCACCTCCAGTCTCTCGCTCTAAAACCTTCAAATCAGGCAAGAAATCTAGGGGTAATAATGGACTCAGACTTGAACTTTAACAGCCACATCAAATCAATAACATCTGCAGCCTTTTACCATCTAAAAAACAGAGCAAAAATCAAAGGTTTACTGTCTAAATCAGACTTGGAGAAACTTATCCATGCGTTTGTCTCCAGTAGGTTAGATACTGTAATGTTCTGCTCACTGGTCTCTCCAAACGAGCTGTGAGACGCTGCAGAACATCCAGAACATCCAGAACATCCAGAACATCCAGAACATCCAGAACATCCAGAACATCCAGAACATCCAGAACATCCACAACATCCACAACATCCAGAACATCCAGAACATCCAGAACATCCAGAACCTCCAGAACATCCAGAACATCCACAACATCCAGAACATCCACAACATCCACAACATCCCAACATCCAGAACATCCAGAACATCCAGAACATCCAGAACATCCACAACATCCACAACATCCAGAACATCCACAACATCCACAACATCCAGAACATCCAGAACATCCACAACATCCAGAACATCCAGAACATCCACAACATCCAGAACATCCACAACATCCACAACATCCAGAACATCCACAACATCCAGAACATCCAGAACATCCACAACATCCAGAACATCCAGAACATCCAGAACATCCAGAACATCCAGAACATCCAGAACATCCACAACATCCAGAACATCCACAACATCCAGAACATCCAGAACATCCACAACATCCAGAACATCCAGAACATCCACAACATCCAGAACATCCAGAACATCACAACATCCAGAACATCCAGAACATCCAAACATCCATCCAAACATCCAGAACATCCACAAACATCCAGAACATCCAGAACATCCACAACATCCAGAACAATCCAGAACATCCAGAACATCCACAACATCCAGAACATCCAGAACATCCAACATCCACAACATCCACAACATCCAGAACATCCACAACATCCAGAACATCCAGAACATCCAGAACATCCAGAACATCCAGAACATCCACAACATCCAGAACATCCACAACATCCAGAACATCCAGAACATCCAGAACATCCAGAACATCCAACATCCACAACATCCAGAACATCCACAACATCCAGAACATCCAGAACATCCAGAACATCCAGAACATCCAGAACATCCACAACATCCAGAACATCCACAACATCCAGAACATCCAGAACATCCAGAACATCCACAACATCCAGAACATCCACAACATCCAGAACATCCAGAACATCCACAACATCCAGAACATCCAGAACATCCAGAACATCAACATCCAGAACATCCAGAACATCCAGAACATCCAGAACATCCACAACATCCAGAACATCCAGAACATCCAGAACGCTGCAGCTCGGGTCCTGACTCGAACTAGGAAGTACGAGCACATAAGTCCTGGTCTCAGGTCTCTGCTCTGGCTCCTGTGGCTCAGAGACTTTAAAGCAGCTCTGCTTGTACAAGTGTCTCCATGGCCGAGCACCAAAGTCCATCTGTGACATGTTAGTGTCATATGAACATCTCACACTCTGAGGAGCTCAGGGACCAACTCCTGCTGGTGCCAGAGTCACGACTAAACAAGGGGAGTCAGAGTTTCAGGTTCATGCAGCTAAAACCTGGAACAGTCTGAACATGTGAGACAGACTCTTCTGTGACGCTGTTTAAATCCAGACTCAAAACATTTCTGTTTAACTGTGCAAATAACTGAAAGGTTTTCATTCTGCACTCTTCTCTCCAATTTATGTCTCTCTTTTTTATTTTTAATCTTCATGATTATTTATGTTTTGATTTGTTTTTATTATGATTTTAATGTATTTCTTATTCTGTAAAGCACTTTGAATGACTTTGTGTACGAATTGTGCTGTACAAATAAACTTGCCTAAACGTGTCCACGACCTGAGCAGATCTGACCAGAGTTTTGTGTCTTGGTCGGTGTAGATGGAAACAGCGGAGGATTTGACTTTTACACTTTTACAGCCCCAAAAACTCCGTCCAATCCAGTCGACTTGAGAAGGACAGAACTGATGGTTAAATGACTTTTAATCTTTTCCTTGGCGTGTCGTAGAACCAGTGTTGGGGAGTAACAGATTACATGTACCGGAGTAATCAGAGTACAAATGATGAGTAACTGTATTCAGTTACAGTTACTGTTTCAGTGAGTGGTAATTGGATTACAGTTACTTTTTTGAAATAAATGGATTACACAGAGGGATTTTCCTGTTTTCACATTTTGGGCTAAACCAGGACTAAACCAGGTCTAAAACCAGGTCTAAACTAGATGTAAACCAGGTCTAAACTAGATGTAAACCAGGTCTAAACCAGGTCTAAAACCAGGTCTAAAACCAGGTCTAAACCAGATGTAAACCAGGTCTAAAACCAGGTCTAAACTAGATGTAAACCAGGTCTAAAACCAGGTCTAAACTAGATGTAAACCAGGTCTAAACCAGGTCTAAAAAGGTCTAAACTAGATCTAAACCAGGTCTAAAACCAGGTCTAAACTAGATGTAAACCAGGTCTAAAACCAGGTCTAAACTAGATGTAAACCTAAACCAGGTCTAAAACCAGGTCTAAACTAGATGTAAACCAGGTCTAAACTAGATCTAAAACCAGGTCTAAAACCAGGTCTAAACTAGATGTAAACCAGGTCTAAACCAGGTCTAAAACCAGGTCTAAACTAGATGTAAACCAGGTCTAAACCAGGTCTAAAACCAGGTCTAAAACCAGGTCTAAACTAGATGTAAACCAGGTCTAAAACCAGGTCTAAAACCAGGTCTAAACTAGATGTAAACCAGGTCTAAACCAGGTCTAAACTAAATCTAAACCAGGTCTAAACCAGGTCTAAACTAGATGTAAACCAGGTCTAAACCAGGTCTCAACTAGATGTAAACCAGGTCTAAAACCAGGTCTAAACTAGATGTAAACCAGGTCTAAACCAGGTCTAAACCAGGTCTAAAACCAGGTCTAAACTAGATGTCTAAACCAGGTCTAAAACCAGGTCTAAACTAGATGTAAACCAGGTCTAAAACCAGGTCTAAACCAGGTCTAAACTAGATCTAAACCAGGTCTAAAACAGGTCTAAACTAGATCTAAACCAGGTCTAAACTAGATGTAAACCAGGTCTAAAACCAGGTCTAAACTAGATCTAAACCAGGTCTAAACCAGGTCTAAAACCAGGTCTAAACCAGGTCTAAACTAGATCTAAACCAGGTCTAAAACCAGGTCTAAACTAGATCTAAACCAGGTCTAAAACCAGGTCTAAACTAGATGTAAACCAGGTCTAAACCAGGTCTAAACCAGGACTAAAACAGGATTTAACAGGACTGGACATGGACTGTGTTCTTCTTCTTCTATCAATAATATTTTTAATCTGGTTCAGTAAAATCTGGGTTTTTTATTTTCTTTTATCAGACAAAACTTCTTATGTGAAGATTTCCTCGTCTTTGTTTCTCTGCAGCAAATCAAATAATCCAAAGTATTCAGATTACATTACTCACTTTAAGTCATTTAAGGGATTACGTTACAAACTACATTTTGGGGTATGTAATCTGTAATCTGTAGGGGATTACATTTGAAAAGTCACTTCCCGACACTGCACAGAACCAACGTACGAACTGGACAAGAACAAAATAACAGAAATTACCGCATGATCAGCGTATCACTGCTCATTACACAGTTTAATTCAATTTAATTAATAATTCAATACAGATGACAAGAAACTCAAATAAACATTCACAATAAAACAAACCATGTTCCCCCTGTCGACTGTTGTTATCTTACTAACAACACTAATAGAAAAATAAATAAAAGAATAACAATAAAATCTACTGACGAAAATAATAAACGATGTCTTATTTGACTCTTGCTCTTTTTTGCTACTTATTTTGTATTTATTATTACCGTTTATATTTTTACTCTTTGTTATTATATTATATTGTGATTCGTGAGCTAAATTCGTGTCTAAATAATTTCCCTTGTGAATTAGTAAAATCTAAATCTAAGTGATGAATCTTTTTTTAATGAAAAAATGAAACAAGCCCAAACGTGTCCTTATACTGCCCCCTGCTGTTCACCGGGGGGAGTGCAGATCTGTGTTGAAGCAGTGACTTTTAACAACAAAAAAGATAGAAAATAAATGATGTAATATAACCCACAGCCTCTTTAAAAGTCCTAAATGACACTAAACTGACTCTTGTGAGATTTAAGTCGTGTTCTGATGTTGTTTCCTCCTTAAAAAACAGACCTGGACTTGTGTTTTGTGTCATTCACACATGTTTGAGTCTTAAGCGTTTGTTCAGACTGCAGAGTTTAATGCTCTATTCGGATTTTTTTGTGAAATCAGTTTGTTTTTATGTTTTTTTACGAGGTCATTCACAATTCCAATTAAATGTGACTTGTGTGTGATCTCCAATGTGAACTTTAAATGCCCCAAAAGTGTCTCGCATCTGCATTGGACGACACAACGACCTCACACACAGCGCGGACTGGGTATCGTTAAGAAGTTGTCGATATGATACATACCTCGATAAAAAGGCCATGATGCAATACATGTCTCGATACAGTGCACTTTCGATTCGATACGATATATTTCAAAGTGATTCAATATGATTCAATTAAAAATAAAGGCAAAATCATGTCTGTGATACTAAAAGTCTTTGTTAAACCACTTCTTGTGCAAAGTTCGAATGAAACACAAACATTTAAATTATTAAAAAAGTGAAAATGTCAAATGTGTCGCATAAATGAGTTTGTTTCCACTAAAAAAGCAACAAAACTGTAGCTGTAACAAAATAATTTTGTAAAATATAACAAAAAATGCAATACTGGTGATATATCGATACAGCAGCCCACGATATCGGTACTGAATCATCACAACAAACGATACGATATATCAATATTTAGATCTTTTTGCACACCCCTAGTGCTTACAATTTGCAGAAGTCGCTTAAACTCTGGGCTTGTCTCCCAAAATTCGGTCCAGTTGTTGGTAAAATGTTCAGGTCACACGTCCACGGCCGCTTCGTTTGTTTGAGTCTTTAGTCTCCTTGTGTTTGTCTCGCAGGATCTTTATTTTTCGTTGACGTTGGAGTCAGGACCGACTGTAGCCGCGCTCGGACATTTTTTTAGTATCATTTCAAAAAACGCCCGGTTCTGATAAGATTCCTCCAATTTGATCTGAATACGGAGATCCCCCAAATTTGAATGTCCAAAGGTTTGTCCGCTTAGACGCCCGGGTGATTAGGACAGAGACTAGACTGGGACTGGGACTGAGACCAGGACCAGACCAGAACTGAACCAGGACTGAACCAGGTCCCAGTCATCAGTCCTGGTTGAGTCCTGTTTTAGTCCTGGTTTAATCCTGTTTTAGTCTTGGTTTAGTCCTCATTCAGTCCTGGCTTTAATCTTGGTTTAGTCCTGTTTTATTCCTGGTTCAGTCCTGGTTCAGTCCTGGTTTAGTCCTGGTCTAGTCCTGGTTCAGTCCTGGTTTCAGCCCTGGTTCAGTCCTGGTTCAGTCCTGGTTTAGTCCTGGTTCAGTCCTGGTTCAGTCCTGGTTCAGTCCTGTTCAGTGGTTCAGTCCTGGTTCAGTCCTGGTTCAGTCCTGGTTCAGTCCTGGTTTCAGTCCTGGTTCAGTCCTGGTGGTTAGTCCTGGTTCAGTCCTGGTTCAGTCCTGGTTCAGTCCTGGTTCAGTCCTGGTTTAGTCCTGGTTCAGTCCTGGTTCAGTCCTGGTTCAGTCCTGGTTTAGCCCTGGTTCAGTCCTGGTTCAAGTCCTGGTTCAGTCAGTCCTGGTTCCTGGTTCAGTCCTGGTTCAGTTCAGTCCTGGTTTAGTCCTGGTTCAGTCTGGTTTCAGTCTGGTTTAGTCCTGGTTTCAGTCCTGGTTTTCTGTTCAGTCTGGTTCTGGTTTAGTCCTGGTTCAGTCTGGTTCAGTCCTGGTTCAGTCCTGGTTCAGTCCTGGTTTAGCCCTGGTTCAGTCCTGGTTCAGCCCTGGTTCAGTCCTGGTTCAGTCCTGGTTCAGTCCTGGTTTAGCCCTGGTTCAGCCCTGGTTCAGTCCTGGTTTAGTCCTGGTTCAGTCCTGGTTCAGTCCTGGTTCAGTCCTGGTTCAGTCCTGGTTCAGTCTTGGTTCAGTCCTGGTTCAGTCCTGGTTCAGTCCTGGTTCAGTCCTGGTTCAGTCCTGGTTTCAGTCCTGGTTCAGTCCTGGTTCAGTCCTGGTTTCAGTCCTGGTTTAGTCCTGGTTTAGTCCTGGTTTAGTCCTGGTTTAGTCCTGGTTCAGTCCGGCATCGCAGTTTAAGTCACAGAAACGGGAAACGGTCATTATCCGATTTTTTCCATTTTTCATTTAAATACAAAATCGAAAAATGGTTTTGGAGACAAATAATGAAGAAAAAATGTATTTATTTTTCTTATTTTTGTTTTTATTCTGAAAAACAAATGAACAAATGACACACAGATTCAGGCTAACCACTCTGCCGCAGTAACACCAGCCTCCACAGATGAACAGTGACTTCAGTTTTATTTCAAACTTATTTACAAAGATCACACACGTAACAGAGACGTCCAGAAACAAAGACTCGTGAAGTTCTGGTTAAGGCTTAAGGCGAACGAGTCAAACCATGAAAAAGTGGCAAAAAAGAAAGCTATGCAAAGAGATGTTATCGCTTTGCCTGGAATGTTCCGCAGTGTGGCATTAAAAAAACAGAACTAGTTCATTTGTAACAGTCTGCAGTCTGTTCAAAGTTACTCCTTGTTTACTTTACGCATTCAGAGCGTCTTAAATATTCACCACAATCAGTTTCTCAGCACGTTTTACAATTTTCAGAGACCAGAGCAAAAACAACTAACATGCTAACAGCGCATCAGCCTTACATCCTAGTTCGTGGATGATAAAAAGGCTTCAGACAGCACACAGAGGTCTCGTTTGGACCTTAAGAGCTGCTTTTACAACAGCAAACTGGACTGGGGCAAGATCATGTTTTACTTTATTCCAATGATAAAGAACGTACGGAAGCCCTGAGCGGCAAAAAAAAAAAAAAAAAAAAAGACGTAAATTTTGACAAATTTTTTTGACCTTTTTGGACCAAAAAATATTCTTGCCTTTGTGCAAACAAAAAAACAAAACAAAAACAAACAGCTATAAAAAAAAATTATAATGAAATAAAAAAATTGACTTTTTTGCAAACAGCTATAAAAACATTTATAAAAAATTTACTGTTCAAAAAAATCTTGCCTTTGTTTACACAAACAGCTATAAAATAAATTAACTGTGCAAAAAACATGCATTTTTTTGCAAACAGCTATGAAATAAATAAATAATTAACTGAGCAAAAAAAAAAAAAAAGAAAAAAAAAAGGACATTATAGACATTATTACGGAAGCCCAAAGCAGCAAAAAAAAAAAACACTCTGGGTTTCTGTAATACGGAAGCCCAGAGCAGAAAAAAAAAAAACAAAAAAAAAGAAAAGGAACTTGTTGGTGGGGGGGGACGTGCCTCTTTTTTGTGTTTGTGTGTTATTTTGTTTTTTGCCGCTCTGGGCTTCCGTAGCCCCTTTAGGCCATAGAAACATCTGTAATTGGTGACAATAACAATAATAAAATAAAAAATTAACAAAAAAAATAAATAAATAAAATAACTGTTTGGCACGTTAATTTTAATATATTTATTTCTATTGCTTGTCACCAGTCAAATCTGTGGAGAAACTGTGACAATGGACGGTTTTCTTATAATTTCAATATCAATAATTGAATGGAAACGTGTAATGCCACACTGAGGAAAATTACAGAAAAAGCAAAAACAATCCCAAATATGAAAACAAATTTTGACAAAAAGTAAAGATGTGGTCAAATAAAATAAGACATATAGTGTAAGTAATAATAATAAAAAATCCAGTGTTTTTTTTTCATCTCTGTGCCGAAACACTGGACTCCTTTTATTGGTCAGCCGCTGTCAGGCTCTGAGTGAGTGACAGGCGGATTTAACCAATCACAGTGAAGCATGAGCTCTCAAAGGAAGCAGAGCGGTAACAGTTAAACATATTCACTTTCCCTGTTGGTGATCACAATATTAGATCAGGCGGTGCATATACGCAAAATTCAAAAAACACGATAATGTTTTGGTTAAAAAATGTGCACTATTTGATATTAGAAGTTTATTTTTAACATATTAAAATGGAAAAAATGGATGTGGTTGATAAAAAAATCTGAAATAATTTAAGATTAAAAATGCAGTGATGAGAATGTGTTAAGACTTACAAAATTAAAGTCGAACTAAACACTAAATCATTTTCATTTTTTTCGATAAGTCCTAGTCATTTTTTGGCAATTTTTGTGCAAACTATGTACATCTGCAGCCTGTTTTCTGTAACGCTGAGCTGTTTAATGTCGTATTGGCCACGTTTACATGATGGTTTTTGATTCCGAATAAACTGTTCTGAATTCAATAGTTCTGAATTATTATTTCCATGTAAACTTGAAGGAGAATATTTTAATTCCAAATTGAGGTTTCCATGGAAAACAAGTTAAATCGCGTTTAATTAATTTCGCTCATCGTCTGGGGGGTGGGGAAGGTTCTGATTGGACAGAGACACGAACGTATTTACGTCGACCGGAAGAAAACACACACTTCAGCTGCTACCGGCTTTTCTGTCATCTCGGTTTGTCGTTACTCCACGGACACAAACACCATCCAAACTATTTCCACAGTCGTTCCGATGATGATGAAGCAGCAGCTGGAGAATTCTCTCATCACGCTTTACGTCTGTCGGCTGAGGAGGAGAAGGGAAGAGTGTCGGAGAAGGGAGGAAGAAGACAAACTGAGTGTGAGGCTGCTCTACCTCAGCCCACTCCCACATCCTGCTCACAAATCCAAATCCAAAGACGTGGATGAAAGTCTGAAGACACGACTGGTGGAGCCGGATCGTCCTGATCGCGTCAGAAGAGCGACACAACGAGATGAACGACCAAATGTGTGAAGAATCCCTCAGTCGTCCAGGTAGAATCCAAGTCGAGGAGAAAATTCTGTTTGTCGACTGGACAAAAGTTAGTTTGGTTGAAGACGTTTCGCGGCTCATCCAAGCTGCTTCTTCAGTTCTGGTCAGACGCTGGTGGACACTTCCTTATATCTGTCTGCAGGGAGGAGCTAACTACACTGAAACTACTCTGAAACTAACACATCTACCTGTTCACAGTTTGTGTTTGTTAGTTCGGCCTATTGACCTGTACAGGGTGTGGAGTCTAGCAGAATCATTCATGGCCATAATGGAGCTTCCACACCTCTGGACCTGACCTGGACACACCTGTTGTTCTCTTGTTTGTTTTGATTCAGGTTTGAGGATGGAGTTGTAAATAGGAGATAGATGGTGTCTGATTCCTCCATTTCTGTTTAGAGAAGGATTCTCTTTCTTAACAAAAATGGCTTCTTTCACTCTCCTCTCAAACCAATTCTTTTCTCTGGCTAAAATCTGTACCTCACTGTCCTCAAAGGAGTGGCCCGTGGCTTTTAAGTGGAGATGTACAGCAGACTGAGGTCCTGTGTTGCTCTCTCGTCTGTGTTGGTACTTCTTCTTGTGAAGTCTTGTGCAGTTTAGTTCACAAGAGCATGTACCAACACAGACGAGAGAGCAGCAGTGGACCTCAGTCTGCTGAACATCTCCACTTAAAAGTCACGGGCTCCTCCCTGCAGATATAAGGAAGTGTCCGCCAGCATCTAACCAGAACTGAAGAAGCAGCTTGGATGAGCTGCGAAACGTCTTCAACCAAACTAACTCTTGTCCAGTCGACAAACTGAATTTTCTCCTCATGAATGACCAGAATTATTTTTAAGAAGAATAAACGCGAAACATGATCCAGGAATAAATTAATTTGGCTTTAGAATCAGCATAAACCACCGATTTTCATTAGGAATTAAGCGTTTACGTCGTCTTTTTAAAGCGGAATTAATTTTTATTCAGAATTAAAGCTCTCGTGTAAATGTGGGAATTGTGGAACATTCCAGGCAGAGCAATGACATCTCCATAGAAACAAGCGGGTGACGGACCCCACTCGAAAAGTTACATAGTGCACTGGTAAAAATCAGGTACAGCACCTTTAACCAAATAATCCTGACATCCAAAATGACCGCGATACCTCGTACTTCTCCTTCACTAAATGTGTCATGTTTTCAGTCAAACTTCTCTCTGTGCGAAATCAGTGAAATCAGATAAATATTAGAATTTTAAAGACAATTTAAAAGTAATAAATATTCATAATTTAACTCTATATTCCACAGTTCACTCTGGTCTGTTACGTCGCCTCAGACCGGACGCTGGCTCCGCTCCGATCTCCTCCACACTCGCTTCCCGGCCGTCCTCCAGCAAAGGCATGTCCTCCTCCTCCTCCTCCTCCTCTTCGTCCTCGTCTAGCCCCGCCTCTTCCTGTTTGAGCTCCGCCGCTTCCTGCTCCTCCTCAGCCGTCTGCTCTCCCTCCTCTTCCTCTTCCTCTTCTCGTTCTGCGGTTTTGGGCGGTTTTTCGCACAGGTCCTGCTCCTCCGTGACGGTTTCCTCGGAGATCGGCTGCATCATTGTGGGGGTTTTTCGCGCCGGAGTCTCTTTGGAGCCCAACGACTCGATCAGACTGTCCAGGTTTCGTTCACAAGCGCCGTCTGGGGAAAGCGAAACATTTAAAAAAAAAAAAAATAATTAATGTCCTGGTTTAGTTCTGGCTTAGTCCATGTTTGGTTCTTGTTAAATCCTTTTTTTGGTTCTTGTTCTGTCCCGTTTCAGTACAGGTCTAGTCCTGGTTTAGTCCTGGGCCAGTTCTTTGTAGTCCTTGTTTAGTGCTGGTTTAGTCCTGGTTCCATAAAACTTTACTTTGCCCATCACTAAATTCTGGTTTAGTTAACTGGATTATTCACTTGGTTTAGTCCTGGTCTAATACTTGTTGAGTCCCTGGTCTAGTACCTGGTCTACATGGTCTACAGCACCTGGTCTACAGCAGCACCTGGTCTACAGCAGTACATGGTCTACAGCAGTACCTGGTCTACAGTAGTACATGGTAGTACCTTGTCTAGTATCTAGTCTAATATCTAGTTTAGTATCTAGTTTAGTCCTGGTTTAGTCTGTTTCTCGTTGTCACAACAGTTTTTGTGAGTCCAGGTGAGGGCATCTGCTGTTCAGTCCAACTCATTTCCAAATTCTTAAAAATGTACAGTAGTTTTAAAGTTTGTCTCTTTTTTCTGCCCGTCCTTCCATCCAGTGTAGTACAGGTGTAGTACACTGTAGTGTAGTACAGTGTAGTACAGGTGTAGTACACTGTAGTGTAGTACAGTGTAGTACAGGCGTAGTACACTGTAGTGTAGTACAGTGTAGTACAGTGTAGTACACTGTAGTGTACAGTGTAGTACGTAGTACACTGTAGTGTAGTACAGTGTAGTACAGGTGTAGTACACTGTAGTGTAGTACAGTGTAGTACAGGTGTAGTACACTGTAGTGTAGTACAGTGTAGTACAGGTGTAGTACACTGTAGTGTAGTACAGTGTAGTACAGGTGTAGTACACTGTAGTGTAGTACAGTGTAGTACAGGTGTAGTACACTGTAGTGTAGTACAGTGTAGTACACAGCGGCAGTAGCTCAGTTGGTCGAGCATTCGCCCACTGATCTGAAGGTTGGCAGTTTGATTCCAGCTCTCGACATAAACATTACAGGTTGAGCGGTCAGAACAGGTGATGTTACTTTGTACACCGAGTGCAGTACAGGTGCAGTACAGGTGTAGTACAGGTGTAGTACTTTTCTGATCAGGTGTTACCTTGTACGTTGAGCGGAGGACAGTCCATCCCTCTCTTCTTCATCAGGTACCTGATGGTCTGCAGCTGGTTCATGATCTCGTTCTTCTGATCCTGAGCCACAGACTTCACACTGAGACAAAGACACAATGTGACACCACAAACTTCAAAACTACTCAAGAACTTTAAATCTGCACTGCGGAACCTTCCTGGTATAATTCTAACCTGGAAAAGTAAAAGTTTACCCCCTTGAATAGTCAAAAGTTTTTTTTTTATGTTATTGATTTGCATTCTCAGCAAAACAATAACATTAAAAAAAACCTTTTGACTATCAAGGGGATAAACTTTTACTTTTCCAAACAATGTTTCTAAGCAAATGACCCATGAGAGCTCATTTTCAAAAATTCTGTTTGAAATGAAGTTAATAGTAGATGTTTTTATTACTTTAAACTACTCAGAATATGACAAAGTTTCTAGGGTAAAAAAAATTGAAAAAATTGAAAAAAAAAAAAAAAAACTGCGTGGCAACCAAATTTGAGATTTTGGGGCCCACAGCACCCCCCTTGATAAAGACACACAATATTTGACAACAGATTAAGAATCTACAATAATACATGTTTTCATCTTCTTAGCTCTATTTTTATGAAGTTCTGGTCTCTCAAAAATGTTTATAAATTAAGGCTTCTGATAAAGTGGACATGGCCCCAAAATTTCCACGGGCCATAACTCAGGAACGACTGAAGGGATTGAGCTAAAATTTTAGATTTTTTCATTTGGTAATTTTAGAATTTTTTTCAAGGTTGTATGGAGGATTTTTGTTTTGTTTAAAATTGTCATTGAAAGTTTAAAATACCATTACAGAGACGCAGCAGCTTTTAATTATGATGACCGAAAAAAAAAGAAAGAATGAAAATCTATCAGTTGTGGACGTAGTGAGGCCAGATAAACATCAGCCAATAGAAAACGAGGCTCCCTCTTTTTCTATTGGCTGTTAGGTTGTCAGTCAAACTCCCTACATTTTTAGTGTAACTGACTCGTCGGCGCTCGGGGATTATGTGGTTTATGCGGCGGTTCTTTGAGGCTTTTTCAAACTGTAGCTTCCTTGCAATTCGCACAAAGTTTGTTGCGATGGCGGACGAGAATCCACGACCAGTTCGCCGCAAAAGAAAGTCCGAAGGGTCTAAAAACTGACGCGTCGGTCGCTAAAATATTTCTAGGCAGGTCACTTCAACAGTAATTCTGAACATGCACTGGATGTAAACAAATGTGATTTCTAGAGTAAAGAGGCGGGAGGAGGAGATGTTTCTACTGAGGAAGGTGGTGTCACACATGCACAACATTTTGAAAAAGGACGGTCGCTGTATTTCGCTTCCCTTAAAAAATCCTCTATACAACCTTTAACCTTTAACCCCACCTCATTTTGGTGTGTGCACAATAGCACTACATACCCAAATGCCATAGCTTATTAAAAGAAAACCTTAGAACCCACATGCTTGTGTGAGGCACCATTTTAAAGCTTAGGCCTTCTAGTTTCTGTAGATATGTACATGAAGACTGTGAGTGCTGCCTAACCTACAGTACAGTCAATTAAAATTGAAAAAAAATTGTATTTTTTTGCTTTGAAATTTTTTTTTTTTTAAATTAAAGGCCTTAGCTTGGGCATACTTCATTCTAGGCATTTGTGACTCACTACACTCATTGTTCAAGTTGTTGGCAACAACTGTGTAGAATTTCAGATCTCTAGGACAAAGGGTTTTGATGCTGTGAGCCTTTGTGTAAACAAAATGACAATTCGGCACAAGATTGCCAAATTTGTGCCAAAATAATAATAATAATAATATAATAATAATAATAATTGTTATTATTATAATACTAATTCTTCTGAGCTTTAGGCATGTTTTCTCAAGAAAAAAAAAACTAAAAGTAGCCAAAATTGTCCTCCAAGTGGAAGATCTGCCTTCTATAGCACCGCCCGCACTGCTCCCTGTCTCCCTCGCTCTTACGCTTATAAACACAGGGTCCGTTTCCAATACAATCTGAATGTCCCACCCACCGTTTGAAAGCTCTGGTGATAGGCTAAAACAATATGTCAATCACTTTCTGGAAGATCCAATGACTGAAGAGATTTCCCGTAAACAAACTGATGACACGTGCGTAAAGCCAGGAAGTAGGTGGGTGCGTTAGCGGCTTGTCCCACCTAAACCCCGGCACCGACAACAGCGGGGAGGGTCTCATTTTGAAGCTAAGAGTGTGAGGAAAACAAGCGTACCCAACAGTGCTAGCAAACCTGCTAGAAACGCAGTGGAAGAAGGAAGAGAAGAGAAACTTTTTTTCATATCATTGTATCCATCGATTCATACAGACGAGGGTTTTTTGGATTATTTCCCCACATGGAATTATTTTATGGAAAAAACAACTTGATATTCTTTTTCTGTGGATTATTACGGACTTATTGAGTACAACTTTTCATGGATTGAATGCGTTTTGGACCGACAGAACCGGCTCAAAGTTAAGAAACGCGTATTTTATTCTTTGATTATGATGTGAATTTTTAAGTTATAGCGTTTTGGGCTCGTTGTACAGCATAAAATGAATGATATGGTTGTTTTATTGAGAAATTAAGCTTTCAAACGATGTATGGCATGCCAGTAGTGAAAACAATAATGAATGGTGAAAATACAGAGTGAAAATTTTTTTTTGGAAAATCGCCCGCCGGCGGGCGGGTGGATGGTAAGTGGTTTTAAGCCAAATCTGAAATGGCTCACAGGGGAAACTCTTTGAAAACGACTCATTTCATATAAAGGGACTCATTTATCCACTACTAAAGCTCCCGTCTGTACGTTTATTAGATCTTTTTAGTCGTTTTTTTTAGAAGTTTAATTTTCTCCCTTAAATAAAAATCTGTGTAATCGTGAGCGTCTTCAGCACTGACCAGTTGGTGAGCGGGTCCAGCTGAGTGAGGATGGAGTTTAACATGCGCTCGGTCTGGGCCAGCCTCTGCTCCAGCTCGTTCAACTGGTTTTCTGCACACACACATTTTTCATTTTTATCGTCATGGTGATTAAACACACAATATTTAACAATCAAGATCCAAAAGCTGCATGTTTAAACCACACACCTGCCTCCACGGACTTCTTCGCCCCTTTGGCCAGTTTCTCCTTCTGGGCCTGGTCGTCCGCAGATTTTATCTACAAAACACGAGAAAACGTAAATGGACACGGCGACAGGAAGTGAACTGCTGCTGTCAGGCTTGTAATTTTGGTCTTAAAATGTTCACATTAACCCGCTCTACATGATCCTTTTTCCATTTTGATCCATTTATGCATCACATTCTATCCAATAAAGAAAGTAAGTAAACTACCGCTATCAGCCTTTAGCGGTAAATGAGCGCGTGGTAATTAATTATGTGCGTAAATGCCGATCATTCACACCACTATTCACGGCTCATTCAGGTCCAAAAACAGCCACTATAGTCACTTTACACTAGGCCAATGTAAGAGAAAACAGACTGTTTATGTGGGAGCTACAGCAGCTAAGAGGTAAACAATGATAAATGACCAAAAGTAGCTTCAAAACCGACACATTTGCAACACTCAGCCTCACACAGGCTCCTCTCAGATCATAAGTCTGAACTAATAAGGTTGTAGTTTTGTTTCTGGCCTAAACTGCACTGAAGTTCACTTTTATTTATAGTCAGTATGGTGGATCAGACACAAGAGCGTTTAAAGCCTCAGTGTTGTGCAGATGGATCCTGTAAACAAGCGCCTGTGAGTGACGTGACTCTGGAGGTGCGTTCAGGGGCAGTACGGTGTCACAGACACAGAGAAATTGTTCCTCAAAAAAATATTGATGCAGGGCCACATATTAGGACATTTATCTGTCTTTGGATTGGATTAAATGGACATAAAATAGAGAGTCTAAGGCCCCGTCCAAACTAGTTCATATTTGAGTCGTTTTCGTTGTGGGTGCAGTGTTCGTTCACACTAATCCGATGGAAAACGGCTCCAGAGACGGAACGATCTGGTGCCTCCAGCTCCCACGAATTCATCTGAATACAGATCTGATCCGGCACCGTGTGGACACCTGAAAACGCTGATACTCTGAGCTCTAGTTGTCGTCCTTATTGAACCACGTCACTCTGACTTGCTCCTTCCCAATTCACCGGGTTCGTGACATCGGTCATCTGACGCTATTGCGGAAAACAGTTTAAACAAAAGAGCATAGCTAGAACTAGGGATCGGCTTTTGAATAAATTGTCTTAATCGATCGTCGGGAGAATTAACGATCGATTATCGATTAATCATTAACGTTTTTATATTAAAATGATCATCATTATTATTTCTATCTGCACTACTAATCTGCATAAATAAATTCAACTTTACGACATATAAACATAACGACTCTAGAGCCACATCAGCCCGTTTGACATTATAATGTGTTTAATGCAGATTTGTTCAACTCTCACAGAAACAAAACCTAAAACCACATCACTAATTTGCATAAACTAAGTGAAAAAACAAACAAAAAATGTTTTCGGTGTCCTGATGAACTTTTTCCCACTGGACACAGAAACATATGTGCTGCTTTATACACTGTGCACATGGACTCACACTTGTCCCCAACGCAACGGAGAGCGTGGAATTTTTTGTACAAATCATCGTTAAATACACATTTGTGCTTCGGTTCGTTACAGACTGACCCACTGTTTGTGTCTCGCTCCTTCTGATGCAGAGAGACACATGTACACACCTGTTTGGTCACTCTACGCACAACAACCTACATTCGGTTTGTCGATTAAAATGAACGTAATTGATGAAATTATTAATGATCAATTATCGATTAATCGACTAATCATGCCCATCCATAGCTAGAATTGCCAGGCTGAAAACAATGTCTGGACGCAAATCGCTTTCGACACGGTGATACGGTGACTCGTTTCAATGTAAACGTGACCTAAGCTTTATAATGAGGTGTAACATGCCCACGTGGACTATGGCCCATACCGGCAAGATTTAGGCCGACAGCCGATATGTCTCCAAGTGCCCATATCGGCCCATAATATCAACCAACCGATATATCACTCAGGCTCTACTCTTAACTTGAGTAATTTCTTAATGGACCACTAACACTTTGCTCCTCCTGGTGACTGACTATGAAGCACAGGCTGCAGGACACAGACTTTTGTCCTGAGCGCTGTTACTCTCCTCAGACCGCTCTGACACAGACCTGCTGACCCTCCCTGACCTCTCCTCCTGTTAAACTGCACTGAGACCTGTGAATCTCTGGCCCCCCCCTCTGGTCAGCGGTGGTTTTACCTTGAGAAACTTGTACGCGGCGAACACTCCGACCCCGATGGCGTACAGCGGCATCAGCGTGAACACGTAGCCTTTGTTGCTGTTGCTCTTGTACTTGTCTGTCTTCAGTTCCTGCTCCATCAGCTTCTTCATGTTCTGGATGTTTTCCGCAGACTGAGCTCCGGGAGAGTTCATGTGGATCGGATTCCCTCTCACTGCCCCCGGGCCTGGACCTAAAGGGGCAGAGGGGCAAATATCAGAACTTCACCATCACAAGGACTTTTATTGTTTTAATAAAAAGTTAATACACATTTTTCTTAAAGATCCTATATTACTCAGAATTGTCGTGTGGGAGCATGGAGGACGTACGCTTCAGAATCTTACAGGGTGACAGTCTGACCCACAGGTTGGCTGGTGTGAGTCCAGCTCCCACAGATAAATGCTGTTGTTGTGTCCTTGGGCAAGACACTTCAGCCACCTGGCTCCCAGTGTCTGTGTACTCTGGTGTGCGAATGTGTGAGTGGTTTCTTGTTGTAAAGAGCTTTGAGTCATGAAGGTGGAAAAGTGCTGAATGAAAACGTGACCATTTAACATTTACAGCGAACCATAAGGAGGGTTTGAATAAGATCCAGGAGAAATCTAGTCAGACCGGCGCCACCTAGTGTCTCCGCTCAATTTCATTTCTCTCCAGCGACTAGATCAGGAATCGGAAAACACTAGATCAGGAGAGTCAAACTCAAATTCACAGAGGCCAAAAATAAAACTGAGACTAAATCATGGGCCAAACTAAAGATTTATTTAAAAATTTCTAACATCATCTGCATGTTTTCTCTTCTTTCAAGATATGTAATATTAAACATTTTCTTTTTAAAATAAATGTTTAATAATAGTTTTGCTTAAACATTGAATCCAGAAAAAGCAGAATATAAAATAATAACATTTTAAATAAATAATGCCTCTATAGTCTGTAGCTGACGACAGCTCTAATACAGATTTGATATGATCTTGCGGGTCAAATATAATTATATTGCATGCCAAATTTGGCCCCTGGGCCTGAGTTTGACATGTCTGCACAAGACAGTTCGCAAAAACCCTGGAAGTATAAGTTCAGGCACCAGCCAATCAGAGAAGAGACAGACATTCAGTGTTGTTAACAATTCCAGAGATCGAGGATTTAAAGCCGGAACAAAGAGAATGTTTGGTGAATTTTATCAAGGGGAAAGACGTTATTGTCCTTCTTCCTACGGGGTTTGGGAAAAGCTTAATATACCAGTTAGTCCCGTTAGTGGAGCAATACATACATCACGACCAAACAGCAGCGATTGATTAAATAAAAAAAGTACCCGCCTACTGTCAAGCGAACGAATCCTAATGCTGCGAGGTCACACGGTTTCTACGAAGTGAAACTGGCAGATGAATCAGGCTAGAAGAGATCCCTAAATTACTCAAACATGCATACTCAGGCATGTTTTTGATGCGGGAATAATGTAGAAATCTCCAGAAAGTCGATTTGGCATAATACTCCCTTTTTAACAGTGAGCTGGAGGACAGGTCAGAATGGAAGAGAATTAATACTTGGTTTTACAACAAAATGCAGATTATTTACCCTGGATTATGTCTAAAAGGCAAATGTTACTCTATTTTTTATTTATTTTTTAATGGCTCCTCTCGATGTGAAGGAGCAGTGGCTCTACCCCAAGCTCCTCCTGTGTGACTGAACTCCTCACCCTGTCTCTAAGGCAGGAGACTCCAAGCTTTTTCCTCCTACCTACCTTTACAAAAAGAAAATGCCAAAGAGCTATCATATTTTTCAGACTATAAGTCGCACTTTTTTCATGGTTTGGGTGTGTCCCGTGACTTATATATTAAAATGTTGACAGTGAAGCGTGGAAAGGCTCTAGTCTTGTGTGTCATTATCTGCTGCTCCTGTTCCTCCTGTACCACTGTCACTGTCTCTACTGCACATGTCTCCTGCAGAAAGTCGTGAAATATTCAGACGAAAACGATAATCGAGCAGCAGAAAGAAAGTTTTGGAGTGAGCGAGAAACTTGTGAGGGACTGGAGGAAAGTGGGGATGGAGAACACAAGCTTCACAGGAACCAGGAGGATGCATCATGAAACTTTCCTGAAGTCACTGGATGGATGGACAAAGTCTGGACTTCAGTGACACTGAAACCATCCTGTCGGGATTCAGAAAGACCCGAATAATTCTAACTGGAACTGATGCTGAGTCTGACGACAGCGACACAGAAGAGGAAGCGGCGTCTGTTTACCTCCGGAGGTCGAGGTCGAGTTGTTCAGAAGTGACACCGAGGATGAAGAATTGAATGGATTTAGTGATTTGGAGTGAGATGGAGAAATCCGTGTATCGTTTGTTCATTCGTTTTTCAATATAAAATCAAAAATAAGAAAACAAAACAAAAAAAAACAGTTTTCTTCATTATTTGTCTCTAAAACCAAAATGAAAAAAACAGATAATGATTTGTTTTTTCAGTTTTTGATTTTGTGTTTAAATGAAGAATGGAAAAAAAACAGATAACAGCCATTTCCCGTTTATGCTGGACTTTTTGCTCCGGGACCAGACCGGAACCAGACTGGGACTGAGACCGGGACCAGACCGGGACCATAGCAGGACTGAGACCGAGACCAGACCAGGACCAGACTGGGACCAAACCGGGACCAGACCGGAGTCTCAGAGCCCACAGCAGGGCCAGAGCTTGAAGCTGAGGCTCAGACCCCACGGAGGCTCGGAGTCAAAGCTCGGAGTCCACTCTGGTACCGGTCTGGTCCCGGTTTGGTCCCGGTCTGGTCCCAGTCTGGTCCCGGTCTGGTCCCGGTCTGGTCCCGGTCTGGTCCCGGACCTGGATCAGTCCTGATTCAGTCCGTATGCAGCGCAAAAGTTCCGCATCGCAGTCACAGAAGTCATGAAAACGGGAAACGGTCGTTATCCATTTTTCCCATTCTTCATTTAAAAACAAAATCGAAAACTGAAAAAACTAATCATTATCCGTTTTTTCATTTTGGTTTTGGAGACAAATAATGAAGAAAACTGTTGTTTTTTTCATTTTCTTATTTTTGGTTTTATATTGAAAAACAAATGAATGAATGATACATGGATTTGGAGAGTTTGTTAAACTTGTTCTGTTCTGTTGTTTATGTTATAGTTTATCTGAAGAACTGTTCATATGTGACGTTAACAGTCTGTTGTTCTCTGTTCTGTTGTTTTTACTAGAACTTGACTTCCTGGTTCCTGGTCTTTGGTTTTATGAAATACTTTACGACTTATAGACCGAGAAATACAATCGTAAAAGAGCGAGTCTTTTGAACGGCTCTTTGAAACGAACAGATCCAAAAGATTCGGATCCCATAAAAGAGCCGAAAATCCCGACTCTAACCCACAGCCAATCTTCTTTCACTTTTCAAGGATTCACTTTTCAAAATAAATAAATACATCTGAATCTAAAATCAAGCCCTAAAGAAACTACGTGCTGCCAGGAGCTTAACTCTTACGACACCAGAGGATAATTTGTCTATGGAAATGATCGGGTTTTGACGAGGCGCGACCGATTTGAATAAACTGAAACCTTCTCAACCATGTGTTCTTTCATCAGCCTCCAGACTCGACGAAACACAAATGTGCACGAGGCTCAGAAACCCGTTTTAAATGTGATTTAGTGTCGGGTGACAGCGCCGCAGCCCTGGTGTCTGTTTAATTGAGACGAGAGCAGAGAAAAGACTTTTGTGACGACGTTTATTCAGCAGCGTTTGACAAAAAGAACAGAACAATGGACCTGCAGTTGTTGTATAAATGATCAAATATGTACTGGGCATTTTGCTTTGGACGAGTTCTCATGAAGATACCAGAGAGACAAAAAAAAAAAAATGAACTTGCAGCAGTGAAATTAAAATTTTAAAAAATCTGAGGTTTCCTGTTGAAAAATGGTCTTGATCTTTAATAAAACAAATACAAGATCGCCAAGTTGTATAAATTTGTCATTTTGATTTGAATTTTTTTTCTATTGTAGACACGTTTTTATGTTTTTATAAATTAAAGTTCTGCTACAACACTAATAAAAAAAACTCCTGTGTTATTGGAGATGGGCGTTACAGAACATTTCTCGTCTGAAAACAAAAACAAGCACTTAAAGCTTAAAGAGCTCATTAGTCTGGTGGTTTTTAGAGGAAGGAACAGTTCTAACAGAGATAATGGACGAGGCTCTAATTCACGGGTGTCGAACATACGGACCAGGGGCCAAATCCGGCCCTCCAAGACCTTTAATCTGGCCCTCGGCTGATTTTCTACTAAAATAATTTAATTATATTTTCTATTAAAATACTGTTAATTTTCTGTGCTGTTTAGCAGAGCAGCGTCTCCAGCGTCTCTGTACGTGGCCCCTCCCACCAGAGCAGCACAAATGAAGACTTGTCTCTTTCCAAACGCTCTTAAAGGACGATCGTTTTGACTGTTGACCGTGACACCCTCATCAGAAAAATGTCAACATGAGAAAAGTGGAGCCGAGTGCAGGATTTTACAACAAAAATTGACTTATTCCTGTTTGCAAACAAGTTCATGTTAAAACATTGTGTTGAAATTGCATTTTTCTTAAAGTTTCAGGTTGTTCATAATATTATAATATTTTGTTAAAGAAAGAGTTCATCAATTAAAAAAGATTTCTGTAATAGATTTGTGTTTCTCTGCCCAAATATTTGAACTTACTGCTGTTTTGGGGGTTTGAGTGAGTTTTCTGTGTAGTGTGTGTAGACCAGGCATGTCCAAACTGAAAATGCAGCCCTCAGACAATTTTTTCTTGGCCCTCAGGCTTCCAGGTGAATTGGCCCAATTAAATTTTTTTTTTTTTTTTTTTGCAAGTTTTTTGAAAATTTACCTGTTGATACAACTGCCACACTGTACACACTTACACATCATTGTACACATACACACTGTACACACTGTACACACTGTACACACTGACACACTGTACACACTGTACACACTGTACACACTGTACACACTGTACACACTGTACACACTGTACACACTGTACACACTGTACACACTGTACACACTGCACACTGTACACACTGTACACACTGTACACACTGTACACACTGTACACACTGTACACACTGTACACACTGTACACACTGTACACACTGTACACACTGTACACACTGTACACACTACACACTGTACACACACTGTACACACTGTACACACTGTACACACTGTACACACTGTACACACTGTACACACTGTACACACTGTACACACTGTACACACTGTACACACTGTACACACTGTACACACTGTACACACTGTACACACTGTACACACTGTACACACTGTACACACTGTACACACTGTACACACTGTACACACTGTACACACTGTACACACTGTACACACTGTACACACTGTACACACACTACACACTGTACACACTGTACACACTGTACACACTGTACACACTGTACACACTGTACACACTGTACACACTGTACACTGTACACACTGTACACACTGTACACACTGTACACACTGTACACACTGTACACACTGTACACACTGTACACACTGTACACACTGTACACACTGTACACTGTACACACTGTACACACTGTACTGTACACTGTACACACTGTACACTGTACACTGTACACACTGTACACACACACACTGTACACACTGTACACACTGTACACACTGTACACACTGTACACACTGTACACACTGTACACACTGTACACACTGTACACACTGTACACACTGTACACACTGTACACACTGTACACACTGTACACACTGTACACACACTACACACTGTACACACTGTACACACTGTACACACTGTACACACTGTACACACTGTACACACTGTACACACTGTACACACTGTACACACTGTACACACTGTACACACTGTACACACTGTACACACTGTACACACTGTACACACTGTACACACTGTACACACTGTACACACACTGTACACACACACACACACACACTGCTACACACTGTACACACACACTGTACACACACACACACTACACACTACACACTACACACTACACACGCTACACACTGTACACACTGTACACACTGTACACACTGTACACACTGTACACACTGTACACACTACACACGCTACACACACACGCTACACACACACACACACACACTGTACACACTGTACACACGCTACACACGCTGTACACACTGTACACACTACACACTACACACTACACACTGTACACACTGTACACACTGTACACACGCTACACACTGTACACACTGTACACACGCTGTACACACGCTACACACACTGTACACACGCTACACACGCTACATCCACACGACAACCAAGCTACATGTGCATCTGCAACAAGTGCATCTTCAGAGCCTCTGGAAATATAATAACTCCACAGGATGTGTGGAGGGTGCAGGATATCACCACACACCGCAGTGTGGAGCCGCTGTACCACACCACAGGAGAGAAACAGCCCTACTAGGGATGTGGAACAATATTGAAATATCAATATATTTATATCAATATATCGAATAATTTAATGTGATGATAAATTATCGATTTTCTGGGCTACTGTATCGATATACGAAACAATACTGCTGCTGATATATTTTTATAAATTATTTTGTTACAGCTACAGTTTTGTTGCTTGTTTAGAGGAAGGAAACTTGTTTATGCGACACATTTGACATTTTCACTGTTTTGATGATTAAAATGTTTGTGTTTCATTTGAACTTTGCACAAGAACTGGTTTAACAAAGACTTTTAGAATCACAGCCACGATTTAGCCATGATTTTTATTGGACTGTATCGAATCGATTTGAAATATATCATATCGAATCGAAAGCTCACTGTATCGAGGTATGTAACGTATCATGACCAGTGTATCGAGGTATGTAATGTATCATGACCAGTGTATCGAGGTATGTAACGTATCGGCACCCAGCCCTGGTTTAGATCTCTTTAAACATGCTCAGAAACGGCATTTTTGCGTTAAATTTCCTTCTATCAGATGCTGGAGCTTCCGAACCTGCAGTTTTTAACGTCAGTGTGCGTGCCACAAATGTGCAACCATCACCGTTGGTACTGACCCAGAAAAAAATCGCTAAATTTGACAGAAAAACACTTTTGCGCCAGCTGTGCCGTATGTACCTTTTCTGCTGTAGCGGGAGTCCAGACGCGCATCTTTGGCCCCGGTTCCTCCTCCGCCGCCTCCGCCGACCCCGAACATCCTGGGCAGAACCACGAACGTGAACAGCACCGCGGTGAACGCCAGAGCGACCTGCTGCGACGCGGACAGCACCATGATCCGTGCGTAACGAGCCGAACGCGGGCGCACGGGCGGAGAGGACAGAGCAGCTGCGCCAAAATGTGCCAAATGTGCCGAAATGCGTCGCTTATGCCGATGTTTTTACGCACGGAGGAGGAGGAGGCGGGCGCACGGGCTGCTTCTGCTGCTGCACCACAACAACACAGACGAGAGCAGGATATCCGGGGCACGGCTTTTCACAATAAAAGACAACGTGTTCCGTTTTTTTTTTTTTTTTTTTTTTTTTTTTTGTATATTTTGTTTATAAAATTTAGTGCTGTCAAACGATAATTTTTTTTAGATTAATTATGATCTGTAATTAATTAATCTAATTAATCTATTTTTAATCTCACCTAAAAATTGCTGAGAAAAACTTCAATTTGAGGTATTTTCATTTGAATTCATTATTACATTATTTTCATACTATCATTAACGTTTTTATATAATAAGTATCATTATTATTACTATTACTAATCTGCATAAATAAATTCAACTTTACAACATATAAACCATCACCACTCTAGAGCCACATCAGCTGTTTGACGTTATAATGTGTTTAATGCACATTTGTGTAAGTCTCACAGAAACAAAACTTAAAACCGCATGGCTCATTTGCATAAACTAAGCGAAGAAAAGAAAAAACAAAACGCTCTTGTGCGCTGATGCAGTTCAGCTTCTGTTGGACTCAAGGACACGACTCAGTGGAATAGGCGAGTTTCAGCTGACGTCATTGTTATTAAAAGCCCGCGTTGCTGCTGGGAAATATTTTGGTCGGAGGCAAGAAACACGGTAGCGTCAAACACAGTGCGTAAACCTCGCGTATTTATCCCCGATAATGGTAAATTCCTGCTGCATTATCGGACGCACAAATAGAAGCACAGGAGAAGGAAAATGTCTTTTTCGTATTCTGAGTGAAAAGAACCTCTAACGGCGAATTAAACGACTTTCAAACATCCGCAGAGCAAACGTAGAAGATCCTAACAAACCGTGGACTCCAACAAGTTCAACAACACATCGAGACTCTTGGAGGTTTTCATCTTTTCTGCTGTGAATGGCCCAGGAGTTTCCACCAAGTCATTGTGGATATCACCAAAGTGAATATTTGTCCAGGTAGTTGGCGATTCCGACCAGAAATTTGGTTTGGTCCACCTTTTGTCGGGGTTGAAAAGGGTGATTTGTCGTCCATCGATGCTTATGACCAATTTCTGGTCAAATGGTCTTGGGTCCTCTGCCGTTAGACTGGATAAATAACCAGGATCAATACCCTTTACGTGCTTTCTCGCTCCATCCGTCATGTTGAATTAGTGTTTTATCAACAATGAAACTCACCTATATGAGTGTTCTTTCTGTGACAGAGGGATGTTGATGCTGATGGTGAGTCTGTTTTCAGAGTTCAGACGTGTGCAGGTTTATCGCAGATGCGGCAAGAACGGGAATGAAAATTACAATTCTTTGCGGGAGTGAGCGGAGCAGGACTGCACAGTGCGGGACATAAAAACAGATTTTATAATAAGGCGACTCGCGTACAGAAACAGTAAAGTTAGAGATTCAAAATAAGATTAACGCGATTAAAAACCATAACAAGCTAAATATGTAATTAATTCATCACAATTAACGCGATAATTTGACACGCCTAATAATAAAATTACCCTGTTATTGGTCTAACTTAGTCTCGTTATATCAGGGGTGTCAAACTAAAATTCACTAAACTCCAATCTTTTCTAAAGCTTGAGGAAAGGCGACACCTGAGGCTCTCTAAGTTCATGTAAATAAAAGGTTTTGGAGCATAATTATAATCACATCACTTTTTCTTGTTCTTGTTTTTCAGTTATTCTGACATAATTCCACAGAGCTTGAGTTTATTTTGCCTTTACCTTTATCCTTTTGTCAGAGCTTCATCTGAAACCAATTCATTCATAAATACAGCAAAATAATAATAATAATAATAATAATAATAATAATAATAATAAATAATAATAAAAATAATTCATGTATGTGTCCAGAGTTAAATGTTTAAACTTGTTTTAAAAATGGAAGAGAGTGGTGCACAGTTTTAGGTTTTCTTCTGGCCTGAGCAGCTCGATTATGGAAAAAAATCATTATCAGGATTATTTTGGTCAATAATGAAATCACGATTATTCAGACGATGCATTTATTCAGCATTTCTGAATTAAAAAAAATAAAATAAAATAAAAAATCATTATTGATAATTTACTTTGCAAAACTTTCAAATTGAAAGTAAATTTATTAAATAAAACATGTATTAAACAAAAACGTTCTTTTATTATAGTGTACTTTCTGGCTAAACGTTTACACACTGTGACTGACATTTAGAGGTTATGAATAATGATGGGCGTCATTATTGTTATTATAGATCCTTGGGAATAATATTAGAGCATTTATTTTGAAAGGACAATTCACCAAACAGGAAGTACTTTCTAAGAGCTGAATTTACGTCAAATGCAGGAACTTGACGTGTGTTTAGAACGATCTAGACTCATACTGAAGGGTGACTACTACTACTACTACTACTACTACTACTACTACTACTGCGGCATGGTGGCTGAGTGGCTAGCACTCATGCCTCACAGCAAGAAGGTTCTGGGTTTGATCCCCGGGTCGCCCAGGCCTTTCTGTGTGGAGTTTGCATGTTTCTCCCCGTGGTTTCCTCCATCAACCCAAAACATGCTCCATACAGTAGGTCTCCATAAACAGTTGATAGTCAAAGTCAGTTAAATACAATCTATTCAGTCATTGTGTCCTTAGGCAAGACACTTTGCCTAGTATGAAAGTGGGGTGTGAGTGATGGTGGTGGTCAGAGGGACCAATGGCGCCGAGTGGCATGGCAGCTGCGCTTCTGTCAGTGTGCCCCAGGGCAGCTGTGGCTACAATAGTAGCTTATCATCACCAGGTATAGAGTGAATGAATAATGCTGAATAAAGTGTAAAGTGTCTTTAGGGACAGAAAATGTCTCTGAAAGCGCTATATAAATAAAGACTTACTTACTACTACTACAACAGTTTGAGCAGCCTGACTGATGTAGAGTTTATCTGGATCACATGAACTGTGGGCAGTAAAGCTCCAAATGAAATACTTCTGAATTCAGCAGCACATTTCTTTTTGATAACAGAGCTCCACATGTGACCGTAAATAAACTCAAAGGAGGAATTCTGGTGTTCTATATATATATATAATATATTATATATAAAATTATATAATATATATAAAATTTAACTACATTCAGAAGTGTGTCAGCATCTGCAGCTTTGCAGGTTAAAGAAACTGTATGTCACATTTTGATTTTAAATTCCATCATGACAAAACTGCGTCCCCAGATACGAGGTGAACAACTTCAAATCAAATATAACTTTTACTGATAACAACTGTAATACTGGTTTATGCCCTTTCAACACTGAAATCCAGTTGGTTTAAACCTAAAACACCTCTCTCTGATCTGGTTGGTCACTTCCTAAACCTCCTCTCCTGCACCAGCCTTGAGTCAGTGCTAGTGCAGCCTCTGCAGCTCAGAGGGAATTCTGGAGGTTCTGAGCTTCACATGAGGCCTGAACATAAAGTGAGAGGGAGACACATGCAGGACGTGTTCTCTGGAGACACAAGTGTCCATGTTTCCATTTCTACCCACTGCAGGAGAGAGACCACCTCATGGACTGGGACACCGCTGAGGTCAAAGGTCACAGGCCCAGAGAGCAGTAGGTCCCACCAGGATCAGGGAGGCCATCGAGGTCTGGAAACCTGGATGAGGGACATGCCAGCTCTGTCACATGTGGGATTCAGATCTGAAGAAGTAAAACTGCAGATGGCGCTGTCGTCCTACTGCTCTGAATGTAAAGACAAACACATCGCAGAGACATGACACTCAGCAGAGTGCAGCTCAAACTCTGAAGATACAAAAAAAACACAGATTTTTAGGGGGAAAGGTGTATATATCTATCTATCTATCTATATATAGATAGATAGATAGATATAGAGATATATATAGAGATAGAGATAGATATAGATATAGATATATATAGATATAGATATGTTTATATGATCCTGTGGGACTTTCAGATACAGACTGACAGGAAGGTGATGGACCAACCAGACATAGTGGTGGTGGATAAGAAACAGAGCAGAGCCGTGGTGGTGAACATCACAACACCAAGAGATGGTGATATCAGAAAAAAGGAACATGAGAAACTAGAGAAATACCAGGGGCTCAAGGAGGAGCTGGAGAGAGCCTGGAAAGTGAAGACATCAGTGGTGCCTGTGGTGATCGGACACTCGGGGCTGTAACCCTCAAACTGGAAGAAACTACAACAGATACAGGGAAAAACAACAAAACATCTCAATCCAGAAAAGTGCAGGACTGGAACAGCAAAGATACTGAGAAGAACTCTCAGACTCCCAGACCTCTGGTAGACGACCCGAGCTGGACGAGGGTGAGAGACCAACCACCGTGGAAGGTGAGAAACACATTATTTATTATATATATTAGGGTTGGGCAAAAATAAAATATATTAATCTCTGATATTTGTATTATCTGTAAACCTAAATACACTTATCCTTGACAGTGATGTTACACACAGAAGGTTGATCTCAGCTTTAAGAGGAAACAGCTCACACTTCCATAAATTTAGGAAGAGACCCGACGCTTTGGAAAAAAAATATATTATTTGAAGTGAATTAGCAACCTGTCCAGAGGAATATTACACTGTTGTCTGCCAGTTGATTATTAAGAAAATAAGTCTAATTTTCCAAGACAGTGAAATATGAAGGGGTGTTTGATGATGTCAGAAGCCTTAAAGAAGTCGAGAAAAAAAAAAAAAAAACTTTCTTCCCCAATAACAAATCACATCAAAAACGAATCTGATTTGAAATGCATTTGTGTTTCATGAAACCACATTGATTTTATCTGTTATTGTACGTGGGACCTTCTTGAAACGACCAGATGAAACTACAGCAAAAACCAAACCGAGTCTACATCTGGACTAAACTGGACTCAAACCAGGACCAAACCAGAACAAGTGTGAACACAACACACCAAAAGAGAAATTAAATCATATTAGACGGGACGATAGGATTCTTTCTGTTCTGTTCTTCCTGTCTGGTTTGGTCTTGGCATTCCATAAATATTTTCCATTTGTCCTCTGATTATACTCGGGTCTTTCTTTGCAGTTTCTTGTTTAATTTAACCAGCAGAGGGCGACATACGCATGTGAGATGAACCACATAATGCTGAGGAACTGTCACATTGACAGACCATCTGATTTGTGACTTAGTCTTTATACTCAGACGGACAAAAGTATAAAATAACTTTAAATAACTTGCAAATGATTTATATTTTAGCAGGACAGGCATGAGGTAGTATAAATATATAACCACAACGACACAGACAAATATAAGTTCTGAACAGTTCATCATTTCATTCAATATAAAACAATATTTATCCCAGTCTAACTTGAGTCACAAAATGTCGTTCAGTTTAATTATTATAAGACATAATATAAGATCTTGTCATGACGTCATAGGAAAGGTTTCAACAGTATTAAAATGTGGCAACATGGAAAAGGATTTTGTAAATTCTTTGTTTGCTTCAAAAGGAGTAAATATAATTATAATAATATGTTCCTGGCCTTCCTCTAATTATGATATTATATATTATAAATGTAAAAATATGGTAAATAGTGATGATTTTCTATGTCCAATAACAACTCAAATGACTTTACATCAACAAGAAACTTCTAGTGCAGCAGATTAATTGTGTATTTCAAGAGAATCGTTCAAATTGGTATAAAAGCATGACATTTGGCACAGATACAGATGTAAGGGTCACTTTTTAGGACAAAGCTGTTGGCCACCCAAAAATTCAAAATGGCGGCCATTTTTTCAAGATGTCCCTTATTTCTGTCAAATGCTCAATATGTCGATCATCAAACTGTGATGTAGGCATGACGTTTTGTGAAAATACTTTTACTTACTTACTTAATTAATACTATTTTACTTTAATACTTTTGGAGAATGGTGCTTGTCCCTCAAAAAATCAAGATGACAACCATTTTTCAAGATGGCCGCCATTTCTCTTAAATCCTTACATCAGTTTATCAAACGGTGACGCTGTCATCAAGATTGGTACAAACATTCTTCAAGGAAAATTCTCATGGAAAAAGGTTTGTGCCACTCAAGAATTAAAGATGGTCACTATTTTCCAGATGGATTTGACATGTCGGTTCTACAGGAACAGTGGAAACCTTTAAAAATGGTGCATGTCTTGAATTTGTGACAAGCATCTTTTTCCATCATCATGTCCTTTAGTGCAGGAGTGTCAAACTCATTTTGGTCCGGGGGTCGTATCCAACCGACTTTGATCCCAACGGATCAGAAAACTCATGTCATATAAACCCCAAAAATAACAATAAGTTCAAATATTTGTGCAGACAAACACAAATCTATTACAGAAATATTTTTTAATGGATGAACTCTTTCTTTTACAAAATATTATAATATTATGAACAACCTGAAACTTTAAGAAAAATGTAATTTCAACACAATTTTTAACATTAACTTGTTTGTAAATAGGAATGAGTCAATTTTTTTTAAAATCCTGCACTCGCTCACTTTTCTCATGTTGACATTTTTCTGATGAGGGTGTCACGGTCAACAGTCAAAACGATCGTCCTTTAAGAGCGTTTGGAAAGAGACAAGTCTTCATTTGTGCTGCTCTGGTGGGAGGGGCCACGTACAGAGACACTGGAGACGCTGATGTGATAAACACCACAGAAAATTAACAAGATTTTAATAGAAAATATAATTAAAATATTTTAGTTGAAAATCAGTCGAGGGCCAGATTAAAGGTCTTGGAGGGCCGGATCTGGCCCCCGGGCCGTATGTTTGACACCCGTGGTTTAGAGAGTATTTATATTAAATGTTTTGCTTGGATCACTTTTGAATAATTTATATAATAACCATTTAATAGCAATGGCAGCCATCGTGAAAAATGTCCGTCATATTGAGTTTTTGAGTGGCCAACGCCTTTTTCCAAAATAGTGGCAACTAGAAAACATCTGTGCCAAATTTCATGCTTTTATACCAAAGTGAATGATTTTTTTTACTTATCTGCTGCACTTTTCACAAACACATTCATCCAACAGTGTACACAGACAATGCTGCACTATGTAACTTTTCTGGTGGATGTTCTCCACTTGTTTCCGTGGAGATGGAGGGTCTGGAATGTCCTGATATGAGTGAATACTGCATTTATTCAATCACAGGTGTTTTACCACTACTACTACATACTGTAAAACATTAACTCTTACTGTGAGTAGACTCGCCTCTCCACAGATCTGATGTGCAACTCAACACAGAACAATAAAAATAAAAAAGCATAAAAATAACATACAAAAAGAGACACAGATAAAAGACAGTCAGATCAATTAACAGAATAATTAAAATAGGATAAAAAATAATAATTTATAATAATAAATGAATAACTAAAATAAAATAAAGAAATATACAAATAAAGGAACAAAAAGAACAATAAAAAAAAGAAGTAATTTAAAAAAAGAGAACAGATAAATAAAATACAGTCAGATCAATTAATCAGAATAATTAAAATAGGATAAAAAATAATAATTTTATAATAATAATGAATAACAAAATAAAATAAAGAAATATCAAATAAAAAGGAACGATAAAAGTTTGAAGTTTTTTTTTTTGATTCAGTTTGTTAGTTGTTTTACTTTCAGTTTGTTTTTTTGTTTGTTTTTCCTTGTGTTGAATGTTTTGCGTGGAATCTTGTAGAAGATATTGTATTTGTTCTCCAGCTGGATTCTGTCTTTCTGTCTTTTGCTGGTAGTTGTCTTATCTTAGTTTGTGTGGCGAGTCGTTTTAACATTTAAATGTTAAGCTGCATGTGTATTGCAGATATTTCTCTCTCAGTTTTGCCTAGTCAAAAAGAACATTTTGGATATTCACAACGACATTCTTCTCAGGGCAAATGACGTCACCTTTGACATTCATTTGTATGAGTTTATAATTATTACTGACATCCACAATTCATTTATGAATATCCACAATGTAAGTTACAGATATCTGCAACTGAATTATAGATATCTGTAATTCCAGTTTGAGATTCTACTATTTGATTGTGACTAGTCATAACTCAAGTTCAAGGTCTGTTTAATTCACCTCAGCTGAAGATATCTACATGTTCCTTTACAGATATTTTAAATTAAGTTTTGACTAGGCCAAATGATGTTGTAGAAATGTCTAAGTGGAATTACAACTAGTCAGAATAATGTTGTAAATATCTCAGACTGGAGTTTGGAATAGTCATAATTTAGTTTTAAATATCTCTTGTGTCTTGTAATGAATTTTGATTAGAGATCTGAAATTGGAGATATCCATAAATTTCATTGTGCCTCGTCAAAATATAATTACAGATATCCTGAACCTGGAGTTTTGACGAGGTGAAATGACGTTGCAGAGATCTGTATGCAAATGATCTCACTTTAGGCAGGAGCGGAGCATTTGGCACCTGCAGCTGTTAACAGGAAGTTCATTTATCAGTGGGCTGTTTTTGTTAAGGGACTCTAGTGAAATATTTGTTAAAAATGATATTAACGACAAAAAACAATTTTAACACTGACGGTTGTTTAACAAATGGCTTTAGACGGATTGTTGCTCTGCGAGTCGCCCGAGACAACCTGGTGCTTTCTGTGTCACGATGTCATAATGACGTTTAAGATTTCTTTAACTTTCAATCTGCCTTGTCAAAACTGAATAACAAATATCTGCAATTGTCATTTGTGATGTGTGATGAGTTGAATGTCGTTTTCAGTGATGTAATTTTGTCTAGTCAAACTGAGTTGCAGATATCTCTAACTGTCCTTCACCAAGTCAAAATTTACATTACAGACTCTCAAATGACATTTCCCACCATCCAAAATTAAATTACACCGAGTCGTAAAGACGTTGTTGATATCAACAATTTTAATTCTGGAAAGTCAAACTTAACATATAAATGTTAAAATGGCTTGTCATAAGTATGTGGTTTTAGTATCACTACAATCTGTTCCAGAGTCTGTTCCAGAAGGACGGAGGAGCTTCCATTTCTATGATCACCTCCTTTCCCACACTGAAGCACTTTGCCCATTCTTCTCTGTCCATGTGTTCATCCAGTTTACTCTGCAGCTTCTCTTTGACCTTCTTCCTCAGTTCATCAGAAAGAACCTTCTCCTCCTCTTCCAAAATTATCTCTTGCCAGTCCCCTCTTTGTGTGCACTCTGAGGTGTTATGGACACATGATGCAACAAATGCCAAAGAGAATAAAACCAGGAGAAAAGACAGACCGATCACCTGAAAGAGAAGATAATAACAAACAATAACAGCAGCTCTTCACATAAAAACTTAAGCTCTAGAGTTGTTCTGATATCATTTTTTTTTAATCCAATCCGATACTTGGCCTTGGTGTACTCGCCGATACCGATACCAGTCCGATACCACATGGTGAGACGTGCATAAGAGCAAAAAATAAATCTTCTAAAAGGCTTTTTTTTTATTAGTAAGAATAAATTAGATTTTAAAGGTCAAAGTATTAGTCAAATGTATAATGGTCTTGACTATAAGTTGTGCTGCTTTAAGTGTTTACACTTTTCTTCTTCATCACTTTCTACCACAGCGCAGAGATTAAGAAAACAATGAGGCCTGTAAAAAGACGTTCATCCTCAGAGCACATGGTTAATTATGCAGAGGAAACAAAGTCCATATTAGTGCTGTTCTCCAGCTGGACTCCCTGTAACTTTATAGTTATTTTACTAAGTTGAGCGTCGACACTAAAGGCTAAATGAAGGTATCAAAGAGGAAACACAAATGTCTTTCTGTTATTATTAGTGTGTTTTAAATGTTTACAGAACCTCCACAGTCTGTGTTTAACCTGCTCTGTGCGTTAGTGGAAGCACAGAGAGACTCACCCTGGATACATCTTTGATGTCTTTGAGAATGTCTCGCTCTTCGTCCGTGCGCTGGCTTTCGTTCTTACAGGAGATGTTGTGGTGTGAGTGGTCCAAGCAGCAGACGCTCCAGTCACCGTCTATGAGAACTGAGACGGGCCAAATACAACTCACAAAAATCGCACTGCACAAATGTGAACATAAGAAACAGAAGCAGCCAATGGAGCGACTTCGACAGCCCTTCTGAAAGACTCTGTCCATCCACAGCTGAGCCATCAGGATTATTAAAAATGGCAGAAGCATGTACACAGGACAGTCTCGAGCTAGATTCTTGCAGGTGCAGATCAAATCTTTCCTCAAAGAGGAGGTGGTAGCTGAAAGCCAGGATGACCACTACATACAAATTTATCCTCTGTAGAACATGTTTGACCAGTTGTCTCCATGGAGACGGAGGGCCTGGAATGTCCTGATATGAATGAATGCTGCATTTATTCAATCGCAGGTGTTTTACCACTACTACTATATATTATACAACTTTAAATCTTACTATGAGTAGACTCGCCTTTCCACAGATCTGATGTGCAGGTTGCCCTGGTGACATCAGTAACCCACTCTTCTTTATCTCCTTTTAGGCCTACGCAATTTATGCTTTACAAATGGGCAAATTATCATACGGCCGGTAGACTGGACGGCCTCATTGCCAGTCCGCCCATGCTTGTGTTGAATGTTTTGCAAATAATCTTGTAGATGACGTTGCACTTGTTCTCCAGCTGGATTCTGTCCTTGGGGTGTGCTGGTAGTTGTCTTAGTATGTATCATCACCAGAATCTGTTCCAGAGTCTGTTCCAGAAGGGGGGCACATGAGCTTCCATTTCTATGATCACCTCATCTCCAACACTGAAGCACTTTGCCCATTCTTGATCGTGCATGAGTTTGTTCAGTTTGTTCTGCGGTTTCTCTTTGGTCTTCTTCCTCATTTAATCAGAAAGAACCTTCTCCTCCTCTTCCAGAACAATCTTCCACCAGTCCCCTCCTCGTGTGTACTCTGAGATGTTATGGTCCACAGCTGAGCCATCAGGATTGTAAGAAATGGCAGAACCACGTACACTATGCAGCGTCAGAAAACAAAGCTAGTGTTAAAACAAAGTTCAGACTGAAGTCAAAGTAACAGAGCTTTGGACAGAGCAGTGCTTACAGATTACTTAATTGTTGTATCTGTGCTTATTCAAATAAACAATAAGAAATAATTTAATGGTTAAGGTTAGAAAAGCTTTTGGACTTGTTTTCACTGTAAAACAACATTAATGTCATGTACAAAATAAATAACTAACGTATGATCATGGACTGCACATGGACAGTTGGCTCTAACATCAACCAGCTGGATTTTCACATTTTGACATTTTCTTGGAGCAAAATCTTGCATAGATCTACAGAGTGGAACGCAGGTGCAGGTCCATACAGGCCAGAACCACCAGTGTGACATAAAGCCTGTATCCTCTCTGCCCCTTTCCCTTGGACGATAACCACACCTCCAACACAGTCACACTGAACTGGACTTTGCATTGTTGCAGAATGACATTAAACTCCACATATCAGACTGTATGTCCCTGAGATCCACTTTAAATTGATCTGCTCTTTATGCTGCTTAGACTGTTCGTGTTTATCACAGGTGTGCGGCTCTGTCTTTGTGTTATGTTTCTTTGTCTTGTATCTTGTGTTCATGTCTATACAAGCTTTATACAGCAGCAAAACACCATCAGCCCTCATTCTGAGAGAAGGCTGAGGATGGAGCAGCTATCACGATGTGGTGGGACAACTAATCAAATATTTTCAACAGCGTATAAATCTGTATGTAGTGGTCATCTTGGCTTTTAGCTACCACTTCCTCTTTGAGAAAGACCTGCCCTGCACCTGCAAGAATCTGCTCCAAGACTGCATAGTGTACATGGTTTTACCATTTTTAATAATCCTGATGGCTCAACTGTGGATGGACAGAGCCTGTCAGAGGACCTGTCGAGGCTGCTCCTGTCGCTGCTTCTGTTTCATACTTTCACGTTTGTGCAGTGCGATTTTTGTGAGTGGAATTTGGCCCGTCTCAGTTCTCATAGACGGAGACTGGAGTGTCTGCTGCTTTAACAAAACAGTCCATGAGATCTCCTGTAAGAACGAAAGCCAGCGCACGAGCGATGAAACCATCATTCTCAGAGAGATCAAAGATGCCTCCAGGGTGAGTTTCTCTGTATCTTAAGTTTATATGTGAAGAGCTGCTCTTATTGTCTGTATCATCTCTTTCAGGTGATCGGTCTGTCTGTTCTTCTGGGTTTATTCTCTTTAGCATTTTTTGCATCATGTATCCATAACACCTGTGAGTGCGCACGAGGAGGGGACTGGTGGGAAATAGTTTTGGAGGAGGAAGAGAAGATTGTTTCTGATGAACTGAGGAAGAAGGCCAAAGAGGAGATGAAGATCAAACTGAAAGAACTCATAAAACACGAGATTGGGCAAAATGCTTGAGACGATCACAAAGAGGAAGGGCATCAAACTGAACTCTGGAACACCATCTGGAACAGCCTCTGGAACATCACCAGAAACAGCCTCAAAGCCTCTGATGGAACATCAAGTGCCCCCTCTGGAACGAACAGCCTCTCTGGAATCAATCTCTCTGGAAATCACCCTCTGGACCAGTGCAGCCTCTGGAACAGCCCTGGAACAGCTCTGGAACAGCCTCTGGAACACCACCAGCGCCCCCCTCTGGAACAGCCTCTGGACCCTCTGGAACAGTCCTCTGGAACACCTCTGTGAAAGACCCTTCACCCCCCTCTGGAACAGCCTCTGAAACAACCTCATGGAACAGCCTCTGGAACAGCCTCTGCCTCTGAACAGCCTCTGGAACAGCCTGGAACAGCCTCTGGAACAGCTCTGGAACAGCCTCTGGAACAGCCTCTGGAACAGCCCAGTGCCCCCCTCATGGATCTGTGATGAAGGACCCTTGTGAGTCTGAGACTGAACCTTTACTTGAGCACATGGAAGAAGAGAATGTGTAATACAAACATGTAGGAGAAACTTTGGTAGTATTTTTGATAGTTATGGATAAAGTTTTCTGTCAGAAAGAAGCCAATATAACTAATATAACGAGAAATAAACATGGAAACTCTAGTTCCTCAAACCATGAAAGGAGAAAGTAGATAAATCTGTTTAACTTGTTTGTATTTCTTAAAAAGCAGAGTGGAGCACCAAGCTCTCACCTCAAGTGTTAATGTAGTGAGACACATGACTCTTTATTGTGAGTTTGTGAATGATAAATGTTTTATAATGAGATAAAGACAGTGTGCAGTGATCTGATTTTTGTCAAAGTTTTGCTTTTACAGTTCACTTTATGGGGGAACTGTGATAATTCTGCAGAAATATGCAAAAAGTCAAATTCATCCAATCTTAAATCACCTAACTTTTTCTATATTTGATAAATCTACACATGATTTGTGTTTTTTAATACAAATTTTAATTGTGAATTGTTAAATTAAAACATATCTTGCAGCTTGATGTTGGTGGTGTTTCTTTCTCTCTGATGGAGATCAAGGTTATAAATATGGTTCATGTTTCATTTTAATACTGGAGCGACAGAGACACTGTTGTGAAAAGCACTAGGCCCTACACCCAGTGATCCAAGTACAAAAGCTTGTCCACTGAAACTTACCTACGTCTAACTAGACAGAAAAACAGATATTAAAGTGGCTAAATATCACAAGATGTATATGTAATATTTCTTATTGTCACCTGTTTTGAGTTATTATGGTGTGAACATATGTAAACATCCTCTTGTACGTCTTCTTATTTCTTCTTATTTATTTATTTCTAAAGGGACAGCACATATTAATGAACATTTAAGTACAGCAATAATCACACACAAGTAACACCACACACCCACTGTACACACACTGTACACACACAACACACACTGTACAACACACTGTACACACACTGTAAACAACACACTGTAAACAACACACTGTACACACACTATACACACAATTCACTTCAGACAGTTCATTTGACATTTGAAGTGAAGAGTTAAAGAGTTAAACCAACAACCCCTCAAAATAAAAAAAAATATTTGGTTAAACATGGAGACATATTTGACCATTGAACATCATTGTTTTAAAGCTTTACTAAATGCTGTAGTGTTGAAAGTTCTTGTATCTGAGCTGCTCTGTGTTCCATGTTTGAGCTGCTTGATAAACAAAAGAGAGCTGTGTGAAAGCACTTTTCCTAAACGGCTCAGAGCAGTCGCCTCTAGAGCTGCTCTTGTTGTCCAGTTTGAATTTCTTTTAACAAACTCCTTTAGAGGAGGTGGAGATTACTAAAAACTTTGTATATCAAAATTAAAGGTTGTATGGAGGATTTTTTTTTTGTTTCAAATTGTCAATGAAAGTTTAAAATACCATTACAGAGATGCAGCAGCCTTGTAATTATGATGACCAAAAACAAAAAAGAATGAAAATCTATCAACTGTGGACGTAGTGAGGCCAGATAAACATCCGCCAATAGAAAACAAGGCTAACCTCTTTATCTATTGGCTGTTCGGTTGTCAATCAAACTCCCTAGTGCAGGCATGTCCAAACTTGGGGAACAAACAGGTGATTTATTACCTTGCATCAATTAAAATGAGCAAGTTTTTTTTTAAATCTACTTTGATAAAGCCAATATTGAAGATTTAATGTGTGGTTTTGGGGATTTTAGAGTGAATAAGGACTGATGGCTCATTCCAAAGTGTTAAACATGCACATATTTCAATTTTTCACTGTATTGAGCTCCAGTCTACAGCCCTTGATCGGCCCTCTGCTTCATCTGTGTTTAGAAATGTGGGGGATTACGTCGTTTATGCAGCGGTTCTTAGAGGCTTTTTCAAACTGTAGCTTCCTCATACTTTACACAAAGTTTGTTTTGATGGCGGACGAGAATCAATGACCAGTTCGCCGCAAAAGAAAATCCATTTTTGAAGTCGCTGAAAGAAGAAGAAGAGAAGGGGAAAAGGAGCGAAAACAAACTGAGGTGATTCTTGGAGATTTCTTCCAGCGATGGCGCGACTGGAGCAGACAAAGGGTCTAAAAACTGACGCATCAGTCGCTAAATTACTTCTAGACAGGTCACTTCAAAAGTAATTCTGAACACGCACTGGATGTAAACAAGAGTGATTTCTAGAGTCAGGAGGTGGGAGGAGGTGTTTCTACTGAGGAGCTGTGGAGGAGGGAGGTGGTGTCACGCATGCACAACATTTGAAAAAGGACTGTTGCTGTATTTCTCTTCCCTTAAAAAATCCTCTATACAACCTTTAAATCTGCATATATGATTGTGTTGTCCCAATTAAGGTTACATTTACACTGGAATGAATCACCATATCACCGTACTGGAAAAGATTTGCATCCAGACACGCTGTTTCTGTGTCCACAATCCTTCCCTATCCACACAACTTTGAGCATATTTGTTTACATTTTACAGCAATGAAACTTAAAACCACAACTTAAAACCCTAAACCGAGCACTCAAAAAACAGCTCGCTCCTTGTGCGCTGATGCGGTTCAGCTTCTGTCGGACTAAAGGACAGACTCAGTGGAATTGATGTTCTTTCTGTGACAGAGGGATGTTCTGCGATTGTGATCTGTTCTGTGTTTCTGTCGTGTTGGAGATGGTTCATGTTAAACTTTTCAGAGATTATACGTCTGCAGGTCGTACACACAGACACATGTTTATATGAATGGACATATATTCTAGCCCAGGGGTTGGCAACCCACATGTGGCTCTTTAGCACTCCCCTAGTGGCTCCCTGAAGCTTTTTCAAAAATGAGTGAAAATGGAAAAGGAATGATTTTTTTGGTTGTTGTTTTAATCTGGTTTCTTTAGGGGTAAAACCTCAGTCTCTGGTGGAATCCATCAGCTTGTGTGCAAATGAAACCATGAAACAATAGATGACTGAAGCGGGTGTGTCGTGCCTCCACCTGAGAACGCTTTCCCCGAAAAAGCAAAAAAAAAAAACACGTGCGCAGACGGACGCAGAACAACATATACAAACCAAACAGATTCACGCTTCTGTCCGGATCTTTGCACCCCCTCGGAACCAGCTGCAGTCCCGAGCGGCGGACGGAGCAGCCCACCAGACCTGTGGCACACGCATTCTCACTTTTCCGCACGGAAAGCGCACAGATGACCACTGAAGCACTCGGACCCAGTCCTTTGCGTGCTGGTCTTGTTGCCCCCGTGGAACCAGGAACGGAGACAAAGCTTCGGACAATCCTGACCAACTCTGGCCCAGCTCTTGAGGAGCTGCGCGGACTGGCTCCGTGTGTTTAGCGCTGCTGCGAGCTCAGAGCTCTGCTCCGGGCTGATGTTGCGTAAAATTTCTACATCTGCTGTTTCTGAGTGCTCCTATGCACGATCAGAAGAAATGACTGCTGCTCCATACACATCACGTGCAACGGTAACTCGGTCGCACTATCACGCGACTCCACTTTTATTTTGAGTTTACTAAAGGTGAAACGGAGTTTTCCAAAATCCACTCTAGCGCTTTTTTAAAAGATTTTTTCAGAGGCGATTCCGTTGCGTGTAAACGATGTAAAAAGGAGTCTTTTTACCCGTTGTAGTGTAACGTGAAAAGACAAGGAAAAACACCACTGATTTCAGTGTCTACAGAGGAGCAAAATGAGAGGGTCGCATTGTGTTATCATGCATTCTCATTTGTGTATTTGTAGCCGTAGTCATTTTAATTGGTTATAAATATACTGACAGCCTATGTTCCTTCAATTCTAATTTTATTTTTTGCGGCTCCGCAGGTATGGTTTTGTTTTTTTTCCAATTTCCTTTGAACATTTGGGTTGACCCTGTTCTAATCTTAGTTTGGCGTGTTACTGGCGGTGCATAGACTTGACGCATCACAAAATCAAAACGATGGGACAAGACGGCGGCAGAGTGCGATGAGACGCAGAACTATATTGCCCTTTAACGTAAAACCGCCTGAATGCTAGTCACATACTAGGCTGGTGTCACGTCGTCACAATGTCACAACATCATCACGTCACGTGGGTGGTAAAAACAAGGAAATGAGCACCATGTCTGAAGTTGCAGCAGCGGATTTCGAGCCGAGGAAGATGGCAAGTGTGAAAACAATCTTTTCGTAGACCATGTACTAGCGAGTAGTTGTAGCTCAGCTGTTTCCCGTTGTCTCTGGTTTGCTTAAACTGTTTTCTGCAATATTTGATTATTTATTTATTTTGGTCACAGGTATATTTTGACATTAATTCACAGTCAGTCATATTTAAAATACACAGACGGAAAAGGTGCAGGCTGAAGCTTGAGCTTATTATTACTTACAGGCGTCATCCTGACACCATTATCTTCATAAATACAGCAAGAGGAAGTAGTGTTTAACTCCACTGTTTCCTGTTTATCTTGGTTGTTTAAACTGTTTCCGCAATATGTCAACAGACCGATGTCACCGAACCCAGCGAATCAGAAGGAGCAAGTCAAGTGACATGGTCCAAAAGGACGCGACAGAACCTACGTCAGAGTATCAGCATTCAGGTGTCCACACGCGCCGGATCAGATCTTACTCAGAATCTTGGAGCGGCGCGTCAGATCGTTCCGTCTCTGGAGCCGTTTTCCACGATTAGTGGAACGAACACTGCATCCACAAAAAACGACTTGAATACGAACTTGTGACGGGGCCTGAGAAATTTATTGTCACATATTCTGCAAATGATAATTATTGGGCTTTTGTCTATTACCTTCGTGCTTTTATAAAATAGTTTCATCTAATTTAAGTGTTCGCTTGCAGAGTCCAACTAGTGATGCATAATTAGATGTGCAAATCGAACTGAGTTTGTTGTTTATTATTTCTTATATGATAAAATTGAATGAACTATATTTGTTTATTCACTGTCTTTTGACATGTTGTGGGACATAGTTGTGGTCAGTGTGACTCCCAATTTCACCTCATGACCAGTTTCATTTTGTTCAAGCACAACTACATCTGCGTCTTATCCATGCCAGTTTTTTTTTTTTTTTTTTTTTTTTTTTTGAGAAAAACAAACCAACTTACTTTGAGATATTAAGATGTGATTGTGAATGTTGTAGCCAGTTTGCTCTGACATAGCACCTGCAGCTTATCATTTGTTTAGAGTAACATACAAATGCATCGTCATGTAATTCACCCTAAACAGCCCCAGATCGAGCCTGTTTTTAAAAAGGTAACATAAACAGTTTTTGGAATGTATTTTGCGAAAGCCAAACTGCATTGGTTTCGATTGTAAGGGCTTGTATTTAGATGCTCGTAAGTAGCTCTGGACCCATTTTTTAGATTACGGCAAAATATTAACTGACCTTTAGTTATTGATTAAAGTGGGGTCGCCCTGTTTGAAGATTGGCATAATGACTCCAAACTTCCAGGGACTTGAAAAATAACTTCTTGAAGAGATTTATTGATAATATTTAACACATCTTTGGCTCTTGAATTCNAGAGATTCAAGAGCAAAAAGTCACAAGACACGGACAATCCAAAACATTCACATTCCAAATATTGTATTAAAAATGTGAACAAAACTCCAGCCTGCTGCTTCTGTCGGCCTTGTATCTGTTTGTTGTGGTTTTGTGCAGTTTTCTGTCCCTGTTTTGTTGTAGTTTTTATTAGTTCTGCAGAATAAAGTTTATTGAATTGCCTTTATTGTTTTTTTATTTGTGTTTTCTGTATGACCTTCACAGTCACCTATTAATCATCTGCAAAAACACAGGTGTAAATACTTTAACCTTCCGGTATCAGGGAGAATAAAAAACACACTTTAAGAGCTTCAAGACAAAAGTTCAGAAGTTGTTCCTGTGGGTTTCCTTTGCCCTCCCAGACTGCTGCCATGTTCAGTCCATTGTAAACAAAGAAAGCAGTCATATAGAGTGGTTCAGCTGCAGAACGTCTGATGAAGTATAAAATGTCTTGTTGCTCCTTCTGAAGTGTGAACTGACCTTGGATTGGTCTTAATAAACTTGAACTTCCTTTTGGCTCTGTGCACATCACAGACGCTTCTTTACTGGGGCTGAGTTCTTTATGGTTTTACAATATTGTGATGAAGAATTAGGCTCATAAAAATCCTGTCAATGTTTGATGAAGTGTTTTGGGGTTTTTTTAAGATCCAGTGATTTCCTTATGTCTGTTTTACATCTCCAAAGCTCAAAATGCTCTGTTCCACCTTGTGATGTCATGTTGTGGTTTTTCAAGTTAACAGCTCCATTTTACCTTTAGTTCAGTTGAGATCAAAACATGGAATGAAATCCATTTTAGTGAAGACACGGATGAAGTTTAAAAATGGAGCAATTACCACATGACATCACAAGGTTGTTCATTCTTGTTAGAGCAGATGTGGCCAGGGCCTTAGACCCTGCCACTTTGCGTTCCAAGTGACACAGTTCCTCAGTAAAGCCCTGTTGGATTTTCCAGATGTTTATTTTAATCATGGAGGTGGGTGATGAAGAATCTGACATGCATGTTCCAGATGTGAACCTCCCGCATGTCTGTGAGTTTGTTATGGACAGAATTTCTAGGCGCAGTCAGGGGCCAGATGGAGTACCACAGGATCATCTCTGCTGTTTGCACCAATGAACTTCATGAAAGGTCTGACTAAATTTAATAAACCAGGACTGTAACATGAACTCAGGTGGTTTGAATAAAGAGAGGAATGGCTGGGATAAAGATCAGCTCTTCTAAATCTGAAGTCATGGTTCTTGATCTGATCTGAAAAAGGTGGTGTCCTCTCCAGGTGGTGGAGAATCCCTCACTTAAGTGGAGGTTCAGGTATCTCTGGGTCTTGTTCACGAGTGAGGGGAGGATGGAGCGTGAGATTGACAGATGGATCAGTGTAGCGTCTGCAGTGATGTGGTCGCTGTATCAGACAGTGAAGAAGGAGCTGATTTACTAGCCAGGCTGGTACCACCTAGTGCCTCCGCTCAGTTTAATTTCTCTCCAGCGACTAGTTCAGGAATCAGAAAACACTAGACTAAGTCCTTTTTTGTGGAACAGCACAACAGTAAACAAAGTGTCCAGATGGATGCAGACGATACAAACTTTGCATTTTTTATTGCACCTTTAATTCACAAGTTCACCTCGCAGAAACAACAATGATCGTTGACAGACATGTTCACTCTGTTTTGTTTGCTGTTGTGCTGGCAATTTCTTGGACACCACTGAGCGTTAAACCGCATTACATACATCATAAACTTATAGCAATGATTGGTTTGCCTTCCATTGAGCGAACGAATCCTAATGCTGCCAGGTCAGACAGTTTACATGAAGTGAAACTATCTGATGAATCAGGCTACCGATTTACCGCTCAATCTATGCTTCTACCGAAAGGACAAGAAGGAGGAATAGAACAGTTGAAATAAATTTAATCCGCAGAGTGGTTGGGCACTGCCTTAGAGACAGGGTCTGGTCAAATATATTCTCTGATCCTGGTGTATGTTTTGGTTGTTCCACCAGGCCTCTGTAATCTGACAATTATACAACATCTCATATCAACATTGTAAAATACACAAACACACTTAACCTCCTCATGTTTTCACTGGAATAATAATTCAAAGTTTGCTCATAAATGCCATTGGTTGATGAAATGTTTCTAACCTTTGATGATTTGATGATTAGAGTTGATAAACAAGGTTAAAGTCGACTGCAAACACGGCCTATAAAAACCGCTCTCACAGTTTGGGATCATGATTCTGCCTTTGAGATGAAGACCATGCAGTCGTCTATCTTCTTCCTGCTGCTTCTGGGTGTGTCCCTGGGTTTGGATGCTCCACCTGAGCTCAGTGAAGTGAAGCTGGTGCGGGGGACCTGCCCCATGTTCTGGTTCAGCTTCAACGGTCGCTGTTACAAATATGTGCCCACTCCTATGTCCTGGGCCGATGCAGAGCTCAACTGTGTGTCTCAGCGCACCAACCTGGTGTCCATCCACAGCCTGGCAGAACACAACTTTGTGAAGGGGTTGATTCAGAATTTTGATCACACTCAGGGCCGAACCTGGATTGGACTCAGTGACATCCACAAAGAAGGAGCGTGGATGTGGTCTGATGGTTGTCCAGCGGTTTATAGGATGTGGAATGCCGGAGAACCAAACAATAGTGGACGAAATGAACACTGTACAGAAATCTGTTTTGGTAATGATAAAAACTGGAATGATGAGGGTTGCTCACGTTGGTCTCCCTCTGTCTGTGCCACACGTAAACCTGGCTGTTAGAAATGATGCCACAGCCACAAACCAACACCTGGACATGGACTTTATCTTCTGATTTGATGATAAGATTCTACATTCTGAATACATTTTGTTTTGTTTTCTGCGACACCAAACTGATTCTAATGTATGTAGACTGTAATAGCCAAACACTGATCAAACAATGACTCTGTGATTACAAAACAAACATTAAATCTTACACATTTGTATGCAGGTTATTTTATCATTTTTGTGTAGACAGTTTATACTTTTGTCATTGACTTGATCTGTGAATAAAAAGACTGGAGTCAGCTGCCACTTCATCTTGTTTCATTGTAAAGTGTAATGTGCATCTGATACAATACGTATAATAAATGTGCAGTGGATTCAGCTGCTGTTTTGTTTTTCTGTGTGTGACTGCGTCACTATTGCAAGAACATCATTATTTCCAATTTATTCTGATGACATCACTTCAAATTATAGCAGTATTAGGTAAGGTCAAATATTTTCTGGACAGGAAAGCTCTACATACACTTTATTGTTTCTTAGTTGCACCATATTTAACGTACTGTGCTGAGATCTGGGGTAATAATTATAAAACAATATTGGAACCACTATTCACATTACAGAAAAGAGCACTACGGATAATTCATAACGTTGGGTTTTATCACCACACACCAACCAGTTATTTATCACTTCCAAAATTTTAAAACTTAAGGATTTGATAAGCTTCCAGACAGCAAAAATAATGTACAAGGCAGAAAGGAAGGAACTCCCAAAAAATATTCAAAAACTTTTTAGAGAAAAGGAGACAACTTATAATTTAAGGGGAATTCATCTCTTTAAAATGCCGTACAACAAGAAAAAGTTTCTGTATTTCAGTTTGTGGGGTCAAAATCTGGAACTCTATGAGTGATGACCTCAAAAAATGTCCAAATATGAAAATGTTTAAATATAAATATAAAGAAATGGTAATATCTAGGTATGCTCAAGAAGGAATTTAATTTTATTATTATCTGAATGCAAGTGCTATATTTATTTTTGTATCGGGAGTAATGTGACGTACTATATGAGTCTGGCAGAAGCACATTATTGCTTTAGTGGAATTGTAAAAGGGGGTGGGGGTAGATAAGCATTGCTTCACCCCACTCCTTTTTGGAACAATTGATTTTTTTTTTTTTTTTATTTTTTTTTTTTATTTCTATTTGTGGATATTATAGTTGTGATGAGCAGTGTAAAATAATAGTCTTTATGTATCTGTTGATTATTGCATATGCAATTTATCATTTACTGTATGATAATGCAATTTGTTATTTATGGAAACATCCTAAATAAACTTATCATCATAAATTATGTCCAACAACACCACTCCATATTTACCATTTACAGCACCATCTGTTAGTGAACAACAATATGGATTTAGATGGAGTAGATCCACTTCAGTGGAACTGGTGGAGAAGATATCAACTGCATGTGATAAGAAAGAGAACACTGTTGTTGTTTTTATAGATTTAAGGCGTTCGACACAATAGACCACACATTACTACTGAACTAACTGGAGAGGTTTGGGATTAGGGACATTGCACATGATTGGATAAAAAGTTACATAATTGGTAGAGATCAATATGTTCAAACAAATAATGTAAACTCAGCCAAGAAGAATATCACACATGGAGTTCCCCAAGGATCTGTACTGGGCCCCAAATTATTTATAATCTACATAAACGATATCAATAAGGTCTTAACCCTTGTGCTATCCTCAAATTAAATGTGGAAGCGTACGCCTCTGGGGTTAAACAGATTCCAAATATAAATGACCACCAGAGGGAGACAAAGCGAGTCAAAGTGTGTCAGATGAGTCCAGTATATTGGATTATTATTATTATTATTATTATTATTATTATTATTATTATTATTATTTTATTATTGTTGTTTTGTTGTTGTAATATTATGCATAATAATGATTATAAGTGCATATTGTTGGTACTGCAAAACTGTTACAAGTTGTAAAATTATTCATATATTTATTTATTTATTTATTTATTACATTTTGTTACACATACAAAAGGTTAAAAACAAAGAAAATCATTTATTGGGGATTGAATTACAAAACATATAAATAATAATAATATGCACATGAAATGACACAATGTCACAACAACAACAACAAGAGGCAATAGGAGCTCTGGGCAAGTCCTGCCAAGTGCTGCAACATGAGCACAGACGTCACAAGATGTTAAACTCTTTTCTTTGACTGTATTTTAGCAGGTTGTTGTTGTTGTTGTTGTTGTTGTTGTCATCGCCAAGGTGACAGGATGACATTTCTTCATACACAGGTATGAATCTTATGTCATAACATGTCCTCATACACATTATCTGGAGCAGAAGGAGTGCGATGTCCTGGTCCATATTTTGCAAGAAAACAACTGACCTATAAGATAAATAAGAGTAATTTAAACTTGGGCTATAAATGGTATAACAAGAAACTAGCACAGGCGTGCGTGCACACACACACACACACACACACACACACACACACACACACACACACATACACACACACACAGAGTGAGAGAGGGAAAAAAAAAAAAAAGATTTACTTGTACCTTTCCCAGTGTTAGAAGAATCAAAGCTAAACCGAACAACATTAGCAGCAGCAGCAGTGCA